>NC_135500.1:77189061-77490311 GCF_052857255.1 Amblyomma americanum | reverse complement strand
AACAAAAATAGTTTGCCATTCAATTCAATGGAAACACCAGTAATAAAGCGAGTACACATCTCAATAACGTGCAGATATTATGCGATTATAAGTTGAAAAACTTAAAAGAAAAAATAATACATGTTGTTTAGCTTCAAAAGCAAATTGCGGCAGAATATATCTGTTCGTGTGCGTCTGCGCAACGATGGGAGACAGTTTTGGGTATTTTAAATGCGCTTACTATTTCAATCTCTGAGCTATTAAACTTGGTGTATCTCTTAATGCTCATTTTTTTTTCGGATGGTAGAGGACAGCCTTCGTTTCATAAACGTTTATTTTGACTTTCATGAGTTCAGCCGATATGTCTAATTTCATAATCATTCTGTGTGCTCTAATGACGAACTCATCCTGGCTGTTCAGTCAATAACAGCGTCACATCGTCAGGTTAAATGACAAATTGCACCATGGGATTGATTTGGATGGGATTTAGAAGATATAAACATTAACTAACTCGCCCCTCCTTATTCGGCCTGCTCCACCTCTCTGTCACAAGTAAAACAGTTCTATTTAAGCACTTGTGAACATTAGCAAAACATGCACTTCACGTTAGGTGCATGACTATTCAGGCACTTCTGCACGCAGGCCATGAAGGTTTGAAGATAATGGCTTGCATTGTTTAGTAAGCTTCGTTTTACATCAAAGAAAGACTGTCTTCGATCGGCGTAGTCTGAAGAATAAGAACATTCTTGGCTGGAAAAGGCGAACTTCTTTAGTATCGGCATAACATATAGCGTATGGCGTCATTTAGAACATTTGTTTCACATTCAGCAAACGCAGTCAGGGCAGATGGGAACAAAGGGGAAAAAGGAGGCTGGGCACCTAACATTATAGCAAACACTGCGTTTTTAATAAAAGGACATAGACATGCACAGTGGAACACTTTTTCAAACCATATGGCGCCCAACACGGTCATCCCAAAAGTAGCCGCGAAAGATAAGGAAAACTGAAACAATGCAAGACCGACTGGCGTGAAAACTTCTAAGGCACACCTTGATTTCCATTTAAGTTGTATAGATACGGTAATTTTGCACTTTTTCATATGACGCAATATGCTAGAGGTTGAAGGAACAGTCATAATAAAAATGCAATGAACGTAGCACCTGCAGGAACCAAAGCGGTTGCAAACGTTTTCTGGCATTTTTATGCGGTGGTCTTTCGAATTACTTAAACATGCGCCGTCTGTTAGGGCTGTGATTTTGATCACAAGCTGCTATATTGTGTGAACGCTACTTTCTATTCCTCTCAATTAGTGCATTAAAAAAAAGAAAATGTGGACTTGTGAGTTGAATGCTAAGTGTGTCCACGCTACCCATGTTTCCTGCTATGGCGACTCTGCGCCCTTCAAAAGATGTCGTGTCTTATAGGTGCACAGCATTCGACACCCGCTCCATCAATTTCCTCATCATTGATCTCCCCTCGTGAAACACTACTCGGCAATTCCGTGTGGCACAAAAGTGAACTGCTTTCTTACATTCGCTCACTTAAGGTTGTGCAAGCCATTTGAAGCTCAGGAGAACTTTGGCACGATGTCCCTTTTTTTCAATATTATTATTTACAAGAGAGATTGGCTTCATGTTGCTCTTCATGTTCTCAATGGACAAAAGGACACTGAGGTCGAAACGGAACGCTCCGCTAGCCCTAATTTCCGCCGATGTTGCCCTGCCTATACTTTGCTCCACCCCCAATTCTAGATGTCCGGAATTCAGCAGCAGACTGCATAAACTAAAGCGTCCACCACAAAACCATAAGGCACTCATGGACACAAGTGTGGACCCAACATTATCAAGGTTTACGCCAGTTATTACAGCCTGCACGGGCTCAGCGCGCGATCGCCGCGGCTTTATTGGCTACACACGTCTCGCAACTACAGGCGGTTTTTCTTGCTCGTGCTTCGAGAGATTATTGCCTTGACTCTGGCAGTTGTTCGCGAGTGAGGAGGTGACGCAGAATGAGCTGCGGGCAATGCGCGCTCGCCCCATGTCTGGCTGGCAGAGACGGCGGCGCCGAGCACCATTCACTCGCGACCGACGTCCATCGGCGCACGAGGAAAAGGCCCAGGGGCGTGCGTACGCCAACCGTCATCGCGAGCCTCGTCGGAGGACAGACCCTGCACACGGCCATCTATCCGGCCATAGAGCGCCCAAGGTTGCCTAATTGATTTCCGACACGCGGCCAAGAATACCCCTCGTCTGGAGCTGTGTTTGCCGGCTAATTGATGCGCACGTTCGCGTGCACAATCAATACGGCTCCCGCGGGCGCAATCGGCCGACGCGACCCAGAGCGCACGCGAGCGCATTCGTTTGCGCAACGAACGGTGCGGCGACTGAGCAGCGCAAGTGCAAACGATATGCTCAGCGGTCGCTTTCGTTGCACCAGCAGAGCAGTGTCATGGTTGGCGTAGACCGCAGACAAGAGGAAGTCGACGCAAGGGGAGCACGATCTCTGTCGCTGCATGCCTTGTCGTGTACTTCCGAGCGCGCGGGTTGCTGCGAGTGTTTGGTGCCCAACCACTAGACCTGGGCTTTTGAGGTGGCACACACGGCTTTATTTAAGTCCCGATAATAACTACGAGGTCGCCTGCAGCGATATCTGCGCAGGATGGTTGTGGCGGCCGCGGAAGAGTGCACAGTCCCAGCGATATCGTCTAAACAGAAACCTTCTCCACAACGGAGTGCAGGCTTCGATTCAGGTCAGGGTAGTGAGAGGATGTTATTGTAACTTAGGCTAAAAAAAAAAGAAAGCAGTCACCTGCAGCACCATCCTACTAACCTTGACAGAGCACAGCACTAAAAGCCCCCCCCACCCCCCCTTCCCCTCCAAGTACTCCTTTTTATTCTCTTCGATTATGGTCGATTACTGCAAATTTTAAACACGTACTTGTCAAAATTGGCGGCACGCAACAATACGTAAACCGGAATTCTTTTCTTTGATGCCGATGCGTCTATGATCAGAGGTTAATATATTTGTTTCCGTATAGCTGCAACTGAGTGCGATCGATTGTTTTTTTTTATCTAAGCGAACGCACGAAAATGAGTTCTGAGCTCGAGAAGCTGCCACGCGCTAATACTAATATTGCCAGTGGCAGAGCGCTCGATACTGCTCTATCACTGTATGCAAGGGTAGGCATTTAGTCAACATAGGTAGCCAATAGAGTCATCGAATGTCAAGGAGAGGACGAATTGACCACAATAACGTGCAACAATAAATGTGCGCTTTCACTCTTTATGAGCGTACCAGGCACTGAACCAGATTTTCGACAACAACCAAAATACTGTATCTGTGCACACTGTGTGTTGAAGGGCAAGGCTTCCAGCAAGTCAAATAATGTAACGCCGGCAAAGCGCCCGGAGTTATTGCATGGCAGCTGGATTATGTGCTTCGATGTGCAAGCATGCGTTCAAGAAAGTGTTCATAAACTAGCATTCTGGGCAGCAGCAATTTTGAACGGGAAACAGTTTATGTGCGCAATTTTTTCATACCTCGTAACATCTCACTATAACAATCAATATATTCGCAGGTTCCCTTCGACAGGCTTGCATTTTTTGGCTATTCAGGTTTTTGCTGTCGCCAAAAGCGTTCCCTATTGGTTTCCAGTGGCAGCCTTAACTGCTCGATGCGAGCGATGGAAAACATTTGAAAGAAATATTTTGCTACACATCGCAATAATGCGTCATTACCTTAATATTTCGATTAGAGTTCCTTATAATTCTCCAATAGTCAAAAAATTCTTCAAAACTCAAAACCGTTGTGGGATCTTGAACTTTATACAGAATTTGTGCTGCGTGAAGCAAAGTCAGGATCCATAAAAAATCAGTCGTTGATTTTTTTATTGCGACAGTGACCGTTGTTGATTCTTGCAACCTCCCATCGCAGTCGTCACTATCTCGATTACCCCCAGAACAATATAATATGAAGAGAGAGAGAGAGGGAAAGAGAGGGCCTATGATCTTCCTTATCTACCACTAAGAAAGATCAGTGCGATAGTTAATCAAAGAACACAGCAACAATTGGTAGCACTGGCCCATGTAGATAAATGGACCTGCTATTATTTTCCAAAAACAGAGACGATGTAATAAGAATCCAATGTTTATCGCGGGTTTACGTAATCAGGAATTCGAGAGAACGGTCTACAAGTTGCTATGCGCCACCACACGGTGCATAACAATAAACCGAGGACTGTATATTTTTGAGTAAAAAAAAAAGAATACACGTCGGTAACGAAGGTTCTATCAGAAACCATTGTTGTACGTTCAGTTTAGCACTAGATCACTCGGTAAGGTTGCGACGTATATATGCGTTTGGACACATTCGCTCATACGCATGCAGACCGGGATCGTCTTGCAGCGTTGTGAAAATATAAATTTTTGACATTGGTTGGTTCAATAAACACAGCCCTAAATAATCTGAAGCCCAGTGTCAGTCCTTGTAACGGCTCGCAGAAATGTTTGATGCGGTAAAATATTCGAAACTATACGGTTCTTTCCACCTAAGAGGGCTCTAAATTTCTGTCCTTTCCATAGGCATCAGTTGTGTAAACTCTGAATCGACCTGGAACAAGCGTAACACGAGGCTTTGAGACGAAGCTGCCTTTGGAGGGCGTTGGAGATCCTTGAGAACCAAAGTTGTTTAACAAATCCTAATTCGTAATGTGCACGGTAAGATGTATCTAAAGATGTAACTGCTCGCACTGAAGCGGAATAAGACGCAAGGATTACCAGCACTAGCTTAGAGCTGTACCGAATTTCTGATAACGAAAGATTCTAAAATTCAGACTTCACCTAAGGTTGCCGAGTCCCGCGTCATTATAGCTAACAGTAACCCTGGTACTCTAGCGGTACGGGCGAGGTCTTCCTACTTTGACTGCAGACTGGTAGCTACGTACCCTACCACTGCTTCCTTTCATACTTCGTATCTTTTCAGTACGCCAATGGAGCTATCGACTTGCCTCTGATTGGTTTGAGGCCCTGCTGACCATGGTCACCCGAGGTCAAGGCATCATCAGAAATCCAGCGATGTGCTCCAAATAAGCATGCTGACTGTATCTTTCTATTTTCTCCTCTTAGGCGAGCTTCGCTGCAGCGGCAGCTACTGACAACCATTGTTCTGTGAAATTAGATCCTTGCAAGTCAAGCTGTCCTTTTCATGAGTGCCAACATGGCGCACACCACACCGAAAAACATTGAGGGCTTCTGGCACAATGGTTGCCAGTACTCGCGGAAGGGGAAAGATGACTGTGTCTGTCATGTACAGTCTAACATGATTTAAAAGTCATCACATTCGCTCCGGCTAAAACAGGCCAACAATTTTTTACTGGCGTGACGACCAGTTAGTCCGCAGCAAACTTGACGGTGCAGGAGAGAGGAATCCTTCGGATGGCTAACCTGGTATATTCAGTGCAGCCCTCTTGCGAAAATAAACCGTGTTACAGTAATTCATTGCGAGTAGGTTAAGCTTGGGGTGATCACCTTCAAATCGCGTTAACTTGTACTATCATAATGAGCGGACAACTGATGCTGAGCGTACTGAGCCACGAGGATCTTAAAGCGTGAAAGCGTGTGTGAACTAATAGGATGTTATACCATGTGGCCTTGGCCAGCGCCTAAAGTTTTCTCAAGTAGCTCTCGCTCATTACAGGAATGCGTGAACGACCAGAAAACCCTACTAATTGCCGCTTAACAGCGGTAGTGCGACGCAGCACACCTTAGTGTATGCCACGGTTGCAATGCGATACACTATGACCCACCGTGCTCGCGCCGAGAGTAATACAAATCCTTAGCGAGTCAAGGGTAGGACTGCAAAGAGTGCGCGGTTTGAACGGCGCCCCATCAGTGTTGGCATACAAATTAACTTTTTTTCAGTGGACATAATACCACTTTGAAAAACCCTAGCACGAGCGAGCTGAAAACCTGCCGGTTATCGCGTGCGGATTTCTACCCGATAACGGCCGACCCGGCATGCATTACCGTTCGCCGGCAAGGGTGGTCGCGTGTGAGGTGCAGTGCGCGGTCTTGGTAATTGAATTGAGGGTGCACTACCGCTAGCTTTCTGCCGCACGTGCACGTCGTGGGCGACGACGCTGGTGACATTGAGCTGACAGCCGCAAGGAGGCCCATTGTAACTCTTGCTCCTCGACGATAAGAATCGCTGCCGACCACGTTATTTGCTCATTACTTCTGCGCCGGACCCCTTTGATGTGCGCTATTAGAATGTCTCATGTGCGTGCGGCGCGCAGAGGGTCCTGCTGAATGTATTTTTCTTTTCTTCACTTTTTGCATGCTATCTTCGTTTGGCTAACAGACGTCCTGAGCTCTTGAGCGCCACGAACTTAAGCACCTAGAGTGGCCTTGAGGCTCTCCTAATTGCTTACTTGTTTGGAACTGGCTTCTAAGAACACCGAGGTGGCTTTAGTGCCAGGATTTCTATTGATCTCTTCGGCTTTTTCCTATCGCTCTTTTTCTTTTGTTGCTGATAGGCAACTAGCGTTTGTGTAACGCCGCTCTTACTACAGCGGGCTGGAGCTAGGCGTAGTTCGTCGTTAGAAAACTCGATAAAAGAGGTTATTTCGCGAAGAAAACAGCGAACACTTTGTATAACATGACCTACATCTCATTTCCTGTTTTTGTTTTTTGACAGCATCTTCCTGAAGAGTGCTCCGAGTCATGTCGAGTGCCGCCGAATTACGAACAAGATATCGCTGCTTTTTAAGAAAGGGGCCCGCGTGCATAGCAAGGTTATTAAAACATCCTTCATTAGCAGGAGCAATGACACGTGTATAAGTAACTTTCCAGGAAGAAAATATGTCCTACTTAACTACATCTTTATGCTTACTAGCTGCGTAAAGCCCGAAAAGAACTCGAGTCGCGCAAAGCAGGGCGCCTCAACTTTAACGGGGCTTCATAATGTTGCATCTGCAAGAATATCGAAGGCTTTGTGAATGCTTCAGTTTTTTTTTTTCAGTGGATGGCAGTTGATAAGCACGCGCTACGCATTCTGAGGCCCCTAGGGCCTCAAGGCCTGAAAGATACATACTTTGAGAGCTTTCAAGTTGATAAGAGAAGATTCAAGGCGGCGACAGCGGGAGTGTCAGAGCGGCAGCACTAGGCGTGCTGACTGTTGAATAATTTCTTCCCCTCACCTGTTCCTGCTATTTTCCGACTTCCCTCCGCGTAAAAATACTCTCAAGGTGACATCTGGCTACTGTCGAAAGGTGATGCCTAAGTGGCGATGCGTGAGTGCCGACACTCACGTGTTGAGAGATTTTTGGCTCTCCTTTCACATAAATCTCCAGCTTTGCTGTCACAAAATTCCCCGGTTAATGCAGACAGGTCACGTTACCTTGCGTCGCCGTCACAACATGGGCACAGCATTGTGAACATTCTGGCCACCGCGACTGGTGCACCCTAAAAAATATAGAAAGTAGATTAAAGTGGATTAGTGGGTCCGATTAGTTAACCCCAAATGATAATCCAATGGAAGTTACTCGAACAGTGTAAAACGTGATGACTCATGCATACCATATAAGGAGGCTGGAAACGGTTCTAACCCGAGTTTTGACAAGAAAATTGCAAGAAGAACATTATACACTCATAGCAGACGCCATAGCAGACAGCCTAAATGCTACCGCATTTTCTTCTTAAAGAATGTGATTAAGAAGGCCCACAAGCTTCTTTGCATTACTACTTTTCGTGTGTTTTCTTCCGGTGGATTAACCAAACCAAGCCGGTATGCAGCTGACAATGTGTCACGTCTGCGAGTACCGCCAAAATCACGAAAGAATATTTCTGACGGGCAGTAATCGTGATGTTCTGCCTCCGTCCCCCCTGGTGCAAGATCTGCACAGCAGAGGCTTCACTACTCATTCCCAATGGCTGCCCTCTAACATAGCGGACAGCCTCGCTCATAAAGTACTGTCAGGTAATCCATCAACAAGAAAAAACCTGGAGTAACGCGATAGCTACAGCTGGCCGAGTGGAACTCGCTCAGTTGAACTGCAAAGTCAGTCTTTCGCTGCTGCGTTTCGCTGGGCGTTCCTTCTTCATCTTCGTCCCACTTGACACAGCTGTGGCAGCTCAGTTTCGCCGGCGCGCCGCGCCGCCGTTAGCAGCAGCTGCTCTGGACTACGTGGCTGGTCACGTGACCATCCATGTGACGAAACACGTGATCAATCACGCGGCAGCTGGCAGCTGCTCCACCGCCGGCAGCTGCTCCACACCACGTGGCCAACCACGTGACAGCGTGGCGGCGCAGCCACAGGGTGCAGGCGCCGCCACGCTGAAGGCTCGAAATGCTACCGTAATGTAGCTATCGCTACAAAAGCCCATCAATAGGCCTACAGATTCTTCAGAAAAACGATGCTCAGCCTTTCTCCACCCTGTGGAGTTCAGCCAACCGGCCATGTGGGAGCAAGGGACTAAAAAGATCCCGAACCTCTTTACTCCATCGCATTCGCACGGGCTCTGCTCGCACTCCTGCGTGTATGTATAAGACGGACCTGGCTTCGTTTCTGCTATGTTCCACATGTGGTGTGTGCGGAGATACAGAACATTATATTACGTGCTGTCCAGTGTACAAAGCAGATAGGTGTGTGTTGTTCGCTTCCCTCAAGAAGACAGGAGTCCCTCACAGTTCCCTTGAGGACATTGCCTACCCTCGCGGAAAACAGTCATGTAAATAGCAGGCTTTACGATTTAATTTAAGTTACGCCGGGACACGGACCTGGATTGCAGATGAGGACAGGAGGAGGTGACTATTGATTAATATGGGTGATAGTGTGTAAAGCGATGTAGATCAGCCAGGTCTCACGTATACGCCTGATTTGTGGACCTCGTTTAACATTTAAGTGCCGCTACGGTGGTGAAATTTCCGGCGGAATCCGCAAGGCAAAACCCACCTGTAGCTTGCAACAGCCTTAACGCAACTGAGCTTCTCTTTGTGTAATAAAATGACATGAATTCAATTTTATAATGTGTTTATTTTTATACGTTTAGCAACCAACCTGGCCTGTATCTCCAGTGGCAAAACCCTAGCTTGTAACGTCGAACTGATGCAGCTTTGAAGCGCACGTAGCATGACCAAATCATCTACTAAGATGCTAATTAAAACTAAAGACAGCTTCAACAGACGCGTGGCACAAAAAAGAACAGGGCACACCGCTCGTAGAACCGCTGCTCAGCTGTCTTCCTTCCTGCTTAGCCTCTTTGGCGCTGCAAACATTTAACTTTAACTGAGTGGATTCCAAGAGAAGGCAAGCGTAGGAGGGGGCGGAAGAAAGTTACGTGGGCGGATGAGATTAAGAAGTTCGCAGGCATAGGGTGGACGCAGCTGGCAAAGGACCGGGTTAATTAAAGAGACATGGGAGGGGCCTTTGCCCTGCAGTGGGCGTAGTCAGGCTGATGGTGATGATGATGTTATGACAGCAACTATTAGGGTTGTCCAATAATAGGGGGTTTACCTATTTAACGAAAAGGTTGGTACAGAAAGTATGTAGGACCAGAGTACCTTTTTCCGGTTCTCGGTATCTGGCAAGTTTAGAACAAATATCTAAAGGTCTTTGACTTTCATCTAATCAAACTTATTCAGCCATGCACCTAGAAATAAAATATTTAATGTAAAGGCTATAGTGACATTGTTTCAGCGGCAAGTTGGAGAGGTGCATATTTCGCAAAAAAAGGGCAAAAAAAGTGAAGCCCGAAAAGCAAGATCCCACCCACAGCGCTCGTGTGTGTGCTTTTCTTGCGCTGCACTTGCGAAATATGCATCCACTCCAGCTCGCACCTTTCAGTATCCTCATGCGCCTCCCGGGCTGGAAGGCCTACATTCAAATGATTCTACTTTTGAGGCGGCAGAGAGCCACCAAAGTACTTTTGCAGAATCGCAGGAGATAGCATATATTTTCAAATAAAAATAATAAAACAAAGAAGCAAATACGTAAGCTAAGCCCCCGTCCAGTACATGAACAACAACGCAGGCTTCGGGAGTATGTGAATGCCGGGCTCAAGCAGACACTTTCACTGCTTGCGCAGCTCATGCTCGCGCTGTATAATGGTGACCATGGCACTGGGCCGACTCTACTGCTTCAGCGGCAACGTGTATAGCTTACCTAGCAAAGAAAAGAATTACCTGTTTACGGAAGTAAACAAAGGCCACGCGCGAGGAGGTCTGCTGCAACAGCGTTTCCTCTCAGTTTTTTTCCAGCCTTCCAAGTTCCCACGCGGGAGGGGGCGCTCGGTCGTGACACTGTTAGCAGCCGCTGTAGCAGCGTCAGCAATCGGCGGAAGCGTTGAGCCGTGAACTTTACCGCAACGCCCTAACCCGGCCGCTCACGCGGGGCATTTCCCTGAATATGCTACGCAGGCGACTCCCGTTGGCTGGCACGTAAGGTTGGCTGCCTGTGCCATCAGTCGAGTATGTATGCACATGTGCTCGAGCGTCGGTACCATTGATGTAGCGTCGAAGCAGCCTTCGCGGCTGCAAATGCGAGGGCGCGCAACGCCGCGGATATTTGCGTTACGTGGTGTTAATTAACGTGCCTACGAGGCGCAAGTGCGAGCACTTCCTTCCTCTCAGCGTAGAATGCATCGGCTCGCGTAAACAAAGATTTCCGTCCGTGCCTGCTCAACTCACAACGAACAGCAGCGCTACAATTCATTTGTACCGTAAATGCTGCTCTCAGGCGCGCATGTGCCTGGCCTCTATCAACAATGGCCGGGGTCATAAAGCACCGCATTCGCGGCCTGGAGAAGCAGCGCTTCGACCCTGTTGGTAATCCCTAACGAAGCAGCAATATAGGCTTGCTTTTATAAGACTGTTTCTCGGTTTTGATTAGGTCATGTCCAACTTATAAAGATTCTGCGCCTATTGCCAGCAAGCGCATTCCAAACACGCGTTTTTGGCAGCAGCCATTTTTTAATGATGTTCACCAACATCTTTTTCGGCTGGGCACATAGACGGAGTGGAACTCCATACACCCATAGACATATTCTGCACACACAAGTCCATTTTTATATCCCTTTTCATTGTGAGGCAACTATGGAATATTGTAAGACACTGTTATGAACATTTTGATGGGATTAGTCTAACCTTCCGATCCATAGCAAAATCTCGCTTTTAAAGTTTCTTCTGCGGTAACACCCAGTAGTTAAACTGCCATAAAAAAAACATCAGGGTGCGTTTCTGATAATAATTGTAAAGAAACTGTGCAGTACTGTTATGAACGTATGATGGTAATAGTCTAACCTTTCGTTGTGTAGCAAAATCTTGCTTTTAAAACTGCCGAGTACTTCCTACCACAAAAAACAAATAGGATGCGTTTTTGACAGTAAATAGCAGTAACTACAAGAGTCCCGAGGAGGCATTTACGGATATTTTTATTGTTATGTGGCAGTGTTACGATATGCGAAAAAATTGTGTTCGTAAATAACGTCCTGTTGAGAAAATGAGCGTGTCCTTAATTTCTGTGCATGATCCTCTGAAGTCTTCAGTCTGCAATCCACTTATCTTCCAGACTGTTCTTGAGTGCAAGACCAGTGCTACAAAATGACCTTTACCTTTCCTTGGAGACACATTTGCATCATCTTTGACTTTGAAAAGAGAATTTTCTATTCATAAATAATGAAAATATTGACTATACCACACGCCGCATATACTCCAGCTTCCAGACGGAAAGAGGGTGTAATAAATTATTTTGTCAGAGAGTCATAACAACGAAGTCTTTAACAGAACCAGAAAATTGTATAAAAAAGGACGTTCGCGCGACCACAGCAGAATCAAAAGTATTCACATATTCACACTGTTCGCGCAATTTACGCGCTGCATATTGTGTGCAATATGCTTACCACTAAAGTTTTAAAATACTGTTCGCGGCATGCTTCCTTTATGTGATCAGTATGCAGGTGGCATCGGCGCTACGTACAAAGTGAAGACGTCAGTTGGCAATGTACAGTCAGCAATTGCTGTCCACCAAAAGTTCTTAACAGAGAACAATGCGTCGTGTTGCACATGCGCGCCGTCCAAGGGGTCCAGCCGCTATTACAAAATTGGGACCTGGAAGTCGATTTTAAGACATGTTCGTCCGTGTAACATGGCCAATCAAGTAAGGTACCTAAGAGCGAAATCGACCAGGTCATGTTCACACATGTGAAATTTGAATTACTTGCAAAGGCCATTCATTAAGGAATTAAGGCTGGAATTCATTAAGGCTGGAATTAAGGAAACGAATGCTTGTGCGGTCTTAGATTTCGCGCAACAGGATTACAGGCTGCTCATGGGCTTATGGCCTGGCAGGGTTATGATATGTTAATGAGATGCTTATTCCGCAGTTAAAGATCTGGGTTTTTGGTTTTTCAACATACAGGATTATATGTTACGCATCCGTGACGTACAAAGCAGCGGACAACACTGTGTTGCATGCTTTTCCCGATACGTAACGTAGATCGCCCACCGCCCGCGAAGAACCCCTGGAAGTCGCGTGCGCTCATAAAATAGTGATCCGTTCGCTGCTCTACTGTCAACTGCTGAGAGCACGGCCATGGATGAGGCTTTCACGTTGCCCCTCCTCGCTTGCTCATTCTGGGTGTATCAAACCAGCACGACAGTTTCCGATTACGATAGCCGTGACATAGAGCCTTGTGAGCTGGGGAAAAAAAGCTTCGCAGTGCTTTTACGATAAGAGTCTCGGAGAATTTCGGGAGCGTACGCGTTTTGCCGAAACCACACACAGTTGCGTCTCCTCGATAAAATAATCACGATGGAAATCGCCCAAGCCTTTTTTTTCCAAGCATTTAACCCCCCCCCAAAAAAAACCGAGCACCAGGCCGGTGGAGACCCAATCCAGCGCCCCCCCCCCCCCGCCCCGAATTCGAGGCGGAGGCCCTCTAGGCCACCGCTTCGATAAAGTAATTAATCACCACTTGGGTGGATGATTTGCCGTGATTTGATAGTGCTGAGAGAAAGACAACAAACGTCATTGGCGGAAGCTTTAAAATGTTGGCTACAGAAATCTTGATCTTAAAGCTGGCTCGGACGCCCACCTCCTCCATCCGGCGCTTAATCAACTAGCACCTTTCCCGCACCTCCCGGCGTCCAGCACACGATAGCGCTGTGCTTTGAGTCCATCCGTGACGACCGCCATGCCTCAGAACAACTGAAGCACCCCAAGCCCATTCCTATTACGCATTCGCCAGGCACCGAGTTGTGCTCCCGTTGAAGGGCAGCAAAACTAGCCTGCCTGTGCCGCCCCCCGCCCTCCTCGGCACATACTTAATAGAAGAATAAGAAAAAAGCTTCTCTCACCCACCGTGGTGGCTCAGTGGTTAGAGCGCTCGGCTACTGAGCCGGAATCCCCGGGTTCGAACCTGGCCGCGTTTCCATGCAGGAGAAACGCAAAGGCGCCCGTGTGCTGTGTGATGTCAGTGCAGCACGTTAAAGATCCCCAGGTCGTCGAAATTATTCCGGAGACTTCCACTACGGCACTTCTTTCTCTCTTTCTATTTTCACTCCCACCTTCCTCCCTTCCCTTAAGGCGTGGTTACGGTGTCCAGCGAGATGTTAGACATATGCTGCGCCATTTCCTTTCCTCAAAAAACAATTTTCAAAAACAAACTTCAAAGTTTCTGTTTTCCCTATGCACATGCTGGCATGCACGGCACCATGGCCGTCATGGAAATGTTACGCTGCCGGTTTTGCAGGGCGCGTTCCTATGCGGTTCCTCCTGTTTCCCGGCTCCTGCTGTTTAATCGCCATCTGGCGCTGCTGAGCAACCTTCCTCCTCGCCTGCTTCTTGGCCAAACCTTTTTGGCGAAGGTTTCTTTACCTGGCATCGTGGATCTTCATCTACTATCTCCGACATCGACGACGCATATAAGAGCAAGCCTGGAACCACCCATCTCGAGCACGGCACTGTGACCGTCATGGATATCTTACCGCTGCGGAATTTGCCGGTTAGTTATTTAGAAGGCGCCACCTATGTGGAGAGCAGTGATTATTGTATATTTGCGGTGTCGTGCCCTGGAGAGATTACTGGTGCACTGCACCATGTATTATCTTTCCTATCTCGCCTGTAAATATGTTGATATGGTATGTTACCCTCACTTCAGGGTGACGTCGAAAGCAATCCTGGGCTTTTGAATTCAACTGAAAAGGAAACATTGGAAACCTTCTAGCTGATTGTCCAAACAACTGAAGCTGGCAAAGCTACAATCCTTAATGAAATCGAAGGTGTTAGAGAAAGACTGGTTGCTACCGATAAAGCAATCAAGCAAATGACGTTGAGAGTCGCAGCCCTTGAAACGACGCCTCACTTAATAGGCCTGGTTCTCTTGTGGCTGACATTGCCATCGGAGACATTTCTTACCAGATCTCTAACAACTACTCAAGATGTGATGATGCGGAAGACAAATTTCATCGAAATAACTTGTTTTTCTTTGCCATCAACGATGTACAATACGAAAGCTGAGCAGATTCAGAAGAGAAAATCTTTCCGTTTTTTTTTTTTCAGAGAACCTAGATTTACCTATGACAGGCTCCCAATTCGAAAAAGTTCACTGACTAGGCAAATTCAAATCTGATAGGCACAGACCATAGCCAACCGGGCCTTCTTTAAAGACAAGCAGAAGATCCTTTCAAATGACCACAAAAAAGAAGATTCGAGTTTTGCTATCCGCGAGTATTTTTCCGTTACGATTCTTGCAGCTAGAACCAAGTTCACCCAGTTTGCTAAAGAAGAATCCAAGTCGTGTAAATTGGCATTTTATGAACTTCCAATGGACAAAAAAATATACGCGCATGACCGCGCCACTGATCTGGTAATGTTAGTCGCACCATATAACTAGGCAATGCAACGAGATTTCGAGGGTGGCCTCAACCGACGTCATACTCCTCTGGTCCGACGTTTTCATTGTCTAATATTCGAGGTTTGGTGCCTAAACGCGATCAGCTGTGCTTCTTTCTTCAATATAGTGAATCTGATATAGTTGCTTTAACTGAGACTTGATTGCATGTCTGTATCAAGGACTGTGAAATCTTTCCAGACGCCGGTGCTAACAATATCTACAGAAATCACCGCAGAGATAAAAGAGGGGGTGGGGTGCTTCTTGCTATGAAAAGAGCGTTACCATCCATCGCTATAACCTCAAATTGTGACATTGAAATAGTATAAGTTGGTTCCAAAACTATTTCACCGAATTTACTCATTAGGGTGTTGCCGTCCACCTCACTGGAATTTCTGTCCTTCCTAATATCCTGTCTAACATTTCTGCCGCTGTTGACCATTGTTTTGCCTAGTAACATTCATTTGTGTGGTGATCTTGTTTTCTTCAAATAGATTCGGCTCATTTGTCTTAGTCTAGTCATACTGCAACGGAATTCATTCAACCTAACTCTAGACTTCAGGTTATTTCAAGTCATTCGCCAGAATACTTGCGGTTCTAACATATACCTGATTTAGCTCTGGCCCCAGCCGCTGAAGCCACAGGGCTCGGTATGTATCTTGAATGATTTAGCAATCAAAAGAAGTTGCAGTTTTATATCCTATTTCCCAGTTTGTTTGCAGATATTACAACTAAAAAGATTAGACATCATAGTAAAGCAAGATATGATGAAGTTAACACAGAACTTACCACATTTTTCATTGATGTGTTTTTCCCGCTAAGAAACTCACGAACTGGACAGCTGGTTGCGTTTCCAACACAGACTCTTTGCGCTGATAGACAAGCGTGTTCCTCTCATTACACTTAATGATGACACACCTGATCCATGATTCAACAGGCCCCTTCGTCGACTGCGAAGTAAAAAGGTGCTCTTGCGCAAAGAACCTAAATCTGCTCCCTCTCCGCCTTCGTTAGAGAGGTGTAAAGAGTATCTGAGAACCAACTCTTCATCTATTACCGCTGCTAAAAGCAAATAGTTTACTCACAATCGCCCGTTGCTATTGCAAATTATTCCTAAGAAGTTTAGGCAACTTATATCTCTCGACAGTAAACAAGACCTCATATATCTGCACAACAATAATGTCTTGCCGCTACTGACACTGAATGTCCTACCACGTTAAACAAAATTTTTGCATCAGTGTTTGCTCAGGAAAATAATTCTAGTATTGCAGTTGTTGCTTATTCTAACTGCCCATTCATGCAGCCCGAACATTAGTGCTTTCGGTACTGCATCACTTAAAAATCTTAAGTTATCCTAACCTGCTGCAGTCGGCAACAAACTCGAAGATTTATAAAACACCATTTCAGTTTCCAGCTAGATTTTGCCCCATTTATTCCAGCAACCATTAACATCAGGAGAACTGCCTACTGACTGTAAAATAGCCAAGGCCATCCCCGTCTTCAAAACGGGCAACAAAAGTTCACCTGATTAACTATCGCCGCATTTTATTAGCATGCATATGTTGTAAGATACTTGAACATATTATCGCTTCTCACATTCACAAACATCCAGACGAAATGACTTTCTTTTGAGATCAGCATGATTATTCAAAAGGCTACTAGTGTGATAGACAGTTATTTGAATTTACTACTGACTTGCACTATAACATGGATGATAACCAGCAAATAAATTGCATTTTTTTGATTTGTCACAAGCATTTGACAGAGTTGCACATAGCCGGCTGTTTACTAAATTATCTACCGTTTGTCTTGATTCCCTCACATTTCCTTGGCTTTGTAACCTTCTCTCATTACGTCTACATTTCACAGTTGTCAACGGCTCTTCCTTCCCACAATGCGACGCAGCCTCAGGCGTACCACAGCGAAGCGTATTTGATCCCCTTCTTTTTCTCATTTACATTAACGACCTTCCCAATAACATTTCACCTCGTTTCGGTCTTTCCGCAGATGTCTGCGTGGTTTACCGAAAAATCACTTCAGAGACCGACTACCTGACCCTTCAAAATGATCGAGAACATAACGTTTCATACTCCGACACCTGCAAAGCTCGCCTAGCTTCGTCCGAAAATTCGCGTATATACCATTTATTCGTCTACAGTTGGAATTCGTCTCATCAATGTCGTCTCCCCATCAATATTATTTAAATAGAATGCTTGAGTCCAAAGAGGAACTCTCGGTGCGATTTTAGCAATTATAATCCCCACACCAGTGCCTCCTAGCTTAACATTCTTAATGATACAGATACTTGAAATTGGCCTCTCAATTTCACTTCTGTGTTCAGTTTATAAATATGTTTGCACCCGCTCTTTGTTCTTGAATCTGCAATCACCTCGACACTCTTCGCGGTGCTTGCATTATCATCTCCCGCATAAATGGCAAAACTCAGTCATTTATTCCATCTGCACTGCCTAAAGCATTTATGCTCTCGAATGATATTCCTCACAACTAATCTTATTCTGATCCAGGAGTGTTTAAAAAGCACCTATGTATGCATGTATCGCTTTAGTCTTGTTCTAAATGTTGTACTTCGGATTCAGTTGCTCTTAATGTTGTTTCCTTATATACCTTCGTTTCAGCTGCATCTGGTAACGTCTTTTGTTCATATGCGTATTTCGCTCTTTGTATGTATAGTCTATTTTTCTTGTTGAAATGTTATTTTTATTGTGTTTTAAACAAACTTTGTGTTCCTTTCGTGTATTTTTCCTGTACAGCGTTGATTGTACCAATGATCTGGTTTATTATTTCCGTGTATTCCTTGTCTTTGATATGCCCGCTCACCCGTAGCTCTTAGGAGCCTGAGAGGTGCAAATAAAGAAGGATCCGCATTTTTCAGCTAAGCACATCGTTCAAATATCCTTTGTTGGCGTGACACAGAAGGCGTAGAGCACCGACTTCTGCCGTAAAGTCATCCCTACACAATAACAAGCACCCGCACCTCAGCAGCTCGGGATGTTCGTTCGCACGATCAATTTACTTGTCCATTTTTCCTAATCCATACAGCTTTTGGAATGAACGCTGTCGCGTTGCACAAGGCCAATACCGGAATTCGTTTAAGAACGACAGCTTTCTGAAACCAAATTTTCCCTCGCACCGTCAGCGTTCCTTTAAGCATCGGGCTTGTGACGCCCGTGAGGCAGCCTGTGTCCTCGCGGTTTCATGGCCAAGCGCGCTTTGTCAAGGACAGAAGGCGTCGCACGTGTGATGGCAGTCTTGAGGAATGTTTCGGACACAATGGCCACAGAGTGGCTTTGTGTCTCCATGCTTCGCAATCTTTTTGTCCTCTCTATTTCAAGCTATCCTAAGCCCTTTGAAATATTGTGCTTCGGACAGAATTTCATTACTGAGTCCTTAAATCCCCGTGTCGAGATTTTGTTTCCCTGAGATTTTTTCTGAAGACTGACTGTTTCATTAGAGCGCCATCCAGCGCTTCGCACTTGCCTCGCTGGCTTGATTAACGCAATGAGAACGGCTGGAGCTGAAGTTGTCGTGCGACCAACCAAATCTTGGAGCTCACAATTTATTGTGTGGCAAGAGAGAAGCCTTGTTTTAAAAATGTAGCTGTTGATGCCAATTTTTCAGGTGTGTGCGACGTCCTCATCTCGGCGTGTCATAAGCGAAAACACCGCGTTCACCTGTACTGACCAAGCGAATGCCGTCCATGTGGACGTGGGGCGAGGAAACCAGAACGCGCGAGAATCGGCTGCGTGTGGGGATGCGACTTACGGGTTTCAGCATGTGACCCACAAAGAGACGGATTGGGGGGGGGGGGGGGGGGGGGGTTCTGATTGTCACTGTGTGTGCGTATCTTTACACCTCTATTTTCTTACACTCATGTCCAGCTTTCTCGTGGAATTTTTTTTGAAAATTAGAAAATTGTAAGACAGTTTTATGAAAATATTGCAGTTAGTGGTTCATTATTCCGATATGTATCAAAATATTTATTTTAAGTGTTTCCATCGATCCCATCGAACAGTTAAGACTGCCATAGAAAAACGATGAGGAACGCTTTTGACGACAGCAAAAAGCGTAAATAGAAAAAAAATAAAAGTCTGCCGTCGCGTGATCTGCGGATATATTGCTTCTTATAGTTAAATCTCACATTATATGGAAAATTGCGCTCATAAAAAGTTTCCCGCTCAAAATTGGTTTTATCCGGAATTACTGAGCATGGTACTTAGAAACAGCGCGAAGAAACACGGACACCACGAAGAAACGACACACATGAGTGCTGTGTGTGTCGTTTCTTCGTGGTGTCCGTGTTTCTTCGCGCTGCTTCTAAGTACAATGCATTACCAACTAGCCTGGAACCTTGCTCTACTGAGTATGGGCAGACAAGAAAATTCTAGGAGCTTTCCCCCGGGCACTTAATTTAAATCGTTCGGCCTATAAGTCCTCGGTTAAAGTGGCATGCCATTGCACGTCTACAAAGGAGGGACCAATGTGCCCTATACAAGGAAGATTTGGTACCATGTAAACTCAACACACAAGGCAAGAATTCAGCATTCCTGAATAGCATCAGTCGTCAATAGAGGCACAAAAGATTAAAATTATAACTGCGTCACCGAAGGCGAACAAAATTCATTGAGCAGTTTGCTTAATTCACGCGTACTTAAAGTTCGAGTAAACGTGTTAAATTGTGAGCCATCGATCCATGGTGACTGTACATTGATTAGTTCAAAGCGATACGTTTTTGTGGATAAAAGGTTACTAATAAATTCAAAACGCTTTCACACATGATGTTCAAAATTAGGCTTCACGCGTTTTTTAAAACACGAATACAAGATATTTTTGTGAATGGGTTATGTAGCCACGCGGACACAAAGCACGAGAAAAATTCTCATTGTAAACTCGGTAATTAACTAAAATTCATTACTGAACTCTTTGTTCACTGCAGTTATCGTGCATCGTTATATTGAAAACTTAGCGGTAGTGGCATTCGAGAACTGTCCTATTCTGTACAATTTCAGCAAACGCTCCTGCGTCCAGAGATATCCGCGTCTAAAATTTTAGCCTAAACTGAGCAATTACGCATGTGAGATCGCGGTGCTCGGCGAGAAGCTCCTTTCTGACGTGACACAGCTGTTGCCTATGGCGCTTCGCCCGACAAGAATGTGGAGTTGCAGGCGACAGTTATGAACTTTCGCTCTAGGTCGGCAGTGTGATATCGATCGCGTGACTGAATGCGAAGTTCAGCTCCGCACCACGTCTCATCACGCACTCTGTAAGCAATAGCTCCTATCTACAGTGCTCACCCCACGCCGCTGGCACAGCGATTCTTTGGTTTCGCTGGACAAAAACGAAAAATTAACACCGTCGCCTACAACTCCACGTTGTTCTCGCATGCTGAGAGCTGCGGTCCCGCATGCGCTCGCGTGCACAGTTACATACTTTGCGCTGAAATTTTAGACCTGCATATTTTGGACGTGCAGGACAGGACAGGGCGGGGTTAGTTGGGTAGATATGGGAGTGGCCCTTTTCCTGCTGTGGGCATAGTCAGGCTGATGATGATGATGAGCTCAGGACAAAGGCTAAAACTGCACAAACTAGAATGGTCTTTGAATGTCACTGCCTATTTGTTTTCAATGTAACCGTGCATACGAACTGCAGCGAATAAAAAGTTAAGTGATTAATTTTAGGTAAATACTCAGGTTACGATGAAAGTTTTTCTCACTCTTTGTGTTCGCTGGGCCACACAACCCATTTACAATAAGCACTTTTGTGTACTGCTCTTGGTGTTTTTTTAATCCGTAAAGCCTAATTTTCAACACCCTCAAGATAAAACCAGCTCCCCCCGGGTCTCGGATAATTCGTCGGAACAATGCACCCACAGCTTGGCTACTGTGCGCGAATCTTTATTCAGGTCTCCCGATATGTATAGCGATATAGCATTTGCAGGCTCACATTTTAAGTGCAGTAGGGCCGAAGTTAAAGGTGGTTTTCAAATAAAACCATTTATACACTCGTCCACATTATAGTACATACACGCATTTTTAATCTTTATCTGAACTCAGGCAGATTTCTTGCGGAAATGCAGATCTCAAGAGTTTCTGAAATGCACAAAGGTAGGGCTAGCTCAGGTATTTCGAATTACAGACGAATTTTTATTCTAGTTCTGTGTCAAAAAATGTCTAGAGAAAAATTTACGCAGGGGTAAATAATTTGCTCAAAACACTCTATACTGCCTGAGTGCCATTTTATCTTCAGTCAGAATGAGTCTGCTAAGATGCCACTCGTGAAATGAAATGATATAACGCTGTAGTATTTAATAAAAGAGTTGGTTTTCTCGGAGTGTCCGCAAATTTAGCAAAAGCATTAGATTTATGTCTGCATAAGTTCCTATCAGAAAAGCTATATAATTGTGGGATTAGAGCTGGCAGCCCTTGTCAAATTTACTCATACCTAAATCATCGCATTGAATTTGTAGCTCCTAACAGCGCTTTTTAAGTATTGAACAAATAAATTCTGATGTTAGATAGGGGCGCATTATGGATTCCCTTTTATTTCTGTGGAATATAAATAACATATTTCACTTCCCGGTTCAGCAAGCCGCATTGGGTTCGCTGAAGATATAACCAGCCTTAGAGCTGGAAGAACGATCCGTGAGTGAATAAAGTGTGGAACTGAATTTCTGCAACACGTACTAAAATTGTCTCAGAAAAAGAAGTTAAAAATGAACACAACAAAAAGAAAATCTACATTGTTCCACTCAAAAGAATAACTATTTCAGTACATTAAGGACATTCTGCTTCGCGAAAGCAATTTAGGTTGTGTTCACTACAAAGAGTCTGGGTGTTATTTTTTCGGTGACTTTATTTGGATGCGCAGATAAGTAGGGTTCGAAATAAAGGAAATTAAACGAATGACATCTTACTTCGAGAAAAGGCTAAATCTAGCAACAGGGCCTAGTATATGACGCCTTTTTTACCATCTCTCAGACACTGTTTCATAATTTGCGGAACTGGCACCAAACAGAGCACAGTCGTCGCGAAAAAACTCGCAGTCAGACTTACAGACAACGTGTCTAGGTACTTACATAGAGACAGGTACTTCAGTGATTATTGTGTTATGAAGCCGAAAGCGTTGTGTGCCCTTGGTCTACTATGTATACATCAAGCGGCTGTATCAAGTAAAAGTTCTGTAAGGCTCCAAATGCTTGATACGATTCTTTATATTCCTTGTTTTTAACATAAGCCAGGTTAATTCTTGGTATTTACCGTTACTTCGTACAAATTGTTAATATTAGGAACATGGTACCAGCGCAAGAAACAAGGACGAAGGGAGACAACAACGCGAACGCCAGTACATTGGGCCCCGTTTGTGTGTGTGTGAACCTTCCACGACCCTTGTCAACCTCTTACCGGTGTACGTTTTGTCGTCTCCCTTCGTCCTTGTTTCTTGCGCTGGTACCATGTTCCATAATAATGCAAACCAGCTAGCCCAGCTGTCTACCCTTGGTAACATACTTTCTAGTACATTGGGCCCCGTTATACCTCCTTTTTTGTGTGTGATCCCTTCCACGACCCTTGTCAACCCCTTACCGGCGTTCGTGTTGTCCTCTCCCTTCGTCCTTGTTTCTTGCGCTGGTACCATGTTCCATAATAATGCAAACAACTAGCCCAGCTGTCTACCGTTAGTGACATACTTTATAGTACACTGGGCCCCGTTATACCTTATTTTTTGTGTGTGAATCCTTCCACGACCCTTATCAACCTCTTACCGGCGTTCGTGTTGTCGTCTCCCTTTGTCATTGCTTCTTGCGCTGGTACCATGTTCCATAATAATGCAAACCAACTTGCCCAGCTATCTACCCTCAGTGAGATTTCTAGTACATTGGGCGCCGTTGTACCTCTTTTGTGTGTGAAGCTTTCTACGACTATTGTCAACCTCTTACCGGCATTCGTGTTGTCGTCTCTCTTCGTCCATGTTTCTTGCGCTGGTACCATGTTCCCTAATAATGCAAACCAACTAGCCTAGCTCTATACTCTTAGTGACATACTTTCTAGTACATTGGGCCCCGTTATACGTTCTTTTTTGTGTGTGAACCCTTCCACGACCCTTGTCAACCTCTTACCGGCGTTCGTGTTGTCGTCTCCATTCGTCCTTGTCTCTTGCGCTGGTATCATGTTCCATAATAATGCAAACCAACTAGCCCAGCTGTCTACCGTTAGTGACATACTTTCTAGTACATTGGGCCCCGTTATACCTCCTTTTTTGGGTGTGATCTCTTCCACGACCCTTGTCAACCTCTTACCGGCGTTCGTGTTGTCTTCTCCCATAGTCCTTGTTTCTTGCGGTGGTACCATGTTCCATAATAATGCAAACCAACTAGCCCAGCTGTCTACCCTTAGTGACTAACTTTTAAACCTATTCAATATCCTACAATTTAAAAATAGTGCTTAGTGCATTTAAGGACAATAATTTTTGGCTCGAATCCACTGCGATAAATTTCTCATTCCGCTCTTTCACATTCTTAAACTGTTGAGTCACCTGTAACATCTTGAAGGAATAGGAACACGAAATTCTTTGCTGAATGTTTTTTTTTTTTTGGAATGGTATGTCAGGCGTTCGAATGCATAGGTCACTGCGCGTAATTCGTCAGCGCCTGCTAAATAATTTTGAAATCAGTTCTTTCTAAAGTTGTTTCCGTTCCGGTTTCGACGGCCAAACAGTCGCATTGACGCCACGGACAAACTGAGACGACGTCGGTCAAGGTCACATAAGGCTTACAGAACCTGAGATCTAATAGCCACATTTTCGTTTCAATTCGCTCCAATTCCTACTCCAGCCTTCTTCAAGAGCCGTAATAGCAACAAATGTGCAGACTGCTATTACGCTTCAATTGTTGCCTGCTTCACGCGACCTCAATGTTGCGTGAACTCGTCTACGACGTCATAGCTACACCGTTCAGCTGCTGAAAACAAAACCGGAACAGTATGAGAGAAAAAAAGTGAAATGTAAATTGTTTACCGAGCTTAAGTGAATTCTATGTCGCGATCTATGTTTACATGTATCTGATGCATCATTCCAATCAAAGCCCGCAAGAAAACACAGTGTCTCTACATATGTCGCTTGTTGCACCCGCTCTCTGGGAGGTATGCACGCTGTGAAAGAAATAAAGCACTTCACTTCACCCTACTCAAGAGCACAAAAAATGAACAAAACACAGAGAGAACCTCAGTCCATTTGCTAATGTTTTGTCAAGGCGACGTAGACAAGTCCTGATGTAGAAGTTGGTTAACATTGGCATGACGTTCTCTTCCGTACGATCCACACTCGACCAATCCTTGCCGCATACCGCAGTAAGTGTTTCGTTGCCGGTAAAGCGGTTGGAAGCAGCATTACCGGATTCGCGCATAACAAGTGCATGTGAAAAAATCCGACTGTCAAGAATGCACGCACATAGGCTGGCGACAGAAAGGCAGGGGGAATAAAACGAAAACTGTGGTCATTCCTTACATGTACCGCACGGCTCACACACACTCTGAGCAACGTTGCGCCAAGGTACGGAGTAGATTTGATGGTTCGTCACATTTGAAGCTACACCGACTGTTTAACATGGATGGTGAACACGCGGATAATGCGTTCATAAAAAAAAAACCTTTTTGTATTCTGTATGTTAGAAGCCCTGGTTTGGAGACCGTGCGTGCTCAGTCGCTTACCTAATGACTTTTTCATGCAACAAGGTATACACTGGTCAAAGCGGCCGTTGTTTGAATACTCGCGCTTATTCGTTTGGATAAGCGCTAGAAAACGTTGTCAGAATCAACGAATTCATTCATGGCTGAGCACCGTGAAAAGTGGACTATAAGCCTGGATACAAGCTGGTCTTTGGGAATTCTGTCATCCTCTACCGTCATCGCTGTCAGTGCACGTGAGATATTATGAAGACGAAGCTTTTCTTCACTCTAATAAAGAAGAACATGTGCGTCCATCCTCAGTTACACTTCACTAAGAGGAGATGCGATTTCTGGAATACGCTTGTGGCGTCAGCTGTCGTGGCCCCCAGCAAAACGTATTTTATCAGTTTTTTGTTTTTGTCTTCTTTATTTATTTTGCCTTTTTACTTGCACAGCATGCGTCCTTTTTTTAATTTCTTATGCACATATTACTCCTTTCAAGATAAAACATTGAGATGCAGACAGCGCTTTTATTGTGTGCTTTTTCGCCCTTGGTTCTTTTTCACGCTGTGTGTTTATTTTCAAATCAATGTGCGGAAACTAGCGGACCTTGCAGCCCTTTCTGTGCCATATAACCTCATCCTACATTAAGCACGCTGCTTCGCTTAAGATGTGACTATATAGAAATTGTGTCATGAATTCCACCGTTGAGTCACGCGATGCTGACCTTCTGAGAAGCAAACCAATCATGCGGGTAGTAATCTCAGAAAATCACAGTAGATGACTTAACATGCATAAAAGGCAAAAGGAGCGAGAAAACGACAACACATGCCCGACAGGACTGGTACCAACTACTAAGCGAGTTTATTCTGCGAAAACAGCACTTTTTAACCAGAGGAGCTTTTCTCGTTTTCCCGCCCAAGTTCGCTTTTATGCACGTTAGAAACAACAAACTAGCTTAAATGAAAGCCTTGCTACAGCGGGAGGTGTTTCGCAGCCCGCACGGCTACCTTCACTTTTCACCTTGTAAATGGCTTAGTTCCAAGATTGCGTTTTGCTAGCAAGCAATGAACGCAACTGGATGCCAGGCATTTTAGCAGAATCTTGTGTAGGGCTATAGTAATACAAATGCTTTTAATTAAATCGCAACAACTATGACTTTTTAGTTTTTACATAGTTGACGAATAACACACTGACGCGATTTTTTCATAGGAACGAAGACTTTCAATGTTTTTTTGATTGCCCGTAAAGATGCATTTCAATGCAGTGTGTGTATAGAGCGTAATCTGAATGTTATTCTTCATACGTAGTACACATAAGCGGAGATGAAGCAAACAGCACATCAGCCTAACGACTTTCTTTCATCAGAGTCGACATGCAACGACTGCGTCTGCCGACGACGTCAAGGATCGTCAGAGGAGGTCAGCAGGGTGAGCGAATCAAAAGCTGGAGCTCGCAAATGCGAGTGGGGTTTTCCATTCTTTCTGGAATTCCTCGGTTTCAAGCATCCTTCTCCTACTTACTTTGTCTTGTGCGTCGAGCTCATCAGAAAGCGATCCCAAATGGCTGCTTGAAGGACAGCACTTTGCCCAGACAATGCTCTGAGATCACTTGGCGGGTGCCTTCTTATGTGAGGTCGTTGCTATTTTTGTCATTCTTAACTGCTGGTCATTTCACCGTACGCAACTTTCATAGTCATTGCTAATGTGTGTGCACCTGGGTCATTTTTGTTTTACTTTCCTGGACCTCCGGAGGTGGAAAACATGTGCTTAAGATATTAACCAACAATCTGCGCCTTCCACGGTCGTAGAAAATACCGACACAATGTTTTCTGTCATTTCGAGAAAAATTCCCGTTTTCTTTTAGGAGAGAACCTCTCATACCAACAGGGACTTCAATCATATCAATGCAATTCCCTTTGAGTTTTGGAACATCCTCCTGTCGTCCCAGTAAACAAACAGCGTAGCCTGCAGAGAACATTTTTGCATCGCGAAAACCGGCAACGAAATCGCAGAAATTCGTATCATATTTCGGAACCCAGTCTGTTGTAACACAATACTCATTCTCACTATCTCAATGGTGCCGTAGTTGAGGCTGTGTCTCGGTGCCCGTCACGCCACAGATTGATGGTCAAATTAGCATCCCTTTATTTAACGACGTATGGCCGAAAGCGAACTTCCAAAGTTCTTCTTAAGACACCGATGTTCACGTCACAGCCTCGAAAGCTTGGACTTCCTAATGTGAGTGGGGAATGTCATTTTTACGCAATCCTTCACTTTCAGATACTTGTCTTGCTATGTTTATATGTCTATCAAAGTGTAAAAAAGAACTTGTTCTTCCTTTCTCTCCTTTTTTTCTTCATTTCTGCAACCGAATACAACGTCACTGGCGAAAACAATACGGATGATCGGCCACTTAGCGAGGCCAGTTTGGTGGCACAGTAGCTGTATTTTTATATTAGTTATTAAACTAGTAACATTAGTATTGGTAGTCCTCGGCACTTTTCTAGGTAGCTACCGAATGTCTTAGATGGGACTGTGGGATGCTGGTATGCTGGCATGCAACTGTGCCACAGCATTTGGCGTACCTCAATAAACTGATTCCACTCCCTTTTGATAGAACCTTTCAAACCAGGACCAAAGAGC
This sequence comes from Amblyomma americanum, assembly GCF_052857255.1. Taxonomy (NCBI): domain Eukaryota; kingdom Metazoa; phylum Arthropoda; class Arachnida; order Ixodida; family Ixodidae; genus Amblyomma; species Amblyomma americanum. The sequence continues at coordinate 77,463,125 of NC_135500.1, read as the reverse complement.
TCGCATGGCAACAGAGGATGGGAAAGAGCGAAAATATGTCTTTTAGGGATATTTCTGTGAATCATCATCGGACCTTACATTGCTATGTGCGAGAAAGAGAAATCTTTAATATGAATATGCGTGTAATGGTCGGACAAGGCAGTACGCTCTTAGCCACCTTGCTGATTCGTACTGGAGAAAAGAATAGAGAGAAAGGGTAGCAATATGGAAAGAGTGAAAATGAGCGCTGATGCAACGTGTCAGTAACAATTGTTTGAATGCTCGAATGTAAGGTTGGTGGCGCCAGTTGTCCTGCTTAAAAGATCCAATGACTCAAAAGTTAAAGGCGTGGTCATCGCTAGATCCTGATCGAAAAAAGTTGAGGCTCATCGCATACCTCTTCAATCGTACAAGTTTCGAACCTCCGTATAGGGATCATGGGTCAAAACTAGGAAGTCGCGTTGAGAATTTCTGCATTCTGCATTTAACAAATAAGTGTATGTTCTCTTTGTTCGTCGAAATAAACTGATTCTGATTCTGAAAAATAAGTTTTCGTTCGCCGCACTGTTTACATCAGCGAATATATGTACTTGATTTTATGGTTGAAGAATGATGACAGCGCCACAAATATTGAAGCTCCATGGTTAAATTTGACACAGGTGCGCTATGTGTCAGGCCCTTTCTAACAAATCTTGGATTTGGATTATTTGTTTCTTCATTTACAGAGTGCAGAATAAGCAGCGCAACATAGGGGCACGAAATAAACATTTAAAACATGCTGCTGCAGTTTTTTAGATATAACAAAGAAGGTTCCACGATGCGCGAGGTACGGTCTGTGTGCACGCCGTATTCACCCGATCGCGCAGATTAGCTACGCCTGCTGACACTTTTTCGTTCAGTGACCCGCTCATCTTCCTCGTGATGCAGTTGCAATGCCTGCATTATATTTTGTATTCAGTTCTGTATTTATCAGCAGATTAACCATGTGTCCTGAGATGCTGTTGTTTTGCTCTGAGGTGTGGTTGTTTTGCTTCATTGATTCTATATCGACTGGTGGCGCATACCTATGGAGCGTACATCTCTCTACCTGCGACTTCTCCGATCACTTCGGCTCAAGAACGTGACAAGATCTCTTCACGTGTGGCTTGTCCGATAATTCTGGCTCAAGCACAGAACAAAACAATTCTATGTCTTACTTTTCCGATAGTTCTTGTTCAAGCACTACACAGTTTCTTTCCGTTTCTGGCTCCGTCGAGAGTTCTTGCTCAAGCTCTGCACGATGTCGTTCCATCTCTGACATTATGTTGTAAGTATTTGTTGTGTCACCCTTTTTTTGCGCTGTATATTTTATATCCTTCTTAACAACTCTATGAAGATATTCTTTTGCATTCCTTCTGGTCGTCTTCTAGTGTGCGATGAGCTATTTTCGCGTTCACCTCAAGTGCTAAGACTTGACGTGTAGAGTGTCACAGCAACTCTAAGGCTTATTCAATCTGCAGTCGTGAGAACAATAACGCTATCTCTCCATCGCATTCTACAAATTTCAGCAGTATGTTATTTTGAAGCCTGCTCTTATCTCTGCTTCTCCTCCGGTTAGGCGCTGCCTTACGGAAAACATGTGGGCCCTTCAACAGTCCAGAGCCCCAGCTGGTGTTGTCATCATATATTTGCAGATTTGCTCTATCGTGTTCCCTTCCTCCTTAAGGTTTTCCGTTCCTTAACACATAACTTTATATTAACATTTTCAAAGTTCCGCCGATATCGTGTGCGTTTTGTGGTCCCTTTTAAACATGAAAGTACGCCTACATGGGCGCAGCCTTACATCTGATGTACATGTGCGGATCCACGAACCTATATGTGTTCTCAGCGCATAGCAAAGGTGGTAACGACACCCACTCATGTCCAACATTCTTGGACGCAAATTTTCAAAATTGGAAAATTTTAAGGTACTGTTACGGAAGTATTGACGGTAATGCTTCATTCTGCTGATGTTTAGCAGCTTCTGCCTATTGAAGTGTTTCCATCGATCGCATCGAACAGTTAACACAGCCATTGGAAACCATTGGGGGCATGCTCTTGATGGTAGCAAAAACGTTAATAGAAAAAGTGCAATACTGCCGTCGGGTGATCTCCGGGTATATTGACTGTTACAGTGAAGTGTTGACAGTGTTGCCTTTTATGAAAAAAATGCGTTCATAAACAGTTCAAATTGCATTCAAATATGCTTTTGTCCAGAAATGTTGGCTATGTATGTGCCGCGGAGGCTTAAAGGATACGGAATTCTGCTAGAATAAATTCCTCACTGCATAGGCAAAAAATTCAGGGGTGCACTTTGTTGACCTAAAGTGCGGTGAGGCGAAAGCCTTTAGCGCGGTGTTGTTGCTTATGTCACTGAAGCGTTATTAAGATGTTGATTAAGTACACAATTGTTTGTTAATCTTTAATTCTGGAGGCACTAGAGGGCTTTGTGAGCATCCGTCTGATTCGACGCCTTTCGGCAAACACTCTCCAGCGTCCTAGACGAGGAGAACTACATATGCGTTGGCAGGAAGTAGCGTAGAAGTTAGCACGGTTGGCTGCGGAACGGAATGATCGTGGTTCGAATCCCACCGTGCACAAAGATGCTGGAGGCACTGGCAGGCGTTTGGGGGCATCCGTCTGATTCCACGCCTTTCGGCAAACACTCTCCAGCGTCCTAGACAAGGAGAACTACATATGCGTTGGCAGGAAGTAGCGTAGTCGTTAGCACGCTCAGCTGCGGAACGGAATGATGGTGGCTCGAATCCCCCCGTGCACAAAGATGCTGGAGGCACTGGCAGGCGTTTGGGGGCATCCGTCTGATTCCACGCCTTTCGGCAAACACTCTCCAGCGTCCTAGACAAGGAGAACTACATATGCGTTGGCAGGAAGTAGCGTAGTAGTTAGCACGGTGGGCTGCGGAACGGAATGATGGTGGCTCGAATCCCACCGTGCACAAAGATGCTGGAGGCACTGGAGGGCGTTTGGGGGGGCACCGTCTCATTCGATGCCTTTCGGCAAACACTCTCCAGCGTCCTAGACAAGGAGAACTACATATGCGTTGGCAGGAAGTAGCGTAGTCGTTAGCACGCTCGGCTGCGCAACGGAATGATGGTGGCTCGAATCCCACCGTGCACAAAGATGCTGGAGGCACTGGAGGGCGTTTGGGGGGCCATCCGTCTCATTCGATGCCTTTCGGCAAACACTCTCCAGCGTCCTAGACAAGGAGAACTACATATGCGTTGGCAGGAAGTAGTGTAGTAGTTAGCACGGTGGGCTGCGGAACGGAATGATGGTGGCTCGAATCCCACCATGCACAAAGATGCTGGAGGCACTGGAGGGCGTTTGGGGGGCATTCGTCTTATTCGACGCCTTTCGGCAAACACTCTCCAGCGTCCTAGACGAGGAGAACTATGTATGCGTTGGCAGGAAGTAGCGTAGTCGTTAGCGCGCTCGGCTGCGGAACAGAATGATGGTGGTTCTAATCCCACCGTGCACAACCGATTCTTTTTGTCATCGAGTTGCTGGATTTAACGGACGCCGGATAGATCCATGGCCGCGAGTATGAGCCATTAATGGCTTTCCTTTTTTCCTTTTTATACTTTCGTGAAGACGGAAGGCAAAACGGTCGTGCACCAAGATTTCAGTATTCCTGGAAGAACGGCAGGTAGTCGAAATTTAGCCGAGACTCTTCACCGCAGTCGGCCTCACGCCGCTCCTTCGCCAACGACACGTAAGAAACCTACAGTGCGATTACCATATTCGGTCATGTGTTAATACAGTGAACGTGTTTTGGGTGGTTTGGTTGTGTGAGTGAAGTTTTGTTCTCGTTTCTGTATACGAATTTAAGGAATAAAGACTTTTTATAAAGACATCGCATGTTTGGCTAATGTATGAATCAATTTCCAGGAGATAATTCTTGTCGCTCTGACATTAAAAGAAACCCAAGGATCCACGGGCGCGGGACGTTGCCAGGAGTTCCAGACAGCGTCCTAGTTAGCTGGTTTTGCCACCATGTAGTTCATGCCAAGAAACTATTTACCCGGAGGTAGCGAAGGTTCCATCTGAAAACGTCTTTATATGTGTGGTGTAGTGTTAGACTAATCGGCTATGGTGTGACGTATATATGCGTCGACGCATTGGTGTGCAGCTCTACAGCGTGAGATGTAGTAACCGTGCTGTGCGAATGTATTTTTGACAATTTTTCCTTTGTCTTTCGGCAAGCATGACATTGAACCAAAAAAAACACAGTCCCTATCCTACTGCAAAAAAAAGATTGTAGCTGTTGATTCTTCTAAAAAAGAGGTACTGTCACCCAAAAGGGCTTTAAACTTTAATCGCTTTCCGAGACGCCCGTTGTTTGGAATATGAGGGCTTTTGAACTAATTTTTAGATGAAGCATCGAGACGCCGCTGCCATGGACGTGTGCGGGAGATCACTTGAGGCTTACATACTTTGGAGAAAATTTTCTGCGGTTTAAGTACTATCGAACCTGGTTAGAGACCTGAAGCTGTGGTGTATCGGGCAAGTAGGCGCGGCTTGGCGTCTGTGACGTTGAGTGCGTTCCGCACACTAATAGGCAGCCCGCCCACCCTTCCACCCTGGGATGTGGCAGTCAAAATAATGGTTGATTGCGAGAGGTTGGTCAGGAACACTGCGGCCAATTGCCGCAGTGCCGCGTGTCTGCCACCGCGTTGTCAGCGCTAAAGCATGCAGGCCACATCTCTCTCTCTCACACCAGCGCCACGTACCTCAAAGCGCGATTGAGGCCTCCACTGTCTCAGGGAGCCAGTTATGCACCTTCCTTTCCTCAAAATCATCAGAGTCTATAATTTTGTCAACGTCAACGGCAATGAACTTAATGAACGCGGACGGCGTAGAGAAAATGAGGCGAGCGCTCTGTTGCGGCAGCGGCGGCTGAGTGGCGTCATAGCTGTCGCGTGGTTCAAGGTCGGTTCAGGGTCACACGCGGCAGACGGCTCACACGGCGCACACGGCGAAGAAGCTACGAAGGGGAGTAGTAAAGCTTTCGCTTATAAACCCAATATTTTTTGTACGATTTGTTAAAACAAAAAGCGCGGCTTTTTTCATTGAATCAGCTTATGCCCAAAGACTTAGCTGCACTAGCCTAGAGCAGCCGAAAATTTCTATTAACGAGGAGCGCTCTGGATTTTCACATGATTTTGTTACGATACCCTCAAACCACACTGATGCCAGATCGTCAAACGAGCCATTAACAGCTGGGCTGAATAATAATAATTGGTTTTGGGGGAAAGGAAATGGTGCAGTATCTGTCTCGTATATCGTTGGACACCTGAACCGCGCCGTAAGGGAAGGGATAAAGGAGGGAGTGAAAGAAGAAAAGAAGAAAGAGGTAACAACTTGGGGTAACGAAAGTTGAATGCCAGACTTGTGCCGCACTCTCTCACACAGGACCAGAAGGACACGCGAGCATCAGTGAGCGCTGATTTGCTCTTCGAGGCAGAGAAGGATGCTGCATTCGTCGACAGCATCATTGCTGAAGACCAAACATGGTGTTTTCAATGCGATCCTCAAACAAAGAGGCAAACCACCGAATGGCGGTCCACAAGCTCTTTGGCGCCAAAGGTGGGGCGGCGGAAGACCAATACAAAGACTATGCTGATAGTTTTTTTCATGCCAGAGGTGTCATGCACCACGAATTGGACCTACAAGGGCAGACGGTGAATCAGGATGTCTATATCCGCGTGCTCCAACACATGCGTGATGCACTGAAAACGCTGTCGCCCTTACTTATGGGCATCTGGGCAATGGCGCCTTCTCCACGATAACGCAAGGCCGCACACTGCTCTCCGCGTGACAAAATTGCTCGCCAAGCACAGCATTACTGCACTTCCCAACCACCATTCTCGCCTGACCTCTGCCCACGGAATTTTTTCCCGTTTCCTCGTGTTAAGAGAGCCCTAAAAGGTCGCTGGATGGGGAGCGTGGAGGCCATCCAATGTTCCACGACAAAGCTGTGTATAGACTGCAAGGGAGACTATTTCGAGAGGGTGCTGCACAAATGATTTCAATGTTGAACGCATTTTTTTTTTACTGGACTCAGTCTCGGAACTTTACAGGCATAGGTTGTGTTTGCGGACTCGTTCATTAGTCTTAAATAACAGGGCTGCTGATCGTGGTGGTGGCGAAAGAAAGGCCCGCTAGTTCGTTTAGTTAATAATCAGATCACGCAAATCTCTAAGCGCGATCCATCCTCAGTTCCGGAGCTATTAAGAATGCTGTCACAGGCAGTCCTTTGAGCTGTTTTAATGTTAATTCACGTGCGTCTCAAAAAGTTCGTTACGCTCCGCAGCTGCACCCGCGAGGGCTTTACCGTGAGGGCTTTACTCGAAGGCGCTGTCTCTCGCCGTAGGGTCATATCTGCAGTTCAGCATCAAGAACGTGCTTACATTGCGAAATGTTCGCCTGACAGCTGCTTATATCACTTTTATGACACCATATAGGCGGACTTGAGAAGCTTACTATGAGCCTTCGGCGATAGGCTGAGGAAAAAGACGATAGCTAGCTATCATCTGGCTTCATTCAGCGTAAAAGCTGCCAGACATGTTCGATCATTCCAAGCAAACAAGAGAGCATTCTTTTAGGAAAGTAAATGGCGCAGTAATTCCCTCAGATCTCGGTGGACACCCGAACCGCGCCGTAAGGGAAGAGAGGAAGGTGGGAGTGAAAGAAAGAGAAAAAGAGGGGCCGTAGTGGAAGGCAGCGGAATAATTCCGACCACCTGGGGATCTTTAGCGTGCGCTGACATCGCACTGACGGACGCCTTCGCGTTTCTCCTCCATCGAAAAGCGGCCGCCGCGACCGCGTTCGAACCCGGGAACTCCGGCTCAGTAAAAGAGCGCCCTAACCACTGAGCCACCGATGCGGGTTAAAGAGAGCATGTGCGCCTCGTGCGGATCACAACAATATGTGCTATGTCATCTCAGTCTGTCATGCATATAAGCCCGCAGTGTGCACGGTCGCGAGAGGAAGTGGTGGTGCGCAATATCCGGCAGCAGCAAGCGGCCACCGAGCCGCCCTCACTGCACGTGCGCGTGACTCTACCAGCGTATCGCTGACACTAGTAGTAGTAAGTGGTTTTTTTTCTTAAAATTATAATAAAAAGGAAGGCAAATATTTTTGCTAGCCCCGGCATCTGCCATCGATACTGAAGCACCTGAGCTGGGGCAGCGGAAATAAAGGATAGCAGGTAGAATGGAGAAATGAAATGAAAGAGGTGAGGGGACACAGGAAGAGAGGATAGGAGGAGAGGCAATATAGGCATGATAGGCATGTACTGCGCCTATAGGAGATGATAGGCATCTACTGCTCCATTTCCTTTCCCCCCAAAAAACCCCAATTTCCACTCCCATTTTCTTCCTCTCCCTCACGGCGCGGTTAGGTGTCAACCGATATTTGAGACAGTTACAGCGCCTTTCATTTCCTCAAAACAATTTTAGTGCGAAGCACTTCCTCGAGCTTATTGGAGCTAAGTCCTCGAGCTTATTCATGGGCCTCCGCGTTCCCAGGGACGTTAGCGTGCGCAGGTGTGCTCGCCGAGGGCTTCACAGGGCGCGACCGCTATGGTGTGAGAGAGGTCACACAACGCTATAGATGAGGGCGGGTTGAATATCCTCCAGCTGATGCATCCTTAAACAAGATCCAGGCCGCCAGTTGGCGTCGCTCGCAAACCAACTCATTTCCAAGCCCCTTGTTCAGCGTCTACTGCCCGGGTCAGTTCCCTAGCCAGTGTAAGCTATGTAAAGCCACAGCTCATCTCAATCCCATTCTCAGGGAATTCCCTCAGGCGCCCTTTGAGGGACGCGTAAAATGTTTAGATCAAAGGGCGATCATACTCCTCAGCGCAGATCCGGATATTGTAGCGGGAGCTACACTAGGCTACCAGTAGAGTGTTTCGCGGTACACGCGAGGCCAGCTGTGCGCATGCGCCGCTACCATGGCAACCGGGGAGGAAGACTGGGTGCGCAGTGCGCTTAGTCGCCGCTCTTTCTTCGGGAGTCCCTACATTATCCCCTCCGATACGGCGCTGTTCAGGTGTCCGCCGACATGCAAGACAGATACTGCGCCACTTGCTTTCTCCAAAAACCAATTTAGCCTTACGGCCGCGATCCGCAGTGTCGGTCTCCATGGCAGGCGTCCCATGGATCACACCTACCGTTCAGACGAACGCATGGAAGTGCACCGACGTTTTATGGAAATCTGGTTTTGGGGAAAAAGAAATGGCACAGTATTCCTCTCACTGTATCGGCGGACACCAACCGCGCCGTACGGGAAGAGATAAAGGAGGGACTGAGAGAAGAAAGGAAGAAAAAGGTGCAGTAGTGGAGGGCCCCGGAATAATTTCGACCACCTGGGTATCTCCAACGTGCGCCGACATCGCACAGTGCACGGGCGCCCTAGCGTTTCGCCTCCACCGAAACGCAGCCGCCGCAGTCGGGTTCAAATCTGGGTACTCCAGCCTGGACCGGAAGGATTGACCTTGTGTATATGAGAAAGCAACCAGTCTAAATACTGTGTAGGCAGCATTGAGACAACAGCGTGCTACTTTACCGATCATCGGGCAATGTTTATCTCTGTCAAAACAATTGAATAAATAAAAATGTCTCTCAGAATACTTCTCCAATGCTTAACATTTAAGTCACAACAACAAACTAGACAACATGCGTAACCAGTGGAGCACTACAGCTCTCGCTACGTGTATCCTCGCAATGCTGAGCTAGGCCACTGCCAATTTTTCAACTGAAGACCATCCAACTGGCCGAACCCACCGCTAAGGTCCAAGAACTCCTGGCGTCTATGTGGGAAGTCTGAAACCTTCCCTACATAGTTCTATTTTTTATAGAGCATATTCTTAAGTAGCGCCCCGCAAAACCCCGATTCAGCATTATCTCTCAAATCCCCTTCTATTAATCTTGGACCAAAAGCAGAAATGATCTCAGCAGCACCTGAGCATCGCTCCAAACCATGTCAGGAGAGTAGTGTGCAAACCCAGTTCTCACATAATGGCGAACGCCCCAAAAAAATGGTTTTTGAAGAAAAGAAACCGCGCAGTAACTGCTCACTTGATGAACAACTCAACTGCGCGGTGATGGAGACTATGTATAAAGCAGATAGTGGACAAGGATTTCGGCCCCGGCGGTCAATTACGATGGAGGCGAAATTCCAGAGGCCCGTGCACTGTGGGCTGCCAGTGCGCGCCAAAGAACCCCAAGTGGTCGAAATTTTCGTAGCCCTTCACTACGGAGTCACTCATAGCCTTAAGTCACTTCGGGACGTTAATCCCTATAAACCATAAACCGAAACAAGCAGCGGAAAAAATAGCTTCGGTTTAACTACTGACTGACACTACCGCTCGCTGACACTACCGCGAACTACGTTTCGCGACTCTCCAAGTGAGATCGGTGGATGTCTGCGGCGATTCCCGCCCCCTACTCCGAGAGAAACATTGTTTCCCGGCGCTAACACGCGTTTTGCACGGGCCTTTGTCGCATAACTTGGCTATGGAACACATGTGCCAAGGTCGAGAGCCTCGCGCTGACACCATCTAGAACGTGGTGAGAGCTGAGAAAAATAGATGCCGAGTGCAATTGATTTCGGTTCCTTGTCTAAGCAACTTTGTCTTCTAGTTGGGCGACTGCAGGCTGAAATTGTTTTCATTACTGCTACATGAAAGGAACACTTTAGAGAATTTCGGATACTATGGGAACAACTTGTGTTCTTGCTGTCCAAAGACCGGTCACGCTAACCTCATTTAGACACAACGAGCCTGTTGACGTCTGTAATCCAAAGAACTAGAAATGCCAGAAATTATTACATACTAAGGGTTGAGAATAAACTTATAACTTAATGAAATGTTGGGTTCGTTAATTAGACGGAAAGTATGACAGAAAAGCTATTAATAAAACGGAATGCACAGGGAAGCCTTCAGTGATGGCCAAAGCACAGTGAAACAGCAGCAGTCCGTATAAAGGTATCACCTTAGCAAAAATTTCGCAGTATTGTTCAAGATAGTATTATTTCTTTGTTCAACACAGAGACCACTCCAAACCTAGGTCATCGTCACATGTGTGACTTGCCTGACACGTCACACATGTCATGGTGCAGCAGCTGCATGGCGTCATGGCCATGGTGCATGATGGCATAGTGCAGAAGGTGCAGCATTTGCAGAGACCACGTTCCACAGGGCATTAGAAGACCCAAGTGGCATTTTTATCAGCAGGTATGGTTTCCTCATGTCGCGTTATTTGCTAACAGAGAGATTTCAGGGGAGTTGAACATGAATCACCTTGGAAACGTCTACCGCGATTTTAAGGAACGCTTAGCGGGGTTCAAACTTTCTAGCCGCCGGCGTTTCATGTATTAACCCATAGCAAAACAAGAACTAGCGTTGTAACTTACATAAATTAACACTTGGAATATCTTCAAATTTTTCAAATCAAGGCGCGGGTAGCTAATCCGACTCTCCGGATTGCGCTGCGCATGAGCTTCGGATCACCTGTGACGCATGAGCTTTCCTTTCATGCTACTGTCGGTATCATCGGACACGTGCTTGTGTGTTCCCACAAACATCTTGAAGGTATGTGCGCTTGGTAATCGGTCCCATATTTAATGAGCATCTGTGGAAAACAGCCCAAACACATTAATCAAAGTTAGATTCCGTAAAATTATGACGTATGACGTTTAATTCAGGTTTAACGAAATAGAATATAGTAACGTGTAGCATATTCATAACTGAGACACCAAGCTAGCCAAAATTCTGGTTGGGTCTGCTATAAGTATTCTCTGTGAACAGAAACAATACATGCGGCGCTGCATTGTGCTTTATAAAGTGAAGTTTTACTTCGAAAATAGCACTACTGAACGCTCCCTCCCCCTCCTCCACCTGCTCTTCACGAGAGGACTTTGATGTGTGTTAAAGGTGAGAGTGCAGACGAAGCGAGGAGACTCCGTTCTCCACCTCCGCCTTCCAGAAGCCGCTTACCAGTCACCCTCCCCATAGGTAGGGGGATGCACACCTATCCACCGTCTTGGACCCTCTGCCCAGCCAAACTCTACCCCGCAGAAATATTCTGTTCTTATGTGAAGTGGCGGCAGAGAGTGAAATCGTTCACTGTAGTAAAAACATTAAATCAGCCACCGAGGCGAATCTAATTCCTTTCGCAAGACTGTCGCATCAGATGCCTGATCCTCGTGTAATTTTTTGCGACACATCCTTGTTTTAAAAGAAGACACGTGTGTGTGATCGAGTTTGCCTTTGCAGATTTCGTTTCGACGCATGTTCTCTCGTCGCCTAAAGATGCACACAAGGTCAGTGTGTGACGCCACGCTTGCCGCTCGTGCGACGACACTGTTGCCTCTCGGCTCTCCTTATTCTCGCCTCGCCGGAGAACTTCCTCTCGATGCCTTTTTCGACTCAGTCGAGTGAAGTCAACGAATGTGTCGGCAGCTATTTTTGTGAGTGATGATACTAACTCTTAACATTTCGGCAAGCGGTGCACCAGTGCGAGTTAAGGCAAAGAGGAGACTTTTCAGTGCTTTTAGTTCCTTGCCACGCGCAGTTAAAGCCACGTGTTGGCAGGAAATGTATAAAGCGGGCCGATGCCGAGCATCGCTCATCTCTTGCAGAAGGAGCAAGAATCAAACTATCGCCCTTCGTAATGCTGGAGACCTTCTGTAACACCTGACGAAACATTTCTCGTCTAAATAGGAAAGGAAAAACTAAAAGCATCGGATTCACACGTGGTCATTCTCCGCTGATGACCGCGGGCAGCCAAACCTGAATTTCACACGGCTTTTGACGTCTTAAGCGAGAGCGGTTTCAAATGATGACGTACTTCGTGGGCATGCGCCATACAAACAAGCTAATTTCGTGCAGGTGCCAGTATTCTGTTTACAGTGTAACTAGCACCATAATTTCGCGATTGAATGGTGCCCTACGGGGGGCTGCGGGAGGTGTGTTACACATGCGCAATTTGCTTGGCGCAAGCGCGAACCTGGATATGTCGGGGAAGTTTAAGTGCCGGTGACAACTCTATCGCTGTGCCGGCTGCAGTGCGCAGACCGGCGCTTGAGAGTAACCTGATCGGTCCGCGACACACCATATATCAAGGACAAGGCCGCCTTCCGCGTACGATTGCCTTTGCCACCAGGAAACTGCGCGTGCCCTCTTGCTGATAGTTAATGACGCAAGTAGTGACGGCACAGGCCTGCGGTGCACTGTGAAACAGGGCACCAACGGATGTGAAACCATTCGACCGTGTATAACCGTGCCAGTTAACTGATTACCGCCTGCTGCACTTGAGGAAGTGCATACAGGCGTCAGTTCCTCAAAGCACTGTGTCAATAAAGCCGTTTCTGTAAACATATTTCTGCCCGTGCACCAGGATGTCTTTTCATGATTTGGTGGAAAAGCCGTATTAGAGAAGTAGCTGCGCGTTCAATCTCTGGTCTGTTTTAGTGTGAAAGCTTTACTTCAGGATGTCAAACCGGCTCACCGGTTGGTGCGATCCTTGGCCTTGAGGGTGACCTTCGGCAAACAATGAAGAAATAAATAAAATATACGGCCGCGGCTGGGACTCGAACTCGCGGCGGCGCGAACACACCAGCTTCGCTGGTCACTGCACAAGAGCATTAAGGCTATCGCCGCAGCCGATCACGCATCGTTTTAAACTGCAACACACTCTCGCGCTGTGCATTGCACATCGTCGTCTTCATCAACTAATGCTACAGTCAAATTAATATTCGAGCTTTGAGCTATGTGGGAGGAGTGACAGAGAGGTGTGCGCTGCATGCCTTGGCGTGGATAACGCTGTGGCAGAAATACTGCACCAGAGCAATACGTGGTGGCCTTGACAACGTTGGTGCAGAAACATGACACTGGAGCATAGGCCGTCGGCGTACTATCGTAAATTGGCACTGACGATGAAAAAGTTGAAGACACGCATTGTGAACACCTCAATCGCACTTTCAGGTACAACTCGCGTAAAAAGTATACAGCCCAAGGGCTTTGTTTGTGAGTCCAGCAGCAGGCGATCGTTATGCATCCTCCGCGACCGTAATCTCTCGAGAGGGAAATGGCTTCGCGTCCTCAATTTTCCCAAGCTTTCGACTGTTAGATATGCTCGGGAGCCTCGCTCAACAGCTTTGAAGCATACACCTTGGCCTGTATACTTTTTGCGGGGGCTGTACGTGGCGGTAGAGTCCACCTGCAAACAACTGTGCATTCGCACAATATTTCGTGCTTTGCAACGCTAGACTGTCAGCCATTTTTGTCTTGTTCGAAAGGGCTTCTTATTAAAATGGGGTTAGTGAACATAGTCCCAGAACGGCGTAAAATTTTCGGTATGTCGAGTTTCGCATGATAATGCCACACTGCAAACATTAGGAGTGGTTAAGAGAGGGCATTGGAGAGGTCCTGGGAATTTCGACCATCTTAGTTTTTTTTCAGTGGGCCGTGCACACCGCGCAAGTTTCTTTGCATTTCGCTTCCAATGAAATGCGCCGTCACAGCAGGGATCGAAGACGCGAGCACATTCCCAGTAGCCGACCGCATGTCATGCAGTAACAAGCGGGGCGTACGTTGAAACCCAAATTGGTTTCGGGAGGTGGCGAGATCGACTCCCACTGCCGGCCGGGCACGCACCTGTTTTCTGAAATGGGTACAAACCATGGCCCGGCCTGGTGTTCGGTGCACCAGGGTGAATGGCTCGCAAAAGATGCCTGCGCCTTGAAGTGCCGCCACTGTTAGCCTGAACAACGGGGATAGGGTGGCCGCAGCTGGCGCAGAAAAGGGTTAACTGGAGAGAGATTGGAGAGGCTTTTGCCCTGCAGTGGGCGAAGCTACACTGAGGATGATGATGATGATTATAATTGTGATTATGATATTCAATTTTATTCTTTTAATGACTTTGGGAAAGTAATATATTTATTTCAGAGGTACTGCCAGCCTTCGCAGAAGGCCTTTGGCAGGAGTGAGCATACATGGTGAAGAAAGTACAAAAAAGCACTACAAGATATGACAATGATAACAGTGGTGTCATCCGCCTGCTTGAGCAGATTAACACCGAGAAGAAAAGAAAAAAGAAAAAATAAGAAAGAAAAATGCTTTGTACAAGCTCGCGCTGTTTAGGCATATAGAAACAACACTGGCACATAACACAAGAACACTGGCATCAATAGCACGCTTTAGTAAATAAACACTAACGGTAGACATACGCTGATCCATCAGCAATGACAATAATCACAACCACAAAGCAATATCAATAGCTGGAACCAAAAACGCTTAGGTTGAGTTAACTTATGGACTTGAATTTTGATAAGAAAGATTCGACAGTCGGGCATTCCACAGCGTCACAAGGCAAAGCGTTCCACTGACGGACGGTTCTCGGAAAAAAGGAATTTTGAAAGGTATCTGTTCGGCACATATATTCTTTTAATTTTTTGGAATGGTTTGATCGTGTACATCGCCGTATAACATGTTCGATATAAATGCTACTATCTATACCTAGCTTACTATTGTAGAGTAGATCCCTAGCTTTCGTCTTTGCGCCCCTGGGAGTAAACCTTGCTTCCTGCATTTGAACGCCAATAAAATTGTGTTCGTCGACTTGCTCTGGAGAAAGTTGGCATGTATCTTGCGCAGACATTTAAGCAGGAAGCGTCAGTTCCGCAGTGTGGACAGCAGTAACAAGCAGCTAGCGAACACCGCCGCTTCTCTAACAGCGGTTAAGCGCGCCCGTGTGACAAGGGTCTATAATTTCGGATGAGCTTCACGCAGATATGCACCTAACGCGTTTGTTGGTTAAGGCGACGGACTTGTTTGCTGCTCCTGTGGCTTCAGAAACCTGCGCGGCGAAGCCAAAGCGTGAGAAACCGAGAGCGCCGGCACCAAACTTCCCCCGCCAGTGCTGTCTGATCTCATGTGCTTTCTTAGTAACGCTGTCTTCTCTGCATTTTATCGGGGTAGTTGTGTGAGTCGGTATAGACACGCTCTAAGAAGCATGGGAAAAAAGAAGAGCAAAAGAGGAAGTAGAAGGGCACAGTCCATCTTGTCTGCTTATGGGTCTGTCACACTAGGCCAACAGTCGGCCGATTCGGTCTGCCAAAACCATGTCGTATCGATGTCTGGCTCTATGTCACACTGCACCGTCTAAAGCAGTCGGCCGACTTTCGGCGTCGGCGCCAGGTCTCTCACAAGACGGCACTTGGCCGATTGTCTGCCAACTCTCATGTCACACTAGCGAGACAACGTGCGAGACCTCCCGCCGACTGGCCTTTCTCGTTCTCAATCTTCTTTTGTCATTTCCTGCTGTGCGAAATGCATGGGCCGCGACGCTTGATTTTAAACTCTTTTAAATAAATCCCACCATAGTAAAACACTCTTTAACAATCGTGATTATGAACCTAGGCGGAGGGCAGCCCAGTACTGAGCGGCACTTATTGCTGGGTCAGAAACGCATGGCTCGAAAAATAAATCCAGTCGCTCGCGGTTAAGCAAGACAAGAGAGATTATTTAGTGCTAAAATATTAAGAAAATCGACTACGCGGATTCGAACTAGGAACCTCTGGAATGCGAAGCAACTGCTATACCCACGACACCATGGAGAAAAGAGCAATTCGCCGCCTTCAGACGTGGAAGATGCACTGCGCAGTGTGACACTTGCGACAGATGTAAAGCAGGCGACCAATGTGGGAAAACTCGGCCGGCGCGCTGCACCGGTCACTGCTTGCGAATTGCAGCCCCACTGCAAGCAGGACACACGGAGCAGCAAGCATCGCTTCGCCGCTCGACTCAAGCAGTTGAGCTCAAACCGTACGCTTTGCCACCCGCAGCGGTTTGATTACTGCATGGCTTGGTGCTGAAGTTCACCCCAGAAAAGACAAAATAGCCATATTATCAGAAAGACCGCTTGCTATACACGAGCAGCGACAAAGCATGCTTGCGCTAGTAGCCAGCTTTCGACAACGTCGCAGCCCGGGGTCGCGCCAGGCGACGAACTGCGCTGCTGCCTGGCTGCCCTGATCGTCGCATCGAATGCGCAGCGGACGCAGCTTCGCAAGTAGCCTGCGCTATAATATCTCATAATATCGCTTTGCTGTTAACAGTATAATCTCACCATATACTAAAATTATGGTCAATTTCCGCGACGCCTTCGGCGGCGAAGCTAGCGGACCGCTGAGGGCGCCAGGCGAGCCGGACCGCAACGGCGGGCCAGCGGCAGCTTGCGACGCGATTCTGGCGAGAAATTTTGCTCGTATCAAAGTTGTTGCTTTTACCAGCAACTCGGTGTTGATCAACGATCCTCAGAAATGATACATTTGGCACATTTCTTTGTTTCATCGTTTATTGTTTACGTCAAAAACAATCTTAAGCTGATTTTTATTACGCCGGCGGGCGGGATCTGGGCTGGCCTGCCGGCGAGCAGGCTCGGTTTACTTTCCGTTCGCACCAAAAAAGACAAAACAGCCATGCTATGAGAAAGGCCGCCTGCTATATTCGAGCAACGACAGCATGCCTGCAAAACAGCCGCGCTTTCGGCAACGACGCCGCCTGCGGGAGCGCCAGGGCGACGAACTGCGCTGCATCCCGGCTGCCGAGGTCGTCGCTAAGCCTAGCTGGTTTCGCATCTATGCCACAGCTCAAGGCGCTTTGGAACTAGCCAGCGCCGTAATAAAGGAACTTCTATACTCACCTTTTTACTGCCAACCCGTCCCATAATAAAATAGTTATGCTCGATTTCCGCGACGCCTTCAGCAGCGGATCTAGCAGACGTCAGGCGAGCCGCACGAAGCAGCAGCAGCAGCAGGCGGCTATAGGATGAAATTTGCTTGTATCGTAGTTATCACTTCAACCAGCACCTTGGCATTGGCCAACGATCCCCAGTAATGATACTTTTTGGGCATTCACCTATCCCAGAGCTTGTTGTGAACGTAAACAAACAGTATTATAGCGGAACCGTGTTCGCGTCTGGTGAATGTTTTAGCTTGGCGACCGATCTCGCGACGACACGGTCAGCAGAATGGTTTTGTCGGCGTCGCTGGTCCTCGGACGCGTTGGTGTCGTTGTCGGCCTAGTGTGAGAGCTTGGTCTGCCACAGACAGGATCTGCCGACCCGGTCGGCCGATCATCGGTGTCGTTGACGTGTCTGCGTCGGCGTCGTGTCCGGCTAGTGTGACAGGCCCTTTACTGCTTAGTTGTTGTTTCCCACACTTTTTACAATGCATTCTCAGCATTCAGTCTCCTACTGGGCTCTGTCCTGAAGGGAGGCGATTCCGTGCGTTGGTTCTGAACGACGCGGTGGTATTTGGGAGCTCAGCACTCTCGACAAAAATAAAAAAGTTAGGGGGCAGGCGAGCGCGGGAACTCCGAGCCAAAGATACTGTGAAGCCAATGTCGATGTAGCCTGCACATCTATGAAGCCTCTCATCCAGCAATGGCTAGGAAAAAGTGTGGAAAACTTAATGCGAATTAGAAGGAAGGTAGTGATCTGGTCAGTCTATTTTTGTTCGGTAACTGGGGAGCGCTAGATTCTAGACAAGGGGACAACACTTGTGTCTCGTGGTGTTCCTATGTGGTGTTGTCTCCTTGTCTAGAGTCTTGCGCTTCCCAGTATTAGTACGCACGCCCAACTAGCCCCCTACAAAGCTTTACAAACCTTTACTATTTTCGTTCACCATTTTTCGTCTGTGGCCCTGGCCTCTGTACCAGCTGCTAATCGACGAATTTCATTGACTTCAATAGAAACGCATATGTTGGACTTACAACGTTCTGCTCCGGCATGTTTTGCAGTTTCCTATTGAATGCGTCGTGAAGGTAGCCTGAACAAATCACCGGTGGACACCAATCCGGCGGGAAATGTAATTTCTTTCAGTTTCTTGTTTCCTGAAACGTTTCATTACCTGCAAGGGATTCCGGTATGGGCCACATATTTTTATCAACGTGCGGAAATGGTAAGGAATTTTACGTTTAACTCAGCAGCTTTATCTGCGAAGCGAGCGAAGAGTAATCAAGCTAATTTTCTTCATAATGAGGTAGATTACTTATGATAATTTGTAAATGACAGCGCCGTGCACAAACGAGAAATAAACAGACGACACATGACACTTGTATTGTCTACTTCATTTTTTATCGTGTAAGCTGCGCTGTCATTTCTAATTATATGACTTAGCAACCTGTCCTGTTCTATGGCTTAAATATGATTACGGAGCCTGCAGGAAAACGTTTCTCTAATTACATTCAACTACATTTTGTCCTATGGCAGAAGCCGCTTCCTTGTTCAAGGAGATTTCGTTATTACTTCCCAACCTTAGTATTCCGCCTCAAGCTGTTTTGCCTCCTCCGACAGCCATTATGTTAAGCTAACCGACCACCTCCTATAAATTTCGTCCTCTTTCTTTCCACTGTGTCATCATTAGCTTCTTTTATCTTTTGAATCCAAGTTGCCTTGTTTTTGTCAATGACCAATACGATAATATTTTCATGTGGATAGGTAGCTGTACCACTTTGACCTGATGCCTAATCGAAAGCCTACAACTTTAGGCATTGCAGCTGAGTACCGACCGAGTGCAGGCTTTATACTCTCTTTTAACGGCATTGGGGAAGACGCTGATAATAACTCATAACTGCTCTCAATTGTTCGCCATTCTGCACTTTTTTGATGGCACTTTCTTTTCGTGGTCCAGATAGGCGGTCACTACTAGATCTCGATAGATATGCCGCGTCAACCAGTATGAGGCAGGGATGAAGGAAGCATCATCTGATTTATTGGTCGTAGTGCCAGGGAACGATGCGCTGCCTTGAGAACTGTATTAAAAAGGGCGAGGTAAAGAATGGAAAAAAGTGCCTACCCGAACCGCCGTTTGACACAACGGGCTACAGCCAGAGCACACTCGCATGAGGCACCAGCACGAGTCAGGAGTCCAAATCGGATGCTTCTCGGAGTCGTCACCGTCAACGGCCGCTGCCGCCTGCGTTGCCTGCGACCGGTCGTGCTGCTGCAGCAACCCCCCCCCCCTTCCCCCACTAGTTGGGAAGAGCTCGGTGGAGCTGGGAGCCGGAACGAGACGTGTCGCTTTTGGCGACTGGCATGGGAAGATGGCATAAGTGGGCAGTCGGCCGGCTGAGGCAGTGAAACCACACAGGCATGTGTACTGGGGAGAACGTCTTCGGTGAAGGCTGGCTTCAGCCGGTCGGCAGAAATGGAGTCAGGGCGTCCGTGAACCTCGACGATGGAAAACTTTGGATAGTTTGCGGATGGAGTCTCGCCGAACAAAAACGTGGGAGCAAGTTCCAAGTTAACCCGGAACGTGCGAAGATTGCCGGCACTGGTACTGAGGGGCAGGAGGTCGGAGAGTACGGCAAAATTCTCGGAGCTACGTCACACAGTCCGAAGGGTGGGGGCTTGGAGACGAACCAGTCAAGTGCAAAAAGTCAGTGGAAAATGCAGTGGTGAACCGAAGAGAAGTTCTGCCTGAGTACAGCGGATCTTGCTTTAATGTAGTACAGAAACTAAGCAGAACAACTGGTACGGATGTAGTTCAGTGTGTGATATCTAGTTGTGCTTTGAGAGAGGGTTTACTGATAGGAAAGGCAGAGAGGTTGGCCTGAAAAATAAATATCTGGCCTGCTAGTCTGCTCTGGGGGACGGGAAGAGGAGATAAAAGAAGGTCACGATGGGGGACGATGATGATGGGAGGAGGCAGATGAAAAACTACTTAAAAAAAAAACAAGGCACACTTTGTGACATCACAAACGCGAGACAAGGTCCGTGTCGCTCAAAAAGCGTGAGAGCACTCGCGTTGTCTTTACAGTCTACAGTCTAAACTATCTGGCCAAGCGCCGAGGATCAAATCCTCAGAGAGGAGCGATGCGTCCATAAGTTTCAGAGCTTTGAGAGATGTCTTGCCGTTGGCGATGGGATGGTAAGCGGTCGAGCGGATTCATGAAGTTTCAAGCAGTACCGTAAGGTATTGGAAAAGGCTAGAACCGAACTCAAGGGCCAACGGTTGGTGATTACAGTCGAGGGAACCCCGTAGCGGGAAACCCAGCCGGTGACGAAAGTTCTGGCGACGGTGTCAATAGGGGTGTCGAGCACAGAGAACGCTTCGGGCCAGGGAGTGAAGCGTTCACCGCAAATAAGCAGATAAGAATATCCTGCAGAAAAAGGCCAAGGGCCCAAGATATCAATGTGGAGATGTCGCGTGACGCTTTCAGATTGCCGGAGAGCGAGCCAGGCATGGGCCCAGGCGCGCATGTCTTTGTTGATACCTGGCGAAGCGTAAAGTTGCGTGAGGAGATGCAGCGTGGCGCGAATTCCAGGATGGTACAGACCGTGGAGTGCGTCCTTAAAAAGGCGTCAAAACGCAGTGGGTACCAAAGGGCGCGGAGAGCCTGTCGAATTGTCGCAAATGATGGGTACGGGGTACAAAGGAAAGAGAACTTCGCGGATAACCAGTGAGCCAGGTGTTCTGAGCAAGTCCTTCAGTTCTGCGTCCTGGTGCTAGGCTGTGGCAAGAGCAGCGAAGTCGTTGTGGGCTGGCGAGGAAGGAGGTGTTAGAGAAGCGGTGAAACGTGGCAGTGCGTCAGCTGGGACGTTTTCAAGGCCTTGCACATGTGAGTGGTAGTACTTTCCACTGTGCGCCCGTGTCCAGCTTGATAGTGACTGTGGCACCACCGCTTTTTCTTATTTTTCTTCCTTGTTTTTTTTTTTCGATGTTGCCACATTGTCGAACTTTCTTTTGTCTAATCAATCAATAGAACACATGTGATGGTGCACTTCGTTTTCGCCTGTTTGGCAAACTGCCACAAAGTATCCTACATTTAGGCTCTTGGGACACATCTTGCAGTAAGCTGGGCATCCTCATGGCTTCCACAACACTTGCAGAAACGTCTAGCCGTCCCAACTTTTTTGTGTGTGTAGTAGTCCTCTTTCAGCTGGCACTTTTATTCTTGATTAGGTTGACCGTTTTGGTGTCCTTACTTGCGATTTCTTTCATTTGCATCGATGCTTCATCACTTGCCTTGCATAAGTTGATGGCTTTCCGAAAGTCTGCGGTAGAATGACTCAGCAAACTCTCACGCACATCGTCGTTGCTTACGCCGACAATGATGCTATCTCTGAGCAGCTCCTCGGTCAGGTCTCCGAACTGGCGTTTCTTTCCGTGCAGTCTTGCTGCCGTCAGTAGTAGTAGTAAAGACTTTTATTCGACCATAATTTATAGGCCGAGCATGTCGACCGCCTGGGCGACCAGAAGCCGCTGTTCTTCTTCCCCTTCAGCGCCAAGCCAGTCGAGCCAGGTGGTGATGGATAGAAAGGGTGGGGGGAAGGAACCCGACTGCTGAGCAGCCGGGCAATAGAAGAGGCAATGGGCCAGGTCCGCATAGATGCAGGGGCAGTTGGGACAGGAAGGGTCCGATCGATAGCGATAGAGGAAGAGGCGGGACGGGGTGATAACTGCATTCATCTGAATGTGCCGAAGAAGGCGAGACTCCGGCACCGTGAGTGATGGATGAGGAGGAGGGTAAAGGCGTTTGTCGAGGCGGAGCTCAAGGTAGACCTCTTTTATGGTGCGGCGAAGGGTGAGCCTCCCACCGTCCTCCGAGGGCGTGGGCCAAGGGATCAACGGTGCCCGGAAAAGTGTGTCGCGGGCGAGCTGATGGGCCAGCTCATTGCCGTCAATCCCTGAATGCCCAGGACCCAGCGGAGGAAAACGATGGAAGGCTGCAGTGCGGAGACCGCTCGCTCGACCTCCTGTTGGAGAGAAGGGGTCAGGGTGCGTTTCTGTATGTGGTGTATAGCGGCTTGTGAGTCTGAATAGACTGTGTACTCTTGGAGAGAGGGAAGGAGGGCAAATGACTGGAGGGCATGCGCAATGGCGAGGACCTCGAGGGACAATGCGTCTGGAGGGTGTAGATACGGCCCGCTGGTGTGGGTTTCAGGAGAAGGGAGGTGTGGATGCCGTCAGGAACTCGATGAAGGGCTCTTTCTCCATTTGATTCATCTAGTTAAGCTTGTAGCATTCGTAGGCGGTTTATTTTTGGAGTGAAGTGCTTTTTGAAGCTTTGCTTGACAGTTTCAAGGCTTTTCTTGTTATCCTCGCTCAGCGCGAAAGTTCGAAACGCTACTTGCTCATCCGCTCCGATAACAGTCATAACGTTTGCCACTTGCACTTCTGGCAGCTTCTCGTGAACTTGTATCGATGTGGCTTTTCCACTCGTAGCTTTGTAGCCAGCATTCCTACGCATTTGGCGACAGTCATGACAGGTCAAGCGGCTTTGGAGCCTTCAGACCGCTGTCAAACATGGATACGGGATCCTCGCTGACCTACTTCGCGATTCTTGATTTAACGGTTCCTTCGTCGCCGTTTTCTTCTTATTTTGCTCTGCTTGTCTTGTCATACTTTTTCTTCGTCTCGCAAGATAGCGCTTCTGACACCATCTAAATGGCGGTTATTTTATTGATTGTTACTGAGGTTGCATGGACGAGTACATGGGTAACTTAACCCGGCAATCGTCTGCTTGGCTACCCGTCAGGCTGGGCTTGGTTCGGCTTTGGCCATTGGCCAGCTATGGCTGCCTTAACAGATGGAAACCAACCTCCTCGCGTTGCGCGCTGAGCGGCATGGTCATGGTTCTGGTCGCGTGTCACCGTGTCGTCAGGACTTCGTCGGTGGCTTGACGTGGTTAGGTCCATGATGACTGGTCGTCTTCTGGTTGTCGTGTCAGTTGGCTCGAGCTGGGAACGGGACAAAAGAGGGTAACGAAGTAAGGTGCGGTCAGGTCGGTCTACTCTTAACTGATAGGACAATGCGGTTCGCACACGCGCCGCTGATGGCCTTAGTTGACGGAAAGCTCCTTGGCCGGGATGATGATCACCTTAACCCCTCTCATCGAATTTCAAGCGGCGGAAAACAAGAGAACATAAAAGTTGAATTAAGGGTTTCTATGAATGGTGGTCCTACACGAGCTCTCTAACGCGCGCCGCTGGCCGGGTTAGTCTTCCCCTCAATGTACCTTTTTGAAATAATAGATGCCTTATCCTAAATATTTTCAGTACCTTAATCAAGACCGTGCTCAAGGTCAACGCTTTCGTATCGCAGTTATGGCCTGGGGGTAAATGCGAAAACACTGTTTAACTAGTAATCGTTAAAAAGGCGATGTGTATCTGAGGCACCTCAGATAAAAAATAAATACTGCAGTGACTGGGTTTCCATTAAGCGGCGGCGCGAACAGATCAGCTCCGCTGCTCACTGCACGAGAGCACTATGCTATCGCCGCAGCCCGTCACACTTCGTGTTAAATTGTCACACTCTCGCGCTATGCATTGCACGTCGTCGTCTTCAACTTCCAACCGTGCGAAAAAGCCACAAAAGGAAAGGGAACACGCATAACTGGCTTCCTGGGCCAGTGGACACCTCAATCGCGCTTTCAGGCACGTGTCCAAGTAAAGAAACCTGCTTTCGCACACTATTCAGTGTTCAGCAATGCTAAACCGCCAGTAGTTTTTTTGTACGTGTGGGGATTCCTTTGTCATTTTGCTTGCATATTTAGAGCGGCAGCAGCCGTTCAATAGCTGACGGATTCTGCTGCTGGAACCCGAGGTCATGAAGTCGAAAAGCGGCCACCTCGCCGGCATGTGGACAGAAGAAAGTTGCAAAAATGTCTTTGTGCAGTGGGATTTTAAGGCACGCCGACGAACCTCTAGTGGCCTAAATTAATCCGGACCACTGCTCAGCGGTATTCATGTGGAGCTCCAGGACGTTAAACGCCCGGATCAAACTTTACCTCCAGAATAAGAATCAGAGGCCTATCTGTATGCTCTGTTTTTTTTTTTTTGTAACAACGTTGACCCGCCGCGGTGGCTCAGTGGTTAGGGCGCTCGACTACTGATCCGGAGTTCCCGGGTTCGAACCCGACCGGGGCGGCTGCGTTTTTATGGAGGAAAAACGCTAAGGGGCCCGTGTGCTGTGCGATGTCAGTGCACGTTAAAGATCCCCAGGTGGTCGAAATTATTCCGGAGCCCTCCACTACGGCACCTCTCTCTTCCTTTCTTCTTTCACTCCCTCCTTTACCCTTCCCTTACGGCGCGGTTCAGGTGCCCAAAGATATATGAGACAGATACTGCGCCATTTCCTTTCCCCAAAAACCAATTATTATTATTATTATTTGTAACAACCTTTCTAAGCGTAGATGTAGCTAATTTCATTGATTGCTGGTGTTCGAGACACATCAACATTGGTCAAATGTTTAGGGGAATCCCCTAAGCTCGAGTAAATCTGTAATAAGGGAGCAAATTACTGATTGGCATCCACCCGAGATAAGGTGTACAGCTACAAAGGAAAGCTGCACAGCTTCCATAGAAGTTTTGTAGGTACAGAAAAATTCTTCCTGGCATGGGGTTCGAGCCCGGGACCACCGCTTCATTGGAGCAGTCGCTCTACCAACTCAGCATGTGATAGCCGCCCCGGCTATCTGAGCTTGTTGATCATGCTGCCACCCGCCATCTTCAGCACAGAAATCAAGCCAGCGCCACTTCCATAAAGAGTACCTCGAAGGAACAGACCAGCTATATCAATCTACAGAGCTGTTTGGCAAACTTAGCCGCTAAATCTGAAACTACTGCTGCTTCGCCTTCACTCTTTATGTAGCCGGGAATTTGGTAGTTTTACTTGTCCCTAAATAAATAATCCACTCTTATTTCGGGCCACAACATGGCGACTGGCACTATAAGCGGCTCGAAGCATTCAACCAAGAAATCTACAGCAGAGAAAATATATATTATTTCGAGCACAGTTCGCTCAGGCTTGTTCAAGTACAAGCCATCTGCTATTCAAATTTGCTTCCTGAATCACTTTTTCATACTTCCAATTTCAAAAAGGCGTTATAGTAGCATTTCTTTCGTATGGCGCTTCCTGTTTTCTCTTGCCCGCTTTTACTCTATTCTCCTGTGTGGCTTGTTTTTATTTTTCACACCTAAAACACGCTGTGCATGTAGTGTTCTATTCCACTCCTGCTTGGGCCATCCATTTCCCGCCCCTAGTATTTTCGAAATAAATAAATAATGGTTGGCAGTTTAGTATTACTAAGCATGAAATGCTGTTCGAAAGCACAGTTTTTTGCATGGGGTTGGTGGCGATGAAACACTATTATTGGCTCGAAAAGAGTATGTACAGGAAAGTATCATTAGACCGACTCTTAAGGGGCCGGCTCTCACAAACACTAGTTGCGGTCCCTAGGCGTCGGCCGCTGCCCGTGCGCGCTCAACCAGACCCTTTGGGCCTCTAGGTCAGAGCAGCCGAGGAGGGTCGCCTCGCAGTCCTCCTAAGTGTGGTTGGGGAGAGAGGGGATAGCAAGGTTGGAGGGGCAGGCTCAAATCATGTGGTGGACGTCTGAAGACTTCTCCGCACAGTGTGGAAAGCTGCCCGAGAAAGGAGGGTCGAAGTGTTTGAGAGCTGCAGCCGGGCACAACAAAGTATTGTATACAGGCCGAGCAGAAGCGGCTTCTCCGCCTTTGAGAGCTCGTTACACTACCGGGGATAAAGGCCGTGGCCAGATTGATAGAGTAAAACAATGTCTTCGAAGGAGTAAGCCGGAGTTAATTCGAATTCCTGATCGTCGGGGTCTGAGGGTAATGCCCGGTGAGAGATCGCGCGGGCGGCGGCGTCAGCTGCCCGATTTCCCTCAAAGGCCATGTAAGCAGGAGCCCCTAAAATATTTCTGGGAGGGAAGTTCCCGATTTGGACGCTGTTCTGGAGAAGGCGGTAGGCGAAGTACGGTGCCCAGCACTGCTCGACGTTCCGATAGGCCCCTAGCGAATCGGAAATAATTGTTTTAGAAGTGGGATGAGAGGCAGCCAATGTAATGGCGACCTCCTCCGCCTATGTAATGTCACGGGCTCAGAAATTATCGCCGTTCACTGTTTTATACTGGTGGACGAGTGCGGCTGTGTGTCATCCTCAATGGTGGGGGCCGGATGCATCCACGTAGAATACGCCGGGTTTCGATCCATAGTCGCTGGCAAAGGCTTCCGCCCGGGCCTGGCGACAGCCATTATGCCCCTGGCGGTTCATATTCGCGGGAAGAGGGCGCACGCGGAGGGCGCATCTCCACTGGGATAGAATACGTACGCGCTCTTCCATGAGAGTGGTTTGTTGGATATGTAGACGGGCAAGGAGGCGACGACTCGACGGTGTCTTCGAGAGACGTGTATTTTGGTTGATCAAGTGGTCTTCCCGGAGCTCCCGAGATGCGTTCACCATGCCCAACCCAAGGTGACGCTGGTTGGAGGTGTTCGCGGGGAGGTCCAGAGCCCGCGTAATAATTTTGCGGGGGATGACTTCGAGTGCATCCTCGTCTTGCTTCCGCAGGGGTAGGTATGGAGTCGAATATAGAATTCGACTGGTTACAAATGCATGCGCCAGCCGCAAGGTGCCATTGCATCGTAACCCCCCACGCTTGTTAGAAACCCGGCGGACCATGCGGCCCACCTGGTCCCCCACCTTACGGAGTTTGGCCAGTGTCGTTTCTGACCGTCTCATCATCATCATCATCAGCCTTACTACACCCACTGAAGGGCAAAGGCCTCTCCCATGTCTCTCCAATTAACCCTATCCTTTGCCAGCTGCATCCACCCTTTGCCTGCAAACTTCCTAATCTCATCCGCCCACCTAACCTTCTGCCGACCCCTGCTACGCTTACTTTCTCTTGGAACCCACTCCGTTACCCTTAAAGACCAGCGGTTATCTTGCCTTCGCATTACATACCCTGCCCAAGCCCATTTCTTTCTCTCGATTTCGACCAGGATGTCATTAACCCGTGTTTGTTCCCTCACCCACTCTGCCCGCTTCCGATCTCTTAACGTTACACCTATCATTTTTCTTTCCATGGCTCGCTGCGTTGTCCTTAACTTAAGCTGAACTCTTTTCGTTAGCCTCCACGTTTCTGCCCCGTAGGTAAGTACCGGTAAGATTATGCTGTTGTACACTTTCCTCTTGAGGGAAATTGGTAAACTGCCACTCATGATCTGCGAGAATTTGCCATATGCGCTCCACCCCATTCTTATCCTTCTAGTTATCTCCCTCTCATGATCCGGATCAGCTGTCACTACCTGCCCTAAGTAGACGTATTCCGGCACAATTTCTAGGCTCTCGCTGCCAATTGTGAACTGTTGTTCCCTTGCTAGGCTGTTGAACATTACCTTGGTTTTCTGCATGTTAATTTTTAGACCCATCGATCTGCTCTGCCTGTCTAACTCGTTGATCATGATTTGCAGTTCACCTCCTGAGTGACTCAGCAAGGCAATGTCATCAGCAAATCGCAGATTATTTAGGTATTCTCCATTTATTCTTATTCCCAACTGTTCCCAATTCAGGCCTCGAAAAACCTCCTGCAAACATGCGGTGAACAGCATTGGCGAGATCGTGTCTCCTTGCCTGACGCCCTTTCTTATTGGAATTTTATTGCTGACTTTATGGAGGACTACAGCAGCTGTGCAGTTGCTATATATATCTTCCAGTATTTTGACATAAGGCTCTTCTACCCCCTGATTACGCAATGCCTGTATGACTGCTGAGGTTTCCACTGAGTCGAATGCTTTCTCGTAATCAATGAAAGCTATATAGAGAGGTTGGTTATATTCTGCGCATTTCTCTATCACCTGATAGTGTGAATATGATCTATTGTGGAATATCCTTTACGAAAGCCTGCCTGATTTTTTGGTTGATTAAAGTCTAACGTTGCCCTGACTCTATTAGCGATTACCTTAGTAAATACTTTGTAGGCAACGGATAGTAAGCTGATCGGCCTGTAATTTTTCAAGTCCTTGGCGTCTCCTTTCTTATGAATTAAGATAATGTTTGCATTCTTCCAAGCTTCTGGTACAGTCGAGGTCATAAGGCATTGCGTATACAGGGTGGCTAGTTTTTCTAGCACGATGTCCCCTCCATCCTTCAACAGATCTGCTGTTACCTGATCCTCCCCAGCTGCTTTTCCCCTTTTCATTGGTTCTAAGGCTTTCTTTACTTCATCTTTTGTTACTGGCGGGATGACGCATTGCTGTGCACTGCTGTCTTTCTCATTAGCGCTTTGATTACATTGGCTACTGTACAGGTCTGTGTAGAACTCTTCGGCTACGTTAACTATCTTATCCATATTGCTAATGACATTGCCCTGCTTTTCTCTTAATGCATACATCTGGTTTTTAACTATGCCTAGTTTCCTCTTCACTGTTTTTAGGCTACCTCCGTTCTTTATAGCATGCTCAATTCTCTCCATATTAAACTTCCTTATGTCGGCTACCCTGCGCTTATTTATTAACTTTGATAGCTTCGTTAGCTCTATTCTATCGGTAGTGTTAGATGCCTTCATGTTTTGGCGCTTCTTAATCAGATCTTTCGTCACCTGAGATAGCTTCCCGGTATCTTTTCGAACGGTCCTACCGCCTACTTCTACTGCGCACTCCGTAATTATTGATGTCAGGTTATCGTGCATTGAATGAACATCAAGATCATCTTCCTCAGTTAAAGCCGAATATCTGTTTTGCAGCGCTATCCTAAACTCCTGTGCATTCCCTCTTACGGCTAACTCGTTAATGGTCTTCTTCTTCGCTAGCTTCTTCCGTTCCCTCTTCAAGTCTAAGCTAATTCTAGACCTTACCATTCTATGGTCGCTGCAACACACCCTTTCGAGGACGGCCACATCCTGAATGATGCCAGGTTTAGCGCATAGTATGAAGTCGATTTCATTTTTAATCTCACCATTGGGGCTCTTCCAGGTCCACTTCCTGTTTTCTCATTTGCGGAAGAAGGTATTCATGATCCGCAAATTATTTCTATCCGCGAATTCGACTAATAACTCTCCCCTGCTATTTCTAGAGCCTATCCCATAGTCACCTACCGCGTGATCGTCAGCCTGCTTCTTGCCCACCTTCGCATTGAAGTCGCCCATCAGTACAGTGTACTGCGATTTTACTTTATTCATTGCTGATTCTACGTCCTCATAGAAGCTTTCAACGGTCTGGTCATCATGGCTGGATGTGGGTGCGTAGGCCTGCACCACTTTCAGCTTGTACCTCCTATTCAGGATAATTACTATAGCTGCTACCCTCTCGTTAATACTGTAGAACTCCTCTACGTTGCCAGCTATATCCTTATTAATGAGGAAACCCACACCTAGTTCTCGTCTATCCTCTAACCCGTGATAGCACAGTATGTGTCCGTCCTTTAGTACTGTATACGCCTCACCTGTCCTCCTAACTTCGCTAAGCCCTATCACATCCCATTTAATTCCCGCTATTTCCTCAAACAGCACTTCTAGGCTAGCCTCACTAGCTAAAGTTCTAGCGTTAAACGTTGCCAGGTTCAGATTCCAATGGCGGCCTGTCCGGAGCCAGAGATTCTTAGCACTCTCCGCTGCGTCACAGGTCTGACCGCCGCCGTGGTCAGTTGCTCTGCAGCCGCTGGGGACTGAGGGCCGAGGGTTAATTGGTTTGATCATAGAAGGTTGTGGCCAAGTACTACACCAGGGTGGCCAAATCCTGCTCTGGTGAGGGAGTGCGTTGTCGGTTTTGGTCACCGAGATCAGGCCGCACTCCAGGCCTGTAACAGTAGCTTGGTTTGGGCTAGTTGGTAACAGTTCTTAGAAAACATAGCGCAAAAAGGACACGGACGACACAGAAGTGGACAGCGCCTGTCCTGTCCACTTCTGTGTCGTCCGTGTCCTTTTTGCGCTATGTTTTCTAAGAACTCCAGGCCTGGTAATGCAATTCCATCGACACGCGGGTTTTTTTATTTTTTTTAAACCCGGTGGAGAATTGCGCGGCACCAGGATTTGAACCCCGGTCCTCTTGCACGCGAGGCGGATGTTCTACCTCTACGCCATCGCTGCAGTGCGATGTCTATGTTGATGTATAAAGAGCCCCAGTACGCGGTCTTTGATATGCTCAGGGATTGGACCTGTCTCAAGAGACAATGCGATTTGGCTGCGCACATTGGTGAGGGTGTTTGTGCACAAATAAAGACTTTTGGGTGAAGCATTGGAGGCCGGGCGAGCATAACGGCCCACTATGTTCGCCGCCTCCGGCAGGTTGGCCTCAATGTCTTCGAGGGAGCCCTGCGTGGCCCACAGGGTTATGTCATTCGGCGTACAGCGAACGCTGCACACCGGTGACAGCGTCCAGCAGCACCGGTAGGGGCATCACAGCTAGATTGAATAACAGGGGAAGGAGCCCCGCGCTCTAAGGTACACGCTTGGTTCCTAAATGAAAAAGACTATGCTCCTTTTGCTGGCTTCAAGATTGTCTGTCGGTCTGTCGGAAAATACATTGAAAGGCGTTTCTGCCGCAGTTAGGTGGACACCACTGCCACGTACCTGACATTGCGACTGAGATGTCCACTTACGCAGGGAGCTGGTTACGTGCGACCTTAACTTTTTCATCGTCAATCCCAAAATTATTTTGATAGTAGTATTAGTTGATTAATAAAACGATGTGAAATGCACAGCGCGCCGGTGCGCTGCAGTCTAGCAAGAGGCATGATCGGGTGCGGCGGTATCCTATAGTGCCGTCGCTCAGCGGCCACCGATGCTCAACTGTTTGCGCCGCCGTGGGTTTGATCCTAGTCACTACAAAGCTTATTTGATTTATTTTTACTTGTTTATTTCTTTAGCTTGGGTCAAGCCCACACAAATCGCAAGTTCTTGCTCCGAGTTTATCCATCGAAATAGTGTTTTCGGACTAATATGCTAAATGTGGGCATGAGTGCAATCTCGCACAGCAAGCAAAGACGGCGGAAATAGGATAAATTTTCCAAGACTAAGGTTTAATGAAGTAACGAGAAAAGTGTACACGGTGCTATGGTGACAGAGTGAATATGTCTAGAGCACAAATGGTTCATTAATCGTTGTTATTCTTACTTAGATACGCTGCCAGGAAACGACAAACATACAGATGCTGCTATGCTGCTGAGCTGCTATGCTGGTATGCTGCTTATTCAGGAGGCAAGGTTTGGTATGTGGCACACTGGTCTGGTGTTATAACGTCACCATGCGCAACATGCCAGTCGGAAAGCGGGGATCCTGATTAATTTAGACAACTTGGGGGTCGTCGAAAAGCCTTGACGTCGCACTACACATTGACGTTTTTACATTTTTCCTCCATCCAAATGCCGGCGCGATCGCCGGTGTTCGACCCAACTATCTAGTGCTTAGCAGCAGGATCCGTGAGCTACTGAGCGACACTGCAGCCGATATTAATAAGGAATCAGATTTAAAAGAAATAAACACACGCATAAAAAATGCCTGTTTTTGGCTTGCGGACTCGATGCACCGGAGACAACACTGGTTGTAGCTTATCTACCTTCAGGCCATAACTGCAGACAAGGAAGCTTAAGCCTTCTGCGTAAGCGTAAGCCCAATCCGATTGGCGTGCCTTTTCTGCTCTCACTGCCCGCTCTCCGTTCTTGTTGTTCCTGTCAACAAACAAAAATGGGTGCATACCCCCTGTGGGGGACAGGCCAGGGCACGGGGGTAGCTTTCAGATGCTCAAAATATTTTGCAATAAAAGATTTTAAAGCAGAAGACTGATTTTTTAAACTGAGCATGGAAATGGTTTCTTTGAGATTGATGTCTACTTGAATGTGAGAAGATGGCTGTATATACTGCAATTAAGGAAGTTTAAAAACGAATTAATCATTGCACAAGCTGTGTGGGAGCCCCTCTTCACTTCGTCTTCCTCGTCCCTGAGACCCCTTCTTCCTCCATTGCATGTTTTATTTTCTAAATGCCCTAAGCGTTCTTTTCTTCATAACCGCAACGCCCATATGCCCTACGTGGGGCTCGCACTTCACACCAGGCCATAAACACGTGAGTGCCGTAGGACTTGCCGGGATTAGAACAGAAAATACTGAATGGTTCTAGATGAATACAAAAATAGCTGGGAGCAGCGACTAATTCTTTAGCACTGCTAAAACGTTGACAGACAATGCAATCTATATTTCATCAAATAGAAGCGACTCACAGCGAGGACAGTAATAGGGGAAACCTTACGATAACGTTGAATTCTATAGAATATAAACATTGGAATTTTAAAAAATTATTTATTTATATTTTTATAATGCCGCACTAAACAACCATGAGTATTGAGTGGGTCCCACGGGATCTGCTGACCTGTCAAAGCCAGGCAGATATAGTTGCCAATCACTACGAATAAAAGGCTGATAGAGCAAAAACTCGAAGACTTTTTGTCTTTCTGACGGAACGAACTGAGATTGCTAGCTGTGCCATAACCCCAAACGGCATCATTCGCCCCTGGATCTCCCCAATGCACCCGCTATCATACCTAACTACATAGCAAGACCATAGACAGCACACTTTCAAAAACTTGCACTCTTTGGCTCGTACGCATATGAATGCGCCACGCCCATGTTGATAGTATTTTTATCGGTCACCGAGGGGAATTTTGGTTAAGTTAAACTATGCGAGTGCACTGCGACGCATAGAAAAACGTTCCTCGCTCACCCATCTTTACACTACCCTGACCTTCTGCTGTACCCTGTAGCGAAGATGTGACAGTGACACGTGCATCGTAGCAAGCACCGCACTGCCCACAGTCATGCCCTCTCAGATCGCACGCCTGCTTATGGCGCGCTCTGGAAAGGGCACACTCACCGCGCTACCCATGCGACTTCCTGGTCCGCCTGGATCAAATGGGGACCGCGCGCGTCGTGGACCCCACAAAACGTTTGACATACAGCTGTTACCGTAGTACATATATTAGGTCGGCGCAACCTAAAATGATCGAAAAATAATAAGCCCCTGAGGGAATCCTCTTCCTGATTTACAGCAATATGTATACATGGGGAGTTCCTCCTATTAAACTGCGTCAGCGTAGTACCCAAACTCGCCTGCTCGGCCATGACAATTGAGCTGTCCTGGTGTGTTCCAATACCACGGGTGTTTTACACTTGAATACCCAGATTCTCAATCAAAGCATCAAGTTGTGGTGAAGCTGTGTTTTAATAAACGTCGTTAACGCACTTGTAGAGAAGCTGATAACTCGGAATGCTGAAGTACACTGCAAATCTTTGACGCATTCTGTGTTGTGCAGCAAAGGCTTGAATATAACATTGGATTGTAAGTTACGCTCGTTTGGCAGAGGGGTGAGAAACGGTACAGCTTTTCAATGAAATAGTCGGCGGTTTTATTATTCGCAAATGCAGCTAAAACTCCTTTTAGCAAGGAGGAGAGGAGACGCTCGTTATCAGTTCGGTAAATCAGGAAATTAGTGAAATTGACCAAGACATTTTTCGGTCTTTGGAAATCTAAAATCGTAACTTAGCTGCACTAAAAAGCTACCGCTGCATTGTATTTTTCGCAAACCGGCATCTGCGCGTATGAAAACTCCGCGAGAGCGGCCCGAATTGCTTGTGCGTGAAAGCGCCATCTGGTAAAGCGGATTCGAAGCGGCGGTTGGAAGCGCCTCTGAGTGAAGAGTCTATCGGTCCATGCAGCGCCGCAGAGTGCAGCTCCGTCAAAACATAGCCAGGGCCGTGACTAGGGCGCCTCGATGTTACTGCTGGCACGCTACCAACAATATGCTCAATATTGTTGGCAAAATAAGTAAAATGTCGCCTCTTTTTACTCAATTCTTCCCGGAAAAACATCGTTAGATTGGGTTTGGTGGTCAAGTTAATTCGTTATTTTGGATTGATCAGAACATTAAACACTACTTCGTCAGAACTAGAACTTCGTACCATCGGGTTTCGTTAGACCGGGTTTTAACTGCAGTCTCTCACGGATCAGTTCTATGAGCCCAACCTCTTGAACGCAATGGGACTGTCTGGACACGGATCCTTTTACTTCTCTCCTTGCATAGAAGGAGACAAAGCTTTAGTTACATCAACTCACGCCTCACTTGCATTTCCCACAGGTCATACTCACTGCCAGTTCGGGTGCATTCTGTCAAATAAGGAAAGCGAAATTTTTACTTCTCAAGCCTTTTGGCCGTTTTAGTCAGCATAGCTCTGAAACTGAGAAGCGTAACGAAGGCTACTCAATAAAACTTCGTTTGGTTCTAGTTGGTTTGGGTCTGGTGGGTGGGAAGGTGAGCTGAAACACAAGACAACCCAAAATGAAGGGGGCAGCACAAGCGCTTGCCTTTTCCTCTTCTTTGTGGGCTGTCTTGTGTTTGCGCTAACCTTTTCACCTTGGGGGCTACTCAGCCGTACTGGAACGTCTTTGAGGACCGCCACACCCTTGAAACAAACTAAAGCGCCGCAGGATAAATGTCAGCGGAAAGATTTTAGATGCAGTTACCTCTGACGAGTTTAACTTTAGGAATGATATCAGATACACTGCTGTGGACTTTGCTGTGTGACCCACGATCAACAGCAGATTTGTGATGCACATATTTAGAGGGGGTGACCGCACACCTCCCTAACTGGAGATTAATGGGTTAGGTGACTGTTCCTGATACTAATTAGGAGCGGAAAATCTACTGGACTACACTAAATCGCACATCCAGGAGGTATACCAAAAATACTGATCAGCAGCTGGGATGATGTTATTTCATGTGTAATGAACATTGCTGAGGGCCGGAGTTCAGTACCGGACGGGCGAACAGAGTGCACTACCAAACTTAACCCTCTTCGACCGACTTGTACTCGCCTTGGTTGGTATGGGCGTATCAATTCCACAGGTGGCCATGGAAAAGCCTGACGGATACAGCCGAAAGTTAGAAGTGACTGGATTAGTCAGGTTAGAAAAAATATAAAGCTGGCTTCTGTGACTGAGTTAGCGACATCACCACCTCCAGCTTGTTCTTGTGCCCGAGGAAAAAGAAGTTACGTGAAAACGAAGAGCTTTAGGTACAAAAGATTGCATCTTGCCATTTGTATAGAAAAAATTGGAGGGCGCTTAAGCTTCGCCTTTAATAGTGGAGGTGTCCACGGAGGTGTCCTTGGTGTCCACGGAAAGCCATCGCACGTTCGGCGCGACGCCTTGTCCGTTGGAAACACCTTTGAGCACATTTGTTTTTTCTCAATATTTTAATTAAGTGGTCAATTACGCACTTTAAATGTTCCTAATTATCGTCATAAAGCATTGGCGTTTTCATTCTGAGCATTTTGACACCTTTGAACTCCCTGTTTCAATTTTCCATTTCTGTAATTAATACATTATTCAATTAATTACAATGATTTCATTAACTCATCATCGGCTGTCACATACCGGTCAATCATTAGTCATTACAACTGCAAGCTACTATGATACGATTTTTTACGCAGCCCGCACGGTACCGACTAGTACTACACCGACGGCTTTTCGACCGAACGAGCTGTATACGCTATAGCTTAATAGCTGATAGATCTCGGTGCTCTTTATAAGTAGCGCCAAATTTCCCAACTTCCCCCGCCCCGCTTTCCTTACCCTATAACGTTATGTGACGTAGCTGGGGAAAAGTGTCAGGAGGACCTCCCAGGTTTGAAAGGCACCTTGAAACGAGTTGGTTCATGGACCCCACAAGAGGCGGCTTTTCCTAGGCAGCATCCGAGCTGCGGGGAACAGGCAGCAGCGTTGGTCGCGTTCTTTCCACCGCTAGGAAAATGGCCCCAGAATCAGGTCTAGGCCGTTGCGCGAACAGAACACACCAGCCATAATG
This sequence comes from Amblyomma americanum, assembly GCF_052857255.1. Lineage (NCBI taxonomy): Eukaryota > Metazoa > Arthropoda > Arachnida > Ixodida > Ixodidae > Amblyomma > Amblyomma americanum. The sequence continues at coordinate 77,427,438 of NC_135500.1, read as the reverse complement.
CACAGCGCAAACGAAGTTATTGTGCGGCCGGCGCTCACTCCCCAGTATCTCTTTCTGGTCGAGATCACGCAGACGGCCATTAATCGAAGAAATATAGGCTGCAGTGGATCCGTTGCGCAAGAGACTATTTACCGTAGCGCCGTCACATTGGGAATACGTCACGTTTAAATCATCGTCCAGGCAAAACATCACCCCCGCCGCCAGAGAGTGGGTCATGAGGTCGATCTGTTTAGCGCTGCTCGGCTGACGCTATGCACTGACTCGAAGCCACGAGCGAGTGGCCGGTTCAGCTTTAAGTCGAAGCTCTCGTGCTCTCTGTTGGTGTCCTCTCCTCTGGATTCATTTCGACCTTCCGTCATAGATTTATGCAAACTTGGCGCAATAACCACCAAGACCACCGTTACCAAACATACCCAGCCCGAAAACCAGTCCGCGACAATGACTTGATTCGTCATACCTTCAAGAAAAAAAATTGTGTTCCAGAACAAAACGAACCAGAAGGCTTGTAAAGCGTTAGAATCTCAAATAAACCTTCCCACAAGAGTATCCTTGTAATTAGACACCATGTTATTTATGCACTGCAGATAATAATGTACAAAATAAATCTGGATACATATCAGGCAAGGGAAGGGGATAGCCCATTGTCCTAGGAGCGCTTTTTGATTCCCATCAAGGTGTAGCTGTTTCATATTTCAAGCTAGCTTCTTTATGAGGCGTTCGAAGTTTTGCACACCTTCGGACAATATTGTATAATTTCTTTGGAGCCTTATGATACCAGCGACCTGTGCTAGAACGCTTTTTCGACTATAGAGAGCATGCAGCGTTTTGAAGTCAGAGAAGTTAATCGAATATAATGCATTCGGTTACACAGTAACAAAATAAAGTTGCTAAGTGGCTCAATTCATTTCGAATACTTGACTAAGACCATCAGCGTTCTATGTAGCTCTCCTTTCTTGTACCAGACTTCAAAGATCTGGTGCTTAAAAACTCTGCTTCATCTAAGCAGGCGAGCGCTCTTTCCTGAAATGGTCTGCGTGCGTCAACATTTCTAATACGATGCACATATAATATCATTCCCCCCCCCCCCCCTCCTGAAAACGATCGTTGCATCGTCAAGATACGAAACATCACATTTCTTTCGTCCGTGCGGAACGTGGTAAACGACACTGACCAAACAAAAAAAAATGAAAAGACGTTTCTTCAGTCTAAATTCTCGTAGACCGAAATATTCTTTCCGAATTCACCCTTATATTTTTCTGGCGAAGTGTTAATACTTCGTTAAGTAATTCCCCGCTTCCTTCCTCGGCCGCACGTGTAGCCTTTTCTAATTGTGCTAATTCCTTCCAGCCATCGGACACAGGGGTTAACCCTGAGCCTACATCTGGGCTTTCTTCAGCTGCTGCTAGAAATTTCTCTTTGCTTTCACTTCTTTATGTCTCAGTCTCAACCAGTGGAATGCATGGCTGAATGCATGTCTGAACAGCCCCTGGCTGCGCTGTTGCATTGACTGGCGATGCTTGCTATGGTGCACAGTCCAGCTTCTCAGACAGTTCGCGTGCCCTCCAATAGATTAAAGCTTTGCCCGTTATGTGGGGGCGAACGACTACCTCTCCCCCAATATATGCTCGTACTTGTTCGAAAACAGAAGAAATGCTGGGGTAGTCTGGCTGAAAGTGCTGCCTCAATGCATAGTTCTCTGAAAGGACCTTTGATGACTACCTCAGCGGGTGGCAGGCAGACACTCTCCTCTTCTGCCTTTTGATCTATAAACGCACACTCTCCAGTAAATTGGTCAGGAAAAATGAAAGGCGGGTGAGCCGCATGCATGGTCGCCGCAGAATCTCTGGGAACTCTTTAGTTCTTGCTATTTCTTAAGAGCTGCTGCATGTACCGTTGCCAAAGCCGCTTGTTCTCGCTACAGGCCTGAATACACATACCGAGCGGACGTGGCCACTGGGAGAGGGGAAAAGTGAGTGAGGATGAACATGTGTTCATTTAGAGCAGTAACCGGGCAGCAGCACGAATGCTTGTGGGGGATCTGTCGGAGTCATTCTCGGGACTAGCCGTCCGCGAACGTAACACCATGGCATCAACACTGGTGTTCCGAGGACGTGCGGTAATTTCATAGGCGGTGTGGTTGCGCGGTTTTTCTACACTCAGGCGTGCAGGTCTGGCGGATCTCGGCGACGTCTTTCAGGGGAAACTTAATTCCTGGGCTCTCCCTCCTGCCCGCCCATACGGCACGGCTTTCCGGTGTACTTCGAGGGAGCTTCGTGTGTTGCTGTGCATATCTTCTGACCCGGCGTCGCTGCAATGCAAACTAGGAGGGGTAAGCGTCACAATCACGGGAGTGGAAAAGTGTGCTGCCAGCACGCCAGGAATGTGGTGGCCTGCGGTAGCACAGTCGGGAGTAAATAGGCAGCGGAAGAGGTCGGGTGGTGAGTCTGCGGGCGTTATGCGCTGAATTACCGGCCCAGAGGCACGAATTTCATCGCGCAAGGCCTACCGCCTTCGAGCCAGCGCCGCATGGACACCCGAGTCGTTACCTCCCGAGTCGTCACCTCGGCCCCCTTATGTGGACTGTCCGGAGGACTTTCTTTTTCTTCCCTAGTGTAACGATGCCTATTCATGCCTTTGTCGCTCGCCTTTATTGTTCTTCCCCTAGTTGAATGAGTTCACATTTGCATTGTCCGTCTTTTGCTTGTTGCATTTCGCACTTTGTATAGCCGTAATTCTGCTACTGCACTTGCTCGTTTTTACCCTTTTACACCTTTTTTACACTTTTACACTTTTTTTTTTACACTTTGCTCTAAACCCTCACCCCCTAAGTTCTCTTTCGAAGACCGGCACACCGACAAACGTGCACCGCGCACGGGCTGACCTTTAATAAATAAATTATTCCCCAACGCTCGGTTTTAGGCCACGGGGGTCCAACACTCGCTTTAGGCCACGGGGAAGCGTAAAGCGGCCCCCGTGCCGCAGCGGCTTGCTCTAGGCAGCCTGTCAACGATCAGTAGCCTGACACCTGAAAACTAGTGAAACTGACTTTCTTTGCGCACTTGAAGCAAACGACTGCTTTTCTTTACTAAACGGTTCATTTTGGCCCCCCATTTCTCCCACGCGTCCTTTCGGTGGTTCCCTTTCGAAACATTTAGGAGAAGGAAATCTTCCTCCAGGCGTGGAGGAACCAAAGTCCAAACTGTCGCTTTTTTCCTGTTTGGCCGATTTAGACCTTAAATTCTTGCCAGTGTAATCTTCAGCCAGTTCCTCTGGTCTCTCAAAATTTAGCTTGGTTATTCTGTCCTGCACCCACAGTCTAGTCTCCTGCGAAATTCATCGATAGAATTTCTAGGGGCCAATGCAGTCATCTACTTTGTCGTGATCTTCATGTGCACCAGTGCACTTCAGTCATTCTTTTAAGTTACCTTTATTCTGATCAACAAATTCTTGGAGAGACTCGGTACCATTCCTCACATATTTAAACAACTGGAGAAACGCCTCGGTCGGTTTGAGTTATTAACGCGGTAGCGTTAAAGGCCCCGTTCACCGAAAATCCGATGTCGGCGTTGTGAGCGAAAAATCACGGGCATGGATCTGGCAGGTGCTCCCCAGAGAACAACCTAGGAGCAAGTGGGCCGCCTAGGTAACGCGGCCTTGCGGCGTCATCACAACCTGCCCCAGATGAGAGTGAACAAAATGCCCACCGTGGCAGCTGGCAGTTAACGATCGGTCGCTCGGGAAGAGCGACCTGTGCTGCACAAGGCCCACCGGTGGGAGGGAGCACCTGGCATCGCCGGGCAGAGGCGCGTCGCTTAACCGCTGCACCACTGCGCCAGGAGGAAGGGGTATGAGGACTCTCAGGGATCTCTGAATGTAAAGTAAAGGTATACGTTCTGCATATATGGGAATCGACCCATTAAGATATCGCTTCATAACCTTAAGGCGGAGCTCGACTATCCCCAGCCACTTTTTTCCGCAACATCGCTGCTTTCACCTTGACGTAGACCTCTGCATTTTCGCTCCTAAGGCGCGTGGCTATCTTTGAAGACTCACATGAAAGTACGGTCAACAACTTTTGTGGCCATTCATTCTTTTCAAGGCCGACTTTTTCTTCTGTGAGTTGAAAGTTCACAAGATAGAGCGCTATACCATGACTACCGTAATCGGCTCCAGGAGGTCCTTCTTCAAGATTGTCTACCTGAAGAAACAGAACGCCCTGTGAAAATTCGAAGAGCTTCTATCTCGAGTTTCTTAGTCTGCTGTCAGCTTCTTTTTTTCTATATAGCTTCTCTCTGTGCGGTTCCGTCTTGAACTCTTCGCGTTCTTTCCACTCTAAAACTGTTTGGAAAGCCTCATCGGCTTCTTCCTCGTCACCTTCTCTGCCTGCATCAGCTTCGAAATTTGCTTTTTGCGTTTGCCGAGCCAAATTAAATGCCCTGCTCCTGGCAGATTTAAGGAAGGTCTTGGACTTAAAGCTTGTTCATTCTGAGATTGCACTCTGTGTCGTTTGCCTAAGCTACATTGTGTACACAAACCACACAATGCTTGCACTGTAGAAACCTAATTTTCATCAAGATATAAGCGCACTAAACTCATCTAACGACTATCTGCACTAGCGAAATCTGGAGAATTGAGAAGCATACACGCGTCGCCCACAGCACCATATAACTGATGCCGGTTAATCTCACCGACGTGCCACCCAGTGTTGCTGAGACCGAGTTAGTGACGTCAGCGCCAGAGACTTGGTGCCATGCCTGTGGAAACGGATATGCAAAGTTTCGCCAAGACGAATAAATTTATGTACAAAACAATTACATCTTGCCGCTTCTGGACAAGAGAGCTCATATAAGTTTGTGGTGCCCTGTATAACTATAGAGACGAAATTCCGCAGGCTTCCCTGCATTGTCCCTCATGTCACATGTCATGTGACGTAGCGACTGGAGAAGGTGAGGAGGACCACCAAGAGCAGAATGGCAAATTGGCGCAGATTTCTTTACGACGCCGCGAAAGCGGCGGTTCTTTGGAGGTGTGGCATCCGGGCTGCGGCGAACAGGCAGTGGCGCCGGTGGCGTTAATTCCACTGCTTGAAAGATGTCCCCAAAGTCACGTATTGGTTGTGGCGCGAACAAAATATAACAGAGCAGTCCGAATTTACGGCGTAAAGAAAGTTCTTGTCCCTTCTGTAGCATCGTGGTACTATAGACGACCAACAAGTTCAGAAGCCTACGCAGATTAAGATACCGGTACAATACATCCTGCAGGGACGTGAGAACGCTACTACATTGAAGAGGATTGCTACATCCTCCGACCAAATCCTCCGAATCCGCATCAGGAATAACCACGGCATGAATGACACCATTCGCTTAATACAAGCTTTCGCGGTCAAGTTCTTGAAGGACTCGGGACTGAGCGCAAGATTGTGAACTATCAGTGTATGCGCTGTGTACCCTGCAATTAATGGCCAATGGGAATGTGGAAAAGGGATCATCTCCTTTTTCTCTCTCCCCTTTTCATCTCTCCCTCTGTTCCCCTTCCCACGTGTAGGGTAGCATACCGAGCGCTGCCTAGTTAACCTCCCTGCCTTTTCGTTTGTCTTTCTCTCTCTCTTCGCGGTCTCGCGAATAATGTACGGGACGGCATTCCTTACTCTCTACAACACGGAAAGTGAAACTTATACCACATAACTCATACCGCATGGTGCGGGTCTGTAAACATAACCTCATAGTTGAACCCATTCCAATCCCTCGGAGGAGCAGTGAGAGGCCATTCTGCTCAGCGATGACCCTGACTGCCGCACTAGACAGCCCACCCACATGCTCTAAGAAGATGCTGTCAGTGAAGATGTTTTCAATCGATATCCACGTATCCATCGATCAATCAATCAATCAATAAATCAATCAATGAGTTATCAGCAAACTGTTTTAAGAAAATGAGAGGTGCAGTAACTGTCTCACTTCTCGGTGAACTCCTCAACCACGCAGTGTGGTTGATGTGTGTGTTTTACTGCTCTCTTCTATCGCTGTCTCCCTCCCAATGCCGTCTTTTGTGCACAGTAGCATGTCGGCCGTTGTTAAGTGCTGATCAAAATCCGTGTCCTTTTATTGAAGCGCTTTCCCACATCTTTTCGATGCACTTTGCTGTACTGTACACCCACGAACGCCTAATGAATTCTCGCTCAGCCCTGTGACCTTGCCTTCTGAACAACTTTACTTTTTGTATCCCTTAATGACGTCTGCATTTCACGCACAAAAAAAACGATTTAAGACCATGATTAAACGATTGAAGTCATTAAGATCATTTAGAGGGCACCAAGAAAATTTTACTGTTTTCTTTGCTTTTTTGTATGTGCATTTGTGTATATGTACCCACCCTTCTAAGGTCTCGAACAAAGACCGCAGCATATAAAAATAGATAAAAAAATTAAGAGAAGCCCAATGCCTTCGCCGTTTCCTGGTTTTCTAAATATAATCTACGGAGCACGGGATGTGCTCATTGTCACGTGTGCGCCCGGGTGTCTTTGGCGATGAAAAATGTCACCAGGAAACGTCACCTCAGCAGCTTCGCTGTTACGTGATGGATAGGGGTAGACACCATGTACGCAGCCTCAAGGCGGTTCGCCTTGCGCGTTCGCCAACCCTCGAAACGGCAAGTCTATCTGTTTTCGTGCTCGATAACACTGAAAAATAACCCTCCGCAAGATAAACCTTTGAACGTTACTCAAAATGCGTGTGTTCTTTTTTTAGGAATTTTGTTTCTATGAACAAATACTGGGGAAGATTGAGCCATAACTGCGCATCGAAACTCCCTCAAGCAATTGTTAACTGTTCTCAGTGCTTCCGACATCCCATGTGCTTGCTCAATGCTGCTAGCATATTTTTCTAATACCAACGCTTCTTCATTTTTTTTAGAGCGTGGTAACAAAAGCGTGTTTGCATGAACCGGCAACAATTGACGACAGAGAGGGTGAATAATACGAAAAACATTTACTCTCGTCATGTGGTAACAAGAGCGTTGTCTGTTGCGACATATACTCGAAGGGGGAGTCGCAACAGAGCCAATTCTATCGTGACACCAGGCGACTGTGCAGTACTGCAAAGTGCACTGGCGTTACAAGTTCAAGTCCACTGAATCTGAAGAATGCCTCATGGGCCGACAGAAACTTTTGTTAAGTTCTTGGCTGGGTAGTACTTAAGAGATTATTGTAAGCGAAAGTGAAGGCCCTTTAATGTGCGGGAGCTGCTGCTGATCGCAGTTCAACAGTTGGCCTTAAAGAAGACGCCAAATAGGCCGCCTCGTCTAGCCACGAAAGTAAATCTCCCAAAAGGTGTTTTTTCCTCCGAGACAGTCGCAGACATCTCATTGGTAGAAATTTCCACTTCAGTGCGTCTTGACTCACATTCAAGTGGGGCAAGGCCAGGTCACCCATGTTGCCAAAAGTTCTGTTAACAAGTGCGTAAGCACCGTTGTCAGCCCCCCCCCCTTCATTAAGTCACACAATTTATGTCTATAATTTGTAGGTACTGCGTCAGGATGACATATGCACACTAGCTTTCAAAACATGGACGGCCAGTCTGTTTCCTTCTGAAGCCTCCAGTGGACCTCGTGCGTCATTTCCAGCGCTCCAAATCTCTGCTGGGTAAGGAAAACGTTCCTCGGGAACACTCTTGAGCTTTGAATTGCAAGGATGCTGCTAGACTTCAGCTGCAGTACCCAGTAGAAATCCGGCGTCCTGGCACCATGGTACCATTGGGCGAGTGGGTTCTTTGAAGAATAAAAGCTGTCGTCAAAAATAAAAGATGAAAAAAGATGTGGCATCTTTCCGTACGGTCAGCTGACGTTCGCTACCGTTGCACGCGGCGACGCCTGAGCCCACCCTGTACTTTTCTCCACGGCAGTAATACCTGAGAAGAGCGAGAGAACACCAAACTCAAAACAGCTTCATCCCCGGCCAGCCAAGGCAGCGCGCCTTTCAAATTCCTCATCTCTGGCTGCCACCGGTGTCACGGAAGAGGGAATGGCATACGTATCGCGTCCTTCATGCACCATCCCAGTATCCCGTCAGTACCCTCCGAAATTTGCGTCATTCAAGTGCACAGCCACTGAGCCAGAGACAGCAGCAGCGCCATTCCGTCCTGTCCCCTTATGCGTGTGCCCAATTCCAGGCCCAGCTCGATCACGCGACGACAGGGGGCACATTTAGAGAGTGCCCATGACTTGACCTTCATACCTAGCATTATGTTTATTAGCGAACCGCCACGCATGAAAAACTGACGATCCCATAGGACCAGAACGCGGAGGTTAGCAGACTGTCACGTCACCCTACGGCGTTCAGACAAACACCAATATAGGGGAGGAACGATAGTCGCAGGACATCAGCTCAGCTCATAGGCAGTGCCAGTGTGTATTAGCCTCCGTGTTGTGGCCACGGGAAGTAGCCGGGTTTCGAAGCGAAGTTTGCCAACTGCTGGTGGGTCAAATCGCTCTGGCATGTATCTTCTTCATGGATCAGCCCCATATGGACAGCATTTTCACTGATATGCGTTGTGGGTCTAGTTGGTCCGTCTCCAAGTTCTTTTTTGCGCACACAAAGACGACACAATAAGGACGAGGAAGACAACATGCACCCCGTCCTGTCTTCTTTGTCCGCAAAAAAAAAAAACTTGAGAATTTTACAGGCCAGCCAAACAACGTGCGAATTATTGGGCGGGACATACTGCACCGATGCGAACGACGTTTATCAGACTGGCAGTCTCCCATGGACTTAATACACCAAAGTTGCGTGTGTTTGTATCTGGGGTAGGCTGATGGCTGGTGGTCCAGTAGAGAAAAATAAAAACTCAATTCTGAGTAAACCGCCAACACTGGGGCTTCAATGTATAAGTAATGTGATTATAATTGCATGGACATTATCACTCAATTTCAGACGCGGATGGGCGACTGTAGTTCGCGTGGTCGTTCAAATTTACAGGGACGGCAGCGCTCTCGGCAGGTCCAGAATATGTCAGTCAGGAATATGTGCCCATAATGTCAGTGTACAGGCCAGCAGTACGAAGAGCGCGGCGCCACTGGTGGCAGCTGTGGTGTTTTACGGATATCGTAATCAAATGAAAGGCCATCGGCGTTTTCATTTGGGGTCATGCTAAGAGTTCGTTCGTACGCGACACAAGAACGCCACTTCCATACATGTGGGTTCTTCGCGGGCTAAAAAGGATCGACGGTGAATGAAAACGTATTTAGAGGCGCATGTAGGTGTGGGGAAGCAGCGGAGCTCGCATACAACGCTGCGCAAATAAAATTGCCTATGAAGCCTCGAAATAGAACGCAAGGAACGCTGATTTCAAATGCCGCTGGTGCAGTGACTTTTTCCACAATCCAACACTGAGGTCGCCTACCAAACAGTTATGTCTCCGCGGACGGTCTAGCACCATGGCCGAGGCCAAACGCCAGACGACGAAACTCGGACAGCAGCAGAGGATATGTGAGATATTTTCGGAAACCTTTAAATGTCACGAGCCGACGTCGTTTGCTTTTCTAATCAATGGCAAAGATGCATTCGTAGAGTCAAAGAGTAGAAAGTCAGGTAAACCAGCTCCGGGCACAGGAGGCCGCTGCCCCAAATCAATATCTGAGTCTCGATTCTACGCCTCCATTGGTGGGAGTTAAAACGAGAGCAAAGAAGGACTCAGAACAAGATCCGCAAACGCGTCCTTCCAGCCGTAGCCGAGACTGAGCGCGAGAAAGTCGTCGGGCATGCTCCGCGCATGAGAGCTTCGCGCACGAGCTGGTCTTGTGGCAACGAATTCTTGCCCGCTCTCCCGCCAAGACGGGGAGCTCGTGTTCGCTGCGGGGCCGTTGGAAATCCGCACGCCCAGATCTGCCTCAGCGCGCTTCGTTAGCTGCGTCCATTGTCGTTTCGCAGCGCCGAGAGTGCTTGCTTCTGTTGGCTGCTTCGCCCGCCTGATTCTGTGATCATTCCGCCCTCCGTTGCAGCCCCTCTTGGGCTATGTGAGTCACGGTGTCGAGGAGGCACGGGTCGGGGAGAAAGAAAAGTCAAGACAGAGCTAGAACACACGCAGCGAGCTAACTGCGGAGAGAACGGATCAGAGAAGAGAAACCCTCTCAGCAGCGAGCTTTCTCCTCGGGTAGCGGGAGCTCGCGCTTGAGACCACGGGAGCGTGAAACAAGCGCAACACACCGCGCCCCTCCTGCCTTCCTAAAAAGGCTCGCCGGCAGACAAACAACGAAATGCACGTTAAGCCTAAAAGAGCGAGAACACGTCAGCACGCAGGGCAGAAAGCGAAAACCGAGGCAAAAGAAAGAAAAGAGGCATCCCTGCAGCCTCATTCGGAGCGGGCTTACACGACGCAGCCACCGCGGGCACGCAAAGTGCACGACGCGGTGCTCGCGCCGCAATGCGGTAGTGCAGACGGACGCGCGCCGGCGACCTCCGCGGTGCACGCGCGAGCTGCTGAGGCGTAGCGCGCTCTGGAGCCGGCACGAGCTGCTTGCTGACCGAACGAACCTGCGGCAGCTCGCGGCGCTGGCGTTGCCGTTGACTGCGTGGAGAAATCCTCGAGACGCTGCCGTGGGTTCCGTGGTTAAGATCCGGGCCTTTGTTGATCGAGCGCACTCGAAAAACTGAATGGTCTCGAACCTCTAGGCTCTCGTAGAGGACACATCTGCCCGCTGGTGCGGGGCTTACAGCAGTGTTATTTCATTGAGCCGCTAAACAGGCAACCGTGGCAGTCATTTCATCGGCTACTTCGTTAACTACGCGTAATTCATTTATGAGCCTCCGAGTTGCTTTGATAAAAAATAATAAGACATGAACTGAATTCGTAGGGGCACAATTTCGTGCGATATTCTCAAAGGCAGACGACCGAGAATCGGACGAGCGCATTGTGAATCGGCCATTTTTCAGCGTTCGCCACCGTCTGCATACACCTTCCTCCGGATCCTGGGAAAGAAGGAAAGAGAAAGAAGGGAAAGAAAGAAAGAAGGGAAGAAAGAAAGGAAGAAGGAAAGAGAGATAGAAAGAAAGAAAGAACGGAAGAAAGAAAGAAAGAAAGGAAGAAAGAAAGAAAGAGAGAGAGAAAAAGAAGGGAAGAAAGAAAGAAAGAAAGAAGAAAAGAAAGAAGGGAAGAAAGAAAGAAAGAAGGGAAGAAAGAAAGGAAGAAAGAAAGAAAGAGAGAAAAAAAGAACGGAAGGAAGTAAGAAAGAAAGAAAGGAAGAAAGAAAGAAATAAAGAAAGAGAGAGAAAGAAGGGAAGAAAGAAAGAAAGAGAGAAAGAAAGAAGGGAAGAAAGGAAGGGAAGAAAGAAAGAAAGAAGGAAAGAAAGGAAGAAAGGAAGAAAGAGAGAGAAAGAAGGGAAGGAAGAAAGAAAGAAGGGAAGAAAGAAAGAAAGAAGGAAAGAAAGGAAGAAAGGAAGAAAGAGAGAGAGAAAGAAAGAAGGGAAGAAAGAAAGAAGGGAAGAAAGAAAGAAAGAAAGAAGGAAAGAAAGGAAGAAAGGAAGAAAGAGAGAGAGAGAGAAGGGAAGAAAGAAGGGAAGAAAGACAGAAAGGAAGAAAGAAAGAAAGAAAGAGAGAGAAAAAGAAGGGAAGAAAGAAAGAAAGAAAGGAAGAAAGGAAGAAAGAGAGAAAGAAAGAAGGGAAGAAAGAAAGAAAGAAAAAAGGAGAGAAAGAAAGAAAGAATAGATGAAAGAAAGAAGGAAAGAAGGAAAGAAGGGAAGAAAGAAAGAAGGGAAGAAAGAAAGAAAGAAAAGAAGAAAGGAAGAAGGAAAGATAGAGAGAAAGAAAGAAGGAAAGAAAGAAGGAGAGAAGGGATGAAAGAAAGAAAGAAGGAAAGAAAGAAAGAAAGAAGGGAAGAAAGAAGGGAAGAAAGAAGGAAAGAGAGAAAGAAAGAAAGAACGGAAGAAAGAAAGGAAGAGAGAGAAAGAAAGAAGGGAAGAAAGAAAGAAAGAAGGGAAGAAAGAAAGGAAGAAAGAAAGAAAGAAAGAGAGAGAAAGAAAGAAGGGAAGAAAGAAAGAAGGAAAGGAAGAAAGAAGGGAAGACAGAAAGATGGGAAGAAAGAAAGAAAGAAAGAGAGAGAGAGAGAGAGAGAGAGAAAGAAGGGAAGAAAGAAAGAAAGAAGGGAAGAAGGAAAGAAAGAAAGGAAGAAGGGAAGAAAGAAAGGATAGAAAGAAAGAAAGGATGAAAGAAAGAAGGAAAGAAAGAAAGAAGGGAAGAATGAAAGAAGGGAAGAAAGAAAGAAAGAAAGAAAGAGAGAAAGAAAGAACGGAAGAAAGAAAGAAAGGAAGGAAGAAAGAGAGAGAGAAAGAAATAAGGGAAGAAAGAAAGAAGGGAAGAAAGAAAGAAAGGAAGGAAGGAAGGAAGGAAGAAAGAAAGAGAGAAAGAGAGAAAGAATGAGGGAGAGAAAGAAAGAAGGGAAGAAAGAAAGAAAGAAAGAAGGAAAGAAAGAAAGGAAGAAGGAAAGAAGGGAAGAAAGAAAGAAAGAAGGATGGAGAGAGAGAAAGAAAGAAGGGAAGAAAGAAGGAAAGAAGGGAAGAAAGAGAGAAAGAAAGAAGGAAAGAAGGAATGAAAGAAAGAAAGAAAGAAAGAAGGAAAGAAAGAAAGAAGGGAAGAAAGAAAGAAGGTAAGAAAGGAAGAAGGGAAGAAATAAAGAAGGGAAGAAAGAAAGAAGGAAAGAGAGAAAGAAAGTAAGAAAGAAGGGAAGAAAGAAGGAAAGAGAGAAAGAAGGGAAGAAAGGAAGAAAGAAAGAAAGAAGGAAAGAGAGAAAGAAGGGAAGGAAAAAAAGAAAGAAGGGAAGAAAGAAAGGAAGAAAGAAAGAAAGAAGGAAAGAGAGAAAGAAAGAAAGAAAGAAAGAACGGAAGAAAGGAAGAAAGAAAGAGAGAGAGAGAAAGAAAGAAGGGAAGAAAGAAAGAAAGAAGGGAAGAAAGAAAGAAAGAAGGGAAGAAAGAAAGGAAGAAAGGAAGAAAGAAGGAAAGAGACAGAGAAAGAAAGAAAGAACGGAAGAAAGAAAGAAAGGAAGAAAGAAGGAAAGAAAGAGAGAGAGAGAAAAAGAAGGGAAGAAAGAAAGAAAGAAAGAAAGAAGGGAAGAAAGAAAGGAAGAAAGAAAGAAAGAAGGAAAGAGAGAAAGAAAGAAAGAACGGAAGAAAGAAAGAAAGGAAGAAAGAAAGAGAGAGAGAGAAAGAAGGGAAGAAAGAAAGAAGGGAAGAACTAAAGAAGGGAAGAAAGGAAGAAGGGAAGAAAGAAAGAAAGAAGGAAAGAAAGGAAGAAAGAGAGAGAAAGAAAGAAGGGAAGAAAGAAAAAAAGAAAGAAGGAAAGAGAGAAAGAAAAAAGAAAGAACGGAAGAAAGAAAGAAAGAAAGGAAGAAAGAGAGAGAGAAAGAAAGAAGGGAAGAAAGAAAGAAAGAAGGGAAGAAAGAAAGAAAGAAAGAGAGAGAGAGAGAGAAAGAAGGGAAGAAAGAAAGAAAGAAGGGAAGAAAGAAAGAAGGGAGGAAAGAAAGAAAGAAAGAAGGAAAGAAAGGAAGAAAGGAAGAAAGAGACAAAGAAAGAAAGAAGGGAAGAAAGAAAGGAAGAAGGAAAGAGAGAAAGAAAGAAAGAACGGAAGAAAGAAAGAAAGGAAGAAGGAAAGAAAGAGAGAGAGAGAGAAAGAAGGGAAGAAAGAAAGAAAGAAGGGAAGAAAGAAAGAAGGGAAGAAAGAAGGAAAGAAAGGAAGAAAGGAAGAAAGAGAGAGAAAGAAAGAAAAAAGAAAGAAGGAAAGAGAGAAAGAAAAAAGAAAGAACGGAAGAAAGAAAGAAAGGAAGGAAGAAAGAGAGAGAGAAAGAAAGAAGGGAAGAAAGAAAGAAAGAAGGGAAGAAAGAAAGAAAGAGAGAGAGAGAAAGAAGGGAAGAAAGAAAGAAAGAAAGAAAGAAGGGAAGAAAGAAAGAAGGGAAGAAAGAAAGAAAGAAAGAAGGAAAGAAAGGAAGAAAGGAAGAAAGAGACAAAGAAAGAAAGAAGGGAAGAAAGAAAGGAAGAAGGGAATAAAGAAAGAAGGGAAGAAAGAAAGAAAGAAGGGAAGAAAGAAAGAAACAAATAGAGAGAGAGAGAGAAAGAAGGGAAGAAAGAAAGAAGGAAACAAAGAAAGAAGGAAACAAAGAAAGAAGGGATGAAAGAAAGAAAGAAGGAAAGAAAGGAAGAAAGAAGGGAAGAAAGAAAGAAGGGAAGAAAGAAAGAAAGAAGGAAAGAAAGAAAGAAGGAAAGAAGGGAAGAAAGAAAGAAAGAAAGAAGGGAAGAAAGAAAGAAAGAAAGGAAGGAAGAAAGGAAGAAAGGAAGAAAGAAAGAGCTGATGTATGTTTACGTCAGGTGGGACGAAAGCACTCGGACGACTTGAAGCTGATTACGCCTATGACAATGACTACTAATTGCATTACACTTGATACAATTCTTGCTTTGAGTTGACTAACAATAACGACCACATCTCTATGCTGTGGGACCTCAGTTTTCCAAATGCGCATCGCAAAACTTGAATTGTCATGTTTTCTACGGCGAAGAGTGCAAAACAAAGTAAACAATTCTATCAGGCAAGCCTGTCTCAGGAAATGCTTTCGTAGATTGCAGAGGCCCTCCACTGCTCGTGTCGTGTACGAAAAAAGGCCCCATCTCACCGACACCAGCCAACGGACCCGGAAAAGCCAGGCCCGGTGTCTCTGTCCGGTCGCCTCTCTTCTTCAGCAAGAGTAGCGTGTCGAGCGACTACCGCTTCGTGATGAACGAGAGAGGCCTGCTTCCTGGCGCGCCGGCGAGAGAACGTGAGGAAGATCTTGGACCGAGACGCTGTCCGTCGTCGAAGCGCGCACGTGAGCGGTGATCAGAGGCTGGGCCACGGGGAGCATAGTTGTGAGCGGCGCCTCCTTCGTCCGAGCCACGAATTAGGAGGTCATTGGGTGACCCACATCAGGGCTCCCACCAGTGGTCAGGTGTCCCCTGAGCGCGCACACGCTGCCGAAGGGCTCCGCCATTGCCGGGAGCTCGACCCAAGAAGTACTACATAGGCGCACCGGCGCAGCTTGCTTCTCTGTACCTAATTAAAGCGGGCTTGGGCGGTGACCATGCGTGATTTATTCACGGAACGACCACGATTCAGAACCAGAGTAAATGTACTGGTTAAGGCACTTTACTACAAACCAAAATGTTCAACGAGCACTTGGGTCATAATACAGAGGAAATACACGTTTGGTTTTGGTGTGTTTGCCAAGCTCTTCCGTGGTCAGCAACCTTCATTTAAACACGGAATTTCAAATAGAAGAATAAAAGGAGAACTCTCCAATATATTTGCCCTTCTCTCCACAGGAAATGTGGTGGAAGTGAGACTGAAATCAGACACACGAAGCAAAAAATATGCGTTAAAATTTATGTTTACTAAAACCATGCGTAGATTCTGCGGCAGCAGAGCGCAATTAGTCTCAAAGATGCGGTGGCCTACACGTACACATTCCTGCATCCCGCAGCGCGAAGAAGCCCTAAATTTTTCATTTTACTTTTTCGCCCGGATTCGTAGAGGGCGCTATTCTGGCGGTGATGTCTTGTAGCTCTAAGCTTACGGTCTGGTGTGTGATGCGCAATGAGCATCTTACTCCCATGAAGCGACACCAACGGCAGCTATCCGTTATGTTGGATGCAGTCCCGGACTAAAATTGAATAACGATTGTGCCCCGCTATTTAATCTTGTCGCAGTCGGGACATTTTTTTATTTTACGTGTGATTAATCGTTGTTTTTTACGCACCCTGCGTCATCGCATACGCCTTCTTCTGGTGTAGAAGTCACCAAAGACAAAGCCGAGTCTGTTTACCGTACATAGATATCGCAGGCAAAGAGCTATGTCAAGGATTAATATTGCCTGGGACAGCGTCCACCTTTGTCAATTGAAAGAAAAGTAATACACCACTCCTGCCTTCCGCCTCCCTTTTATAGTTATCATCAGGAGTTTATAATCCCAGCTGCCTCTACAGCGTCCAGGGTCGCTTCCTCATCCATCGTAGTGTACCATGGTAACCGATCGAATCGCCCAGCTGCGCCTGCTTTCTGCAGTGTATGAGGACGTTTCCGGCCATAAACATTTCCAACAGCAAGCGGCTTCGGACTGGCCGTATTCGTTCAGACCCAGCGAGCCTGAACAGCAGCGTGGTTGGTTTGCCTACCCTTGTCCAAAGGAAAGCCAATAATTAATTTGAGCCTAAGCACGAGACTACTTGATGTTTGCCGTGCAAGCAGAGCACGGCCCAGAAATCGAGCCCCATCAAAAGTAGGATTTCCATGCCGGCACCCGTTGGCGGGACGCAAACAACACAGCGACCGTAAAGGACCTTGAACTTCCAGAGACGCTGGCGCAGTCCAGCAGAGAGAGGGCGCTGGGAGAGAGGGAGGCGACGTGACGTACACTGCGCTCAGTCAGTGGGTCAGTAAGCGAAAGGACGAGGCCGCCGGAGAAGAAAGGATTTCCCTCCCTTGCCCTTTCAGCCTCTCCGCTATCCTCGTCACGGAACTTCCGCCGCGCAGCAGCACGAAGGGTGAGGCCTTTCTTCCTGCACGCA
This sequence comes from Amblyomma americanum, assembly GCF_052857255.1. Lineage (NCBI taxonomy): Eukaryota > Metazoa > Arthropoda > Arachnida > Ixodida > Ixodidae > Amblyomma > Amblyomma americanum. The sequence continues at coordinate 77,410,868 of NC_135500.1, read as the reverse complement.
AGCGCGGATGAGACCAGTGCCTCCACTGCAGAGAGTCGGCTTTGTTCTCTCCTCGACGTGCGTCAGTCGGCACCTGTGTTGTGCCCTAGTGCTAAGGACACGAAAACGACATTGGCAACGCTCACAAATGCGTGCACTGATATTGAGAGCACATACAGTCCTTTGCGCTTTTCCTGCTGGCTGTCTTGTAAGAGACCGAAAATGTTTCAGCCAGGAAGATCGATGCCATTAGAGCGAACAGCACAAGACAGAAGGTCTTTAGAGTAGACGGCACGGTGTCGTTTGTCCCTGGCCTTTCGAATACAATACGATACAGTTCGTTCAACAATTTTTCATACGTATAAGCACTTGTTGGCTTACCTGGCAGTTGATACACCATTGCTTACGAATGTAAGGGATCTTAACTAATTAGTTGAACTCCCCTCGCAAAAATTTCTTCAACTACAATGTCCTGTCTTCTTCTTCTCCTGGTGTCCCGTTCTTTCGCTGGTGAAGTTATGTCTGATACACACCAACTAGCCCACATGGTTACCTTGTTACGATGTAAAGAAACGACGGATGTAAGCTTAAAGTGCCAGCATTTAATAAAGGTTCCCGATAAGGTGCCCGAAAACAGCTCCTAAACCCAGAATAACATGCCAGCACTCCTACAGAGCCGGCTGAATTCTCTTTATTCAAGTGTTTCTGTCTCTCTCCATGAAATACTGGCACGAATGTATTCACTGTGGGAAAATTGTGGGGTAGAAATGCTACAGCCTTGAAGCCTTGCAAGAATACATTAAGCGCTCGCGCTTTATTCTTCAATGGAAGTTTCCTTCAGAGCCGTAACAAAGATACAAGAATGATTTTCTTATCCGCACAGCTTGCCGCACAAGTCAAAACGAACTTGAGCAGGACATAACCACTTTAGACACTCCAAACATAAAGTCAAGCGTTACCACAGTTCTGTTCATTTTATCTTTCAATTATCAAAGCAGGAACTGACTTAAGTGCTCGCTGATAATCAGTACTTATGATGTTAGTACGCCTATTGATGCTCCTCAGACATGTTTTATGATTTACTGCATCCCTGTACTGCTCTTTGGCTTCCACTTGAAATAACGAGCAGTTACAGTGCGTAGTCTGCAGCCACTAAACCTTTTATTTCAGAGATAATCTGACACAGGGCAACTCAAGCTTGCCGTGTTTTCTGTATTTCTACTTATATAATCGCCAACCGCAGGCGGTATTAAATTCGGCAACCTTACTCTCAATCCGTTGCACACAATGATTTCATCTACAGGGCTTCGTAATGGACGCGTTAAATAATCGATTTCGGCTCTTCTTGGAATAATGCGGCTTATTCATAATTTTTTCCAGTAATGAGGACTATCAGCACACGACATTTTATTCGAGAAATTCCGTTCAAATTCAGAGGAAGGAACTGGTTCATTCAATAACACCCTTAGAAATATGCATTGCATCTTATACCGCATGTTGTACCGTGTATTACGTTTGTTTTCAATTCTTTATATTCGGTGCCAGAAACGTCGCATGCTCTTGTTTCCTCTCTCTCGCTCCGGCGTCTTTCAAGTTCGATTGTTTTCTTTCATGTATATTTATTGTTGTTGGCTTAATGTATCGTCACCACGTTGCCTGTAAATAGCTCGCATTGCCTCTCCCCCTACTATAATGGCATAAGGACGGAGTTGCTAACTGGTACGTAAATAAATAAATAAATTACCCAATTCTGTGCTGCTGATTAACTGCAATGGTGCTCAGCGGAGCACATGTGAGCTGTGAGACAGCGGCTTATACTTTAGTCTAGACAGATGTGAACCAAACCATTAAACAGTTCTAAAATGTGGAGATGGTCGCCACCTCAACCAGTTAGGCTAGCAACCGACCCATAGAGTGAGCAGCAAGCAGGTGACGCGCCAAGGTGTTCTGTGTAGTGGGATTTGACGCTACTTTCATAGGTGCCAGATTAGATCCTTCGTTTAAGCTTCTCTGCCAGCCACCTCTTCCCGCGTACGTGAAGCAGCTACCCCATTCATTAAATTACGAGTGTCGAGAAATCCTCGCCTCCGTTTTGGCTGTTCCGACAGGAAGCGCCACCTCTGCACATTCTCCGCCCGCGAAATCGTGTCCTTATCTACGCTCGAACAAGAGCTGACATAACTGCTACCAGTGCCAAGCGCAGAACGCCGCCGCCGTAGTGTGGCGTAGAAAGTGAAATGGTTGGAGAGTCAAGAATCACGAGTATCTTAAATTTGGCCCGCGGCGCTGGCAATCCGGCGAGGCCTTGGCAATCGGTGAAGCCGTGTGCATTCAGTGGTCTGGCGATTTCATCTGCGCCGGCCATCGGCGTCACGCTGAAAATGAAAACTAAGGATCTGCACTTGCTTCTGGCGAGTCCTGCATCGTTATGAACGAGGGGGGGGGGGGGAGGGAGGGGGCTGTGTGTTACATGTTTTTGTGCGTGCGAGCGTTTTGAGCTAGGAAGGGAGTATTTATCTCCATCTCATCTTTCCACATGGCATCACTGAAAAACCAATTAAGAAAATTTTACATGTTATGAACAAAATACTCAACTCTCGAGCCCCTAAATCCCCCGTGTACGCAGTGCTGCATGATCGTTCTGTCAGTTCCTGTCAGTTACAGAGGAAGAAATAAGATGGGGAAAACGTTCACTTCCGCAGCGAGACAGCGTGTTTTGCAAGAGCAGAAGAGAGCGCGGTATTTGTTCGAAAGAAATCGTAAAGGTGAAATCCAACAATGACAACGTAGCAGGGGGCGGCAGAAAGTTAGGTGGGCGGGTGGGAAGTTTGCGGGCATACGGTGGCTGCCATTGCCCTGCAGTGGGTGTAGCCAGGCTGATGATGATGGTGGTGGTGATGATGATGATGATGATGATGATGATGGTGATGATGATGATGATGATGATGATGATGATGATGATGATGATGATGATGAGTGTATACAAGAGTGAAAACGGCACATTCTTTATTGAGAAAACTGTCCAACAGGGCGAGGAGCGAAGGACCTACATGAGAAGCCGTCCTTTAAAATAATACGTTTAATAAATTGCTTGTTGTCTTCCCGGGCGAAAATAGGGAAAATAAGTCACTAGGACAAAAGACAGATGCGCCAGCTGTATAATATCACAGGAGAGAAACAGGCAGTGCATCGCCCTACACAGTTCGGGGATATGCTCAGATAACTTGCAAACATATGTGCCTGAAAGGAAACGTGCAGAAAGAAGGAAGGAAATAAATTTCCTGACCGGAGCAGGAAAGAGGTTACTTTGTTACCGTTTCACTTCTGCGTGCAACCGACATGACAGAAAGAAACAGCAGTTCTTGTCAGTGAAGGAAATTGGCGTTTTTTTTCTTTTACGGAATTGTGTTCTCAGATGTGCTGACTTGTACATACCTCACCGTCCTTGCAGTTGACCTTCACCTTTCTCTGCGACTGAACTTTCATCACGACACGAGAAGCATCTGCTAACCGAACCGAAAAGCGCACAGGCAAACATTAAAGTAGCAAAGACGCGTAGAAGAGAGCACGTATCCTATTGTCTTTTCGTTCTTTATGGGTTTGGTGACCCATTTTTCGATCCGGCAGTGGAGTCGTCTAGCCATGGCGTCGGTAGTAAAAAACTAGAGCAGCACGCAGGCGGGAATAATTGTCATCAGAATGGGCTGAAAAAAAAAATACCGCCACTACTTAAATGAGCCCGTTGTTTACACTATGTTCAAGTAAATAATTGCGGACTAGCGAAAAAAAAACACAGAGTACCCAAAAATGTAACCACTTGTGGCGTTACTGCGGATGTGGAAGATGGATGTACACAAGGGAAGAGATCGCAAGCCAATCAGCGACTTCGCGTCAAAGACAAAGCACTCTCCACATGCTTAAAATATTGTCACAATAAATGGATCCCGCAGCGATAAGCGCAAAATATCAGAGCGGACAGCCCCCACCGAAAGCGATGACCAACCAAACGCTACATTCAGCCTAAGGAAACTAAAGTAAAAAAACCATAAATAAGCCAAAGTAAACGGGCTGGTCTGGAAAGCATACTGAATAATATACCTGAGTCATGCAAAATCAATCTGCTCAAAAGAAATGTTTACAATATCCGGAATCCTAATATGTCGCATCTATAGATTGCGAGAAAGCATGCGATGGAGTTTGAAGCTCAGTAGTTAAGTTGGCATTGCCTAACCGGGGCGCGGAGAAGGCACGTGTAAATATGGTCACAAGAGTATGCAAGCAGTAAACGGCGATCATAGTACACCGCTGGAGGTGTGAAAGGATGAAGATTACAAAGGATGTCAAGCAAGGGAAATAGTCTCACAACAGTTATCCGCCCCGTGCTTAAAAGGCATATCCGCAGTATAAGAGTGGGAAGAACTGATAGACGCTATAATCGAGAATAGCATTTCAACCACCTACCTGCTGGTGACATTACTCTGCAAAGTGACACAAAGAATGAGCTGCAGAGCGTGATTATGGACGTGAACCTGCAAAATACTATGATGTGAATTAATACGAGGAAAACAAAAACTAACAGCACCCAGCAGTACGAGAAGCGAGCCGCCCCTTACGAAAATTCAGGAGGTACTCGTAGCGGGATGCATCTAATAGGCCAATTATTGACTGCAGATTCGGACAAAGAGACAGAATTTACCCTAGCGTGAAAGTCACGTGATTTTCAAACACTCTTCAATTATCTGTTGCAGAGCGTGATAGGGACCTGAAACTGCAAAATACTATGATGTGAATTAATACGAGGAAAACTAAAACAGCACCCAGCAGTACGACAAGCGAACCGCCACTTACGAAAATTCAGGAGGTACTCGTAGCAGGATGCATCTAATAGGCCAATTGTTGACCGCAGATTCGGACAAAGAGCCAGAATTTACCCTAGCGTAAAAGTCACGTGATTTTCAAACACTCTTCAATTATCTGTTGCAGAGCGTGATTAGGGACCTGAACCTGCAAAATACTATGATGTGAATTAATACGAGGAAAACTAAAACAGCACCCAGCAGTACGACAAGCGAACCGCCACTTAAGAAAATTCAGGAGGTACTCGTAGCGGGATGCATCTAATAGGCCAATTGTTGACCGCAGATTCGGACAAAGAGACCGAATTTACCCTAGCGTGAAAGTCACGTGATTTTCAAACACTCTTCAATTACCTGTTGCAGAGCGTGATTAGGGACCTGAACCTGCAAAATACTATGATGTGAATTAATACGAGGAAAACTAAAACAGCACCCAGCAGTACGACAAGCGAACCGCCACTTACGAAAATTCAGGAGGTACTCGTAGCGGGATGCATCTAATAGGCCAATTGTTGACCGCAGATTCGGACAAAGAGCCAGAATTTACCCTAGCGTAAAAGTCACGTGATTTTCAAACACTCTTCAATTATCTGTTGCAGAGCGTGATTAGGGACCTGAACCTGCAAAATACTATGATGTGAATTAAAACGAGGAAAAGTAAAACAGCACCCAGCAGTAGGACAAGCGAACCGCCGCTTACGAAAATTCAGGAGGTACTCGTAGCGGGATGCATCTAAAAGGCTAATTGTTGACCGCAGATTCGGACAAAGAGCCAGAATTTACCCTAGCGTGAAAGTCACGTGATTTTCAAACACTTCAATTATCTGTTGCAGAGCGTGATTAGGGACCTGAACCTGCAAAATACTATGATGTGAATTAAAACGAGGAAAACTAAAATAGCACCCAGCAGTACGACAAGCGAACCGCCACTTACGAAAATTCAGGAGGTACTCGTAGCGGGATGCATCTAATAGGCGAATTGTTGACCGCAGATTCGGACAAAGAGCCAGAATTTACCCTAGCGTGAAAGTCACGTGATTTTCAAACACTTCAATTATCTGTTGCAGAGCGTGATTAGGGACCTGAACCTGCAAAATACTATGATGTGAATTAAAACGAGGAAAACTAAAATAGCACCCAGCAGTACGACAAGCGAACCGCCACTTACGAAAATTCAGGAGGTACTCGTAGCGGGATGCATCTAATAGGCGAATTGTTGACCGCAGATTCGGACAAAGAGCCAGAATTTACCCTAGCGTGAAAGTCACGTGATTTTCAAACACTTCAATTATCTGTTGCAGAGCGTGATTAGGGACCTGAACCTGCAAAATACTATGATGTGAATTAAAACGAGGAAAACTAAAACAGCACCCAGCAGTAGGACAAGCGAACCGCCGCTTACGAAAATTCAGGAGGTACTCGTAGCGGGATGCATCTAATAGGCGAATTGTTGACCGCAGATTCGGACAAAGAGCCAGAATTTACCCTAGCGTGAAAGTCACGTGATTTTCAAACACTTCAATTATCTGTTGCAGAGCGTGATTAGGGACCTGAACCTGCAAAATACTATGATGTGAATTAAAACGAGGAAAACTAAAATAGCACCCAGCAGTACGACAAGCGAACCGCCACTTACGAAAATTCAGGAGGTACTCGTAGCGGGATGCATCTAAAAGGCTAATTGTTGACCGCAGATTCGGACAAAGAGCCAGAATTTACCCTAGCGTGAAAGTCACGTGATTTTCAAACACTTCAATTATCTGTTGCAGAGCGTGATTAGGGACCTGAACCTGCAAAATACTATGATGTGAATTAAAACGAGGAAAACTAAAATAGCACCCAGCAGTACGACAAGCGAACCGCCACTTACGAAAATTCAGGAGGTACTCGTAGCGGGATGCATCTAATAGGCGAATTGTTGACCGCAGATTCGGACAAAGAGCCAGAATTTACCCTAGCGTAAAAGTCACGTGATTTTCAAACACTCTTCAATTATCTGTTGCAGAGCGTGATTAGGGACCTGAACCTGCAAAATACTATGATGTGAATTAAAACGAGGAAAAGTAAAACAGCACCCAGCAGTAGGACAAGCGAACCGCCGCTTACGAAAATTCAGGAGGTACTCGTAGCGGGATGCATCTAAAAGGCTAATTGTTGACCGCAGATTCGGACAAAGAGCCAGAATTTACCCTAGCGTGAAAGTCACGTGATTTTCAAACACTTCAATTATCTGTTGCAGAGCGTGATTAGGGACCTGAACCTGCAAAATACTATGATGTGAATTAAAACGAGGAAAAGTAAAACAGCACCCAGCAGTAGGACAAGCGAACCGCCGCTTACGAAAATTCAGGAGGTACTCGTAGCGGGATGCATCTAAAAGGCTAATTGTTGACCGCAGATTCGGACAAAGAGCCAGAATTTACCCTAGCGTGAAAGTCACGTGATTTTCAAACACTTCAATTATCTGTTGCAGAGCGTGATTAGGGACCTGAACCTGCAAAATACTATGATGTGAATTAAAACGAGGAAAACTAAAATAGCACCCAGCAGTAGGACAAGCGAACCGCCGCTTACGAAAATTCAGGAGGTACTCGTAGCGGGATGCATCTAAAAGGCTAATTGTTGACCGCAGATTCGGACAAAGAGCCAGAATTTACCCTAGCGTGAAAGTCACGTGATTTTCAAACACTTCAATTATCTGTTGCAGAGCGTGATTAGGGACCTGAACCTGCAAAATACTATGATGTGAATTAAAACGAGGAAAACTAAAATAGCACCCAGCAGTACGACAAGCGAACCGCCACTTACGAAAATTCAGGAGGTACTCGTAGCGGGATGCATCTAATAGGCGAATTGTTGACCGCAGATTCGGACAAAGAGCCAGAATTTACCCTAGCGTAAAAGTCACGTGATTTTCAAACACTCTTCAATTATCTGTTGCAGAGCGTGATTAGGGACCTGAACCTGCAAAATACTATGATGTGAATTAAAACGAGGAAAAGTAAAACAGCACCCAGCAGTAGGACAAGCGAACCGCCGCTTACGAAAATTCAGGAGGTACTCGTAGCGGGATGCATCTAAAAGGCTAATTGTTGACCGCAGATTCGGACAAAGAGCCAGAATTTACCCTAGCGTGAAAGTCACGTGATTTTCAAACACTTAAATTATCTGTTGCAGAGCGTGATTAGGGACCTGAACCTGCAAAATACTATGATGTGAATTAAAACGAGGAAAACTAAAATAGCACCCAGCAGTACGACAAGCGAACCGCCACTTACGAAAATTCAGGAGGTACTCGTAGCGGGATGCATCTAATAGGCGAATTGTTGACCGCAGATTCGGACAAAGAGCCAGAATTTACCCTAGCGTGAAAGTCACGTGATTTTCAAACACTTCAATTATCTGTTGCAGAGCGTGATTAGGGACCTGAACCTGCAAAATACTATGATGTGAATTAAAACGAGGAAAACTAAAACAGCACCCAGCAGTAGGACAAGCGAACCGCCGCTTACGAAAATTCAGGAGGTACTCGTAGCGGGATGCATCTAATAGGCGAATTGTTGACCGCAGATTCGGACAAAGAGCCAGAATTTACCCTAGCGTGAAAGTCACGTGATTTTCAAACACTTCAATTATCTGTTGCAGAGCGTGATTAGGGACCTGAACCTGCAAAATACTATGATGTGAATTAAAACGAGGAAAACTAAAATAGCACCCAGCAGTACGACAAGCGAACCGCCACTTACGAAAATTCAGGAGGTACTCGTAGCGGGATGCATCTAAAAGGCTAATTGTTGACCGCAGATTCGGACAAAGAGCCAGAATTTACCTTAGCGTGAAAGTCACGTGATTTTCAAACACTCTTCAATTATCTGTTGCAGAGCGTGATTAGGGACCTGAACCTGCAAAATACTATGATGCGAATTAAAACGAGGAAAAGTAAAACAGCACCCAGCAGTAGGATAAGCGAACCGCCGCTTACGAAAATTCAGGAGGTACTCGTAGCGGGATGCATCTAAAAGGCTAATTGTTGACCGCAGATTCGGACAAAGAGCCAGAATTTACCCTAGCGTAAAAGTCACGTGATTTTCAAACACTCTTCAATTATCTGTTGCAGAGCGTGATTAGGGACCTGAACCTGCAAAATAATATGATGCGAATTAAAACGAGGAAAAGTAAAACAGCACCCAGCAATAGGACAAGCGAACCGCCGCTTACGAAAATTCAGGAGGTACTCGTAGCGGGATGCATCTAAAAGGCTAATTGTTGACCGCAGATTCGGACAAAGAGCCAGAATTTACCCTAGCGTAAAAGTCACGTGATTTTCAAACACTCTTCAATTATCTGTTGCAGAGCGTGATTAGGGACCTGAACCTGCAAAATACTATGATGCGAATTAAAACGAGGAAAAGTAAAACAGCACCCAGCAGTACGACAAGCGAACCGCCACTTACGAAAATTCAGGAGGTACTCGTAGCGGGATGCATCTAATAGGCCAATTGTTGACCGCAGATTCGGACAAAGAGCCAGAATTTACCCTAGCGTAAAAGTCACGTGATTTTCAAACACTCTTCAATTATCTGTAGCAGAGCGTGATTAGGGACCTGAACCTGCAAAATACTATGATGCGAATTAAAACGAGGAAAAGTAAAACAGCACCCAGCAGTACGACAAGCGAACCGCCACTTACGAAAATTCAGGAGGTACTCGTAGCGGGATGCATCTAAAAGGCTAATTGTTGACCGCAGATTCGGACAAAGAGCCAGAATTTACCCTAGCGTAAAAGTCACGTGATTTTCAAACACTCTTCAATTATCTGTTGCAGAGCGTGATTAGGGACCTGAACCTGCAAAATACTATGATGCGAATTAAAACGAGGAAAAGTAAAACAGCACCCAGCAGTAGGACAAGCGAACCGCCGCTTACGAAAATTCAGGAGGTACTCGTAGCGGGATGCATCTAAAAGGCTAATTGTTGACCGCAGATTCGGACAAAGAGCCAGAATTTACCTTAGCGTGAAAGTCACGTGATTTTCAAACACTCTTCAATTATCTGTTGCAGAGCGTGATTAGGGACCTGAACCTGCAAAATACTATGATGTGAATTAAAACGAGGAAAACTAAAACTGCACCCAGCAGTACGACAAGCGAACCGCCACTTACGAAAATTCAGGAGGTACTCGTAGCGGGATGCATCTAATAGGCCAATTGTTGACCGCAGATTCGGACAAAGAGCCAGAATTTACCCTAGCGTGAAAGTCACGTGATTTTCAAACACTCTTCAATTATCTGTTGCAGAGCGTGATTAGGGACCTGAACCTGCAAAATACTATGATGTGAATTAAAACGAGGAAAACTAAAACTGCACCCAGCAGTACGACAAGCGAACCGCCACTTACGAAAATTCAGGAGGTACTCGTAGCGGGATGCATCTAATAGGCCAATTGTTGACCGCAGATTCGGACAAAGAGCCAGAATTTACCCTAGCGTAAAAGTCACGTGATTTTCAAACACTCTTCAATTATGTGTTGCAGAGCGTGATTAGGGACCTGAACCTGCAAAATACTATGATGCGAATTAAAACGAGGAAAAGTAAAACAGCACCCAGCAGTAGGACAAGCGAACCGCCGCTTACGAAAATTCAGGAGGTACTCGTAGCGGGATGCATCTAAAAGGCTAATTGTTGACCGCAGATTCGGACGAAGAGCCAGAATTTACCCTAGCGTAAAAGTCACGTGATTTTCAAACACTCTTCAATTATGTGTTGCAGCGCGTGATTAGGGACCTAAACCTGCAAAATACTATGATGTGAATTAAAACGAGGAAAACTAAAACTGCACCCAGCAGTACGACAAGCGAACCGCCACTTACGAAAATTCAGGAGGTACTCGTAGCGGGATGCATCTAATAGGCCAATTGTTGACCGCAGATTCGGACAAAGAGCCAGAATTTACCCTAGCGTGAAAGTCACGTGATTTTCAAACACTCTTCAATTATCTGTTGCAGAGCGTGATTAGGGACCTGAACCTGCAAAATACTATGATGTGAATTAAAACGAGGAAAACTAAAACTGCACCCAGCAGTACGACAAGCGAACCGCCACTTACGAAAATTCAGGAGGTACTCGTAGCGGGATGCATCTAATAGGCCAATTGTTGACCGCAGATTCGGACAAAGAGCCAGAATTTACCCTAGCGTAAAAGTCACGTGATTTTCAAACACTCTTCAATTATGTGTTGCAGCGCGTGATTAGGGACCTGAACCTGCAAAATACTATGATGTGAATTAAAACGAGGAAAACTAAAACAGCACCCAGAAGTACGACAAGCGAACCGCCACTTACGAATATTCTGGAGGTACTCGTAGCGGGATGCATCTATAGGCCAATTATTGACCGCAGATTCGGACAAAGAGCCAGAATTTACCCTAGCGTGAAAGTCACGTGATTTTCAAACACTCTTCAATTATCTGTTGCAGAGCGTTATTAGGGACCTGAACCTGAAAAATACTATGATGTGAATTAAAACGAGGAAAACTAAAACAGCACCCAGCAGTACGACAAGCGAACCGCCACTTACGAAAATTCAGGAGGTACTCGTAGCGGGATGCATCTATTAGGCCAATTGTTGACCGCAGATTCGGACAAAGAGCCAGAATTTACCCTAGCGTAAAAGTCACGTGATTTTCAAACACTCTTCAATTATCTGTTGCAGAGCGTGATTAGGGACCTGAACCTGCAAAATACTATGATGCGAATTAAAACGAGGAAAAGTAAAACAGCACCCAGCAGTAGGACAAGCGAACCGCCGCTTACGAAAATTCAGGAGGTACTCGTAGCGGGATGCATCTAAAAGGCTAATTGTTGACCGCAGATTCGGACAAAGAGCCAGAATTTACCCTAGCGTGAAAGTCACGTGATTTTCAAACACTTCAATTATCTGTTGCAGAGCGTGATTAGGGACCTGAACCTGCAAAATACTATGATGTGAATTAAAACGAGGAAAACTAAAACAGCACCCAGCAGTACGACAAGCGAACCGCCACTTACGAAAATTCAGGAGGTACTCGTAGCGGGATGCATCTAATAGGCCAATTGTACCGCAGATTCGGACAAAGAGCCAGAATTTACCCTAGCGTAAAAGTCACGTGATTTTCAAACACTCTTCAATTATCTGTTGCAGAGCGTGATTAGGGACCTGAACCTGCAAAATACTATGATGCGAATTAAAACGAGGAAAAGTAAAACAGCACCCAGCAGTACGACAAGCGAACCGCCGCTTACGAAAATTCAGGAGGTACTCGTAGCGGGATGCATCTAAAAGGCTAATTGTTGACCGCAGATTCGGACAAAGAGCCAGAATTTACCTTAGCGTGAAAGTCACGTGATTTTCAAACACTCTTCAATTATCTGTTGCAGAGCGTGATTAGGAACCTGAACCTGCAAAATACTATGATGTGAATTAAAACGAGGAAAACTAAAACTGCACCCAGCAGTACGACAAGCGAACCGCCACTTACGAAAATTCAGGAGGTACTCGTAGCGGGATGCATCTAATAGGCCAATTGTTGACCGCAGATTCGGACAAAGAGCCAGAATTTACCCTAGCGTGAAAGTCACGTGATTTTCAAACACTCTTCAATTATCTGTTGCAGAGCGTGATTAGGGACCTGAACCTGCAAAATACTATGATGCGAATTAAAACGAGGAAAAGTAAAACAGCACCCAGCAGTAGGACAAGCGAACCGCCGCTTACGAAAATTCAGGAGGTACTCGTAGCGGGATGCATCTAAAAGGCTAATTGTTGACCGCAGATTCGGACAAAGAGCCAGAATTTACCTTAGCGTGAAAGTCACGTGATTTTCAAACACTCTTCAATTATGTGTTGCAGAGCGTGATTAGGGACCTGAACCTGCAAAATACTATGATGTGAATTAAAACGAGGAAAACTAAAACTGCACCCAGCAGTACGACAAGCGAACCGCCACTTACGAAAATTCAGGAGGTACTCGTAGCGGGATGCATCTAAAAGGCTAATTGTTGACCGCAGATTCGGACAAAGAGCCAGAATTTACCCTAGCGTAAAAGTCACGTGATTTTCAAACACTCTTCAATTATGTGTTGCAGCGCGTGATTAGGGACCTAAACCTGCAAAATACTATGGTGTGAATTAAAACGAGGAAAACTAAAACTGCACCCAGCAGTACGACAAGCGAACCGCCACTTACGAAAATTCAGGAGGTACTCGTAGCGGGATGCATCTAATAGGCCAATTGTTGACCGCAGATTCGGACAAAGAGCCAGAATTTACCCTAGCGTGAAAGTCACGTGATTTTCAAACACTCTTCAATTATCTGTTGCAGAGCGTGATTAGGGACCTGAACCTGCAAAATACTATGATGTGAATTAAAACGAGGAAAACTAAAACTGCACCCAGCAGTACGACAAGCGAAACGCCACTTAGGAAAATTCAGGAGGTACTCGTAGCGGGATGCATCTAATAGGCCAATTGTTGACCGCAGATTCGGACAAAGAGCCAGAATTTACCCTAGCGTAAAAGTCACGTGATTTTCAAAAACTCTTCAATTATGTGTTGCAGCGCGTGATTAGGGACCTGAACCTGCAAAATACTATGATGTGAATTAAAACGAGGAAAACTAAAACAGCACCCAGAAGTACGACAAGCGAACCGCCACTTACGAATATTCTGGAGGTACTCGTAGCGGGATGCATCTATAGGCCAATTATTGACCGCAGATTCGGACAAAGAGCCAGAATTTACCCTAGCGTGAAAGTCACGTGATTTTCAAACACTCTTCAATTATCTGTTGCAGAGCGTTATTAGGGACCTGAACCTGAAAAATACTATGATGTGAATTAAAACGAGGAAAACTAAAACAGCACCCAGCAGTACGACAAGCGAACCGCCACTTACGAAAATTCAGGAGGTACTCGTAGCGGGATGCATATAATAGGCCAATTGTTGACCGCAGATTCGGACAAAGAGCCAGAATTTACCCTAGCGTAAAAGTCACGCGATTTTCAAACACTCTTCAATTATCTGTTGCAGAGCGTGATTAGGGACCTGAACCTGCAAAATACTATGATGCGAATTAAAACGAGGAAAAGTAAAACAGCACCCAGCAGTAGGACAAGCGAACCGCCGCTTACGAAAATTCAGGAGGTACTCGTAGCGGGATGCATCTAATAGGCCAATTGTTGACCGCAGATTCGGACAAAGAGCCAGAATTTACCCTAGCGTGAAAGTCACGTGATTTTCAAACACTTCAATTATCTGTTGCAGAGCGTGATTAGGGACCTGAACCTGCAAAATACTATGATGTGAATTAAAACGAGGAAAACTAAAACAGCACCCAGCAGTACGACAAGCGAACCGCCACTTACGAAAATTCAGGAGGTACTCGTAGCGGGATGCATCTAATAGGCCAATTGTTGACCGCAGATTCGGACAAAGAGCCAGAATTTACCCTAGCGTAAAAGTCACGTGATTTTCAAGCACTCTTCAATTATCTGTTGCAGAGCGTGATTAGGGACCTGAACCTGCAAAATACTATGATGTGAAATAAAACGAGGAAAACTAAAACAGCACCCAGCAGTACGACAAGCGAACCGCCACTTACGAAAATTCAGGAGGTACTCGTAGCGGGATGCATCTAATAGGCCAATTGTTGACCGCTGATTCGGACAAGGAGCCAGAATATACCCTAGCGTAAAAGTCACGTGATTTTCAAACACTCTTCAATTATCTGTTGCAGAGCGTGATTAGGGACCTGAACCTGCAAAATACTATGATGTGAATTAAAACGAGGAAAACTAAAACAGCACCCAGCAGTACCACAAGGGAAGAGCCACTTACGAAAATTCAGGAGGTACTCGTAGCGGGATGCATCTAATAGGCCAATTGTTGACCGCAAATTCGGACAAAGAGACAGAATTTACCCTAGCGTGAAAGTCACGTGATTTTCAAACACTCTTCAATTATCTGTTGCAGAGCGTGATTAGGGACCTGAACCTGCAAAATACTATGATGTGAATTAAAACGAGGAAAACTAAAACAGCACCCAACAGTACGACAAGCGAACCGCCACTTACGAAAATTGAGGAGGTACTCGTAGCGGGATGCATCTAATAGGCCAATTGTTGACCGCAGATTCGGACAAAGAGCCAGAATTTACCCTAGCGTGAAAGTCACGTGATTTTCAAACAGTCTTCAATTATCTGTTGCAGAGCGTGATTAGGGACCTGAACCTGCAAAATACTATGATGTGAATTAAAACGAGGAACACTAAAACAGCACCCAGAAGTACGACAAGCGAACCGCCACTTACGAATATTCTGGAGGTACTCGTAGCGGGATGCATCTATAGGCCAATTATTGACCGCAGATTCAGACAAAGAGTCAGAATTTACCCTAGCGTGAAAGTCACGTGATTTTCAAACACTCTTCAATTATCTGTTGCAGAGCGTGATTAGGGACCTGAACCTGCAAAATACTATGATGTGAATTAAAACGAGGAAAACAAAAACAGCACCCAGCAGTACGACAAGCGAACCGCCACTTCCGAAAATTCAGGAGGTACTCGTAGCGGGGTGCATCTAATAGGCCAATTGTTGACCGCAGATTCGGACAAAGAGCCAGAATTTACCCTAGCGTGAAAGTCACGTGATTTTCAAACACTCTTCAATTATCTGTTGCAGAGCGTGATTAGGGACCTGAACCTGAAAAATACTATGATGTGAATTAAAACGAGGAAAACTAAAACAGCACCCAGCAGTACGACAAGCGAACCGCCACTTACGAAAATTCAGGAGGTACTCGTAGCGGGATGCATATAATAGGCCAATTGTTGACCGCAGATTCGGACAAAGAGCCAGAATTTACCCTAGCGTAAAAGTCACGTGATTTTCAAACACTCTTCAATTATCTGTTGCAGAGCGTGATTAGGGACCTGAACCTGCAAAATACTATGATGCGAATTAAAACGAGGAAAAGTAAAACAGCACCCAGCAGTAGGACAAGCGAACCGCCGCTTACGAAAATTCAGGAGGTACTCGTAGCGGGATGCATCTAAAAGGCTAATTGTTGCCCGCAGATTCGGACAAAGAGCCAGAATTTACCCTAGCGTGAAAGTCACGTGATTTTCAAACACTTCAATTATCTGTTGCAGAGCGTGATTAGGGACCTGAACCTGCAAAATACTATGATGTGAATTAAAACGAGGAAAACTAAAACAGCACCCAGCAGTACGACAAGCGAACCGCCACTTACGAAAATTCAGGAGGTACTCGTAGCGGGATGCATCTAATAGGCCAATTGTTGACCGCAGATTCGGACAAAGAGCCAGAATTTACCCTAGCGTAAAAGTCACGTGATTTTCGAGCACTCTTCAATTATCTGTTGCAGAGCGTGATTAGGGACCTGAACCTGCAAAATACTATGATGTGAATTAAAACGAGGAAAACTAAAACAGCACCCAGCAGTACGACAAGCGAACCGCCACTTACGAAAATTCAGGAGGTACTCGTAGCGGGATGCATCTAATAGGCCAATTGTTGACCGCAGATTCGGACAAGGAGCCAGAATATACCCTAGCGTAAAAGTCACGTGATTTTCAAACACTCTTCAATTATCTGTTGCAGAGCGTGATTAGGGACCTGAACCTGCAAAATACTATGATGTGAATTAAAACGAGGAAAACTAAAACAGCACCCAGCAGTACCACAAGGGAAGAGCCACTTACGAAAATTCAGGAGGTACTCGTAGCGGGATGCATCTAATAGGCCAATTGTTGACCGCAAATTCGGACAAAGAGACAGAATTTACCCTAGCGTGAAAGTCACGTGATTTTCAAACACTCTTCAATTATCTGTTGCAGAGCGTGATTAGGGACCTGAACCTGCAAAATACTATGATGTGAATTAAAACGAGGAAAACTAAAACAGCACCCAACAGTACGACAAGCGAACCGCCACTTACGAAAATTCAGGAGGTACTCGTAGCGGGATGAATCTAATAGGCCAATTGTTGACCGCAGATTCGGACAAAGAGCCAGAATTTACCCTAGCGTGAAAGTCACGTGATTTTCAAACACTCTTCAATTATCTGTTGCAGAGCGTGATTAGGGACCTGAACCTGCAAAATACTATGATGTGAATTAAAACGAGGAAAACTAAAACAGCACCCAGCAGTACGACAAGCGAACCGCCACTTCCGAAAATTCAGGAGGTACTCGTAGCGGGATGCATCTAATAGGCCAATTGTTGACCGCAGATTCGGACAAAGAGCCAGAATTTACCCTAGCGTGAAAGTCACGTGATTTTCAAACACTCTTCAATTATCTGTTGCAGAGCGTGATTAGGGACCTGAACCTGCAAAATACTATGATGTGAATTAAAACGAGGAAAAGTAAAACAGCACCCAGCAGTAGGACAAGCGAACCGCCGCTTACGAAAATTCAGGAGGTACTCGTAGCGGGATGCATCTAAAAGGCTAATTGTTGACCGCAGATTCGGACAAAGAGCCAGAATTTACCCTAGCGTGAAAGTCACGTGATTTTCAAACACTTCAATTATCTGTTGCAGAGCGTGATTAGGGACCTGAACCTGCAAAATACTATGATGTGAATTAAAACGAGGAAAACTAAAACAGCACCCAGCAGTACGACAAGCGAACCGCCACTTACGAAAATTCAGGAGGTACTCGTAGCGGGATGCATCTAATAGGCCAATTGTACCGCAGATTCGGACAAAGAGCCAGAATTTACCCTAGCGTAAAAGTCACGTGATTTTCAAACACTCTTCAATTATCTGTTGCAGAGCGTGATTAGGGACCTGAACCTGCAAAATACTATGATGCGAATTAAAACGAGGAAAAGTAAAACAGCACCCAGCAGTACGACAAGCGAACCGCCGCTTACGAAAATTCAGGAGGTACTCGTAGCGGGATGCATCTAAAAGGCTAATTGTTGACCGCAGATTCGGACAAAGAGCCAGAATTTACCCTAGCGTAAAAGTCACGTGATTTTCAAACACTCTTCACATATCTGTTGCAGAGCGTGATTAGGGACCTGAACCTGCAAAACACTATGATGTGAATTAAAACGAGGAAAACTAAAACAGCACCCAGCAGTACGACAAGCGAACCGCCAGTTACGAAAATCAGGAGGTACTCGTAGCGGGATGCATCTATTAGGCCAATTGTTGACCGCAGATTCGGACAAAGAGCCAGAATTTACCCTAGCGTAAAAGTCACGTGATTTTCAAACACTCTTCAATTATCTGTTGCAGAGCGTGATTAGGGACCTGAACCTGCAAAATACTATGATGTGAATTAAAACGAGGAAAACTAAAACAGCACCCAGCAGTACGACAAGCGAACCGCCACTTACGAAAATTCAGGAGGTACTCGTAGCGGGATGCATCTATTAGGCCAATTGTTGACCGCAGATTCGGACAAAGAGCCAGAATTTACCCTAGCGTAAAAGTCACGTGATTTTCAAACACTCTTCAATTATCTGTTGCAGAGCGTGATTAGGGACCTGAACCTGCAAAATACTATGATGTGAATTAAAACGAGGAAAACTGAAACAGCACCCAGCAGTACGACAAGCGAACCGCCACTTACGAAAATTCAGGAGGTACTCGTAGCGGGATGCATCTAATAGCCCAATTGTTGACCGCAGATTCGGACAAAGAGCCAGAATTTACCCTAGCGTGAAAGTCACGTGATTTTCAAACACTCTTCAATTATCTGTTGCAGAGCGTGATTAGGGACCTGAACCTGCAAAATACTATGATGTGAATTAAAACGAAGAAAACTAAAACAGCACCCAGCAGTACGACAAGCGAAATGCCACTTACGAAAATTCAGGAGGTACTCGTAGCGGGATGCATCTAATAGCCCAATTGTTGACCGCAGATTCGGACAAAGAGCCAGAATTTACCCTAGCGTGAAAGTCACGTGATTTTCAAACACTCTTCAATTATCTGTTGCAGAGCGTGATTAGGGACCTGAACCTGCAAAATACTATGATGTGAATTAAAACGAAGAAAACTAAAACAGCACCCAGCAGTACGACAAGCGAAATGCCACTTACGAAAATTCAGGAGGTACTCGTAGCGGGATGCATATAATAGGCCAATTGTTGACCGCAGATTCGGACAAAGAGACAGAATTTACCCTAGCGTGAAAGTCACGTGATTTTCAAACACTCTTCAATTATCTTTTGCAGAGCGTGATTAGGGACCTGAACCTGCAAAATACTATGATGTGAACTAATACGAGGAAAACTAAAACAGCACCCAGCAGTACGACAAGCGAACCGCAACTTACGAAAATTCAGGAGGTACTCGTAGCGGGATGCATCTAATAGGCCAATTGTTGACCGCAGATTCGGACAAAGAGACAGAATTTACCCTAGCGTGAAAGTCACGTGATTTTCAAACACTCTTCAATTATCTGTTGCAGAGCGTGATTAGGGACCTGAACCTGCAAAATACTATGATGTGAATTAAAACGAGGAAAACTAAAACAGCACCCAGCAGTACGACAAGCGAACCGCCACTTACGAAAATTCAGGAGGTACTCGTAGCGGGATGCATATAATAGGCCAATTGTTGACCGCAGATTCGGACAAAGAGCCAGAATTTACCCTAGCGTAAAAGTCACGTGATTTTCAAACACTCTTCAATTATCTGTTGCAGAGCGTGATTAGGGACCTGAACCTGCAGAATACTATGATGTGAATTAAAACGAGGAAAACTAAAACAGCACCCAGCAGTACGACAAGCGAACCGCCACTTACGAAAATTCAGGAGGTACTCGTAGCGGGATGCATCTATTAGGCCAATTGTTGACCGCAGATTCGGACAAAGAGCCAGAATTTACCCTAGCGTAAAAGTCACGTGATTTTCAAACACTCTTCAATTATCTGTTGCAGAGCGTGATTAGGGACCTGAACCTGCAAAATACTATGATGTGAATTAAAACGAGGAAAACTAAAACAGCACCCAGCAGTACGACAAGCGAACCGCCACTTACGAAAATTCAGGAGGTACTCGTAGCGGGATGCATCTATTAGGCCAATTGTTGACCGCAGATTCGGACAAAGAGCCAGAATTTACCCTAGCGTGAAAGTCACGTGATTTTCAAACACTCTTCAATTATCTGTTCCAGAGCGTGATTAGGGACCTGAACCTGCAAAATACTATGATGTGAATTAAAACGAGGAAAACTAAAACAGCACCCAGCAGTACGACAAGCGAACAGCCACTTACGAAAATTCAGGAGGTACTCGTAGCGGGATGCATCTATTAGGCCAATTGTTGACCGCAGATTCGGACAAAGAGCCAGAATTTACCCTAGCGTAAAAGTCACGTGATTTTCAAACACTCTTCAATTATCTGTTGCAGAGCGTGATTAGGGACCTGAACCTGCAAAATACTATGATGTGAATTAAAACGAGGAAAACTAAAACAGCACCCAGCAGTACGACAAGCGAACCGCCACTTACGAAAATTCAGGAGGTACTCGTAGCGGGATGCATCTAATAGCCCAATTGTTGACCGCAGATTCGGACAAAGAGCCAGAATTTACCCTAGCGTGAAAGTCACGTGATTTTCAAACACTCTTCAATTATCTGTTGCAGAGCGTGATTAGGGACCTGAACCTGCAAAATACTATGATGTGAATTAAAACGAAGAAAACTAAAACAGCACCCAGCAGTACGACAAGCGAAATGCCACTTACGAAAATTCAGGAGGTACTCGTAGCGGGATGCATATAATAGGCCAATTGTTGACCGCAGATTCGTACAAAGAGCCAGAATTTACCCTAGCGTGAAAGTAACGTGATTTTCAAACACTCTTCAATTATCTGTTGCAGAGCGTGATTAGGGACCTGAACCTGCAGAATACTATGATGTGAATTAAAACGAGGAAAACTAAAACAGCACCCAGCAGTACGACAAGCGAACCGCCAGTTACGAAAATTCAGGAAGTACTCGCAGCGGGATGCTCTAATAGGCCAATTGTTGACCGCAGATTCGGACAAAGAGCCAGAATTTTCCCTAGCGTGAAAGTCACGTGATTTTCAAACACTCTTCAATTATCTGTTGCAGAGCGTGATTAGGGACCTGAACCTGCAAAATACTATGATGTGAATTAAAACGAGGAAAACTAAAACAGCACCCAGCAGTACGACAAGCGAACCGCCACTTACGAAAATTCAGGAGGTACTCGTAGCGGGATGCATCTATTAGGCCAATTGTTGACCGCAGATTCGGACAAAGAGCCAGAATTTACCCTAGCGTAAAAGTCACGTGATTTTCAAACACTCTTCAATTATCTGTTGCAGAGCGTGATTAGGGACCTGAACCTGCAAAATACTATGATGTGAATTAAAACGAGGAAAACTAAAACAGCACCCAGCAGTACGACAAGCGAACCGCCACTTACGAAAATTCAGGAGGTACTCGTAGCGGGATGCATCTAATAGGCCAATTGTTGACCGCAGATTCGGACAAAGAGCCAGAATTTTCCCTAGCGTGAAAGTCACGTGATTTTCAAACACTCTTCAATTATCTGTTGCAGAGCGTGATTAGGGACCTGAACCTGCAAAATCCTATGATGTGATTTAAAACGAAGAAAACTAGAACAGCACCCAGCAGTACGACAAGCGAACCGCCACTTACGAAAATTCAGGAGGTACTCGTAGCGGGATGCATATAATAGGCCAATTGTTGACCGCAGATTCGGACAAAGAGCCAGAATTTACCCTAGCTTAAAAGTCACGTGATTTTCAAACACTCTTCAATTATCTATTGCAGAGCGTGATTAGGGACCTGAACGTGCAAAATACTATGATGTGAATTAAAACGAGGAAAACTAAAACAGCACCCAGCAGTACGACAAGCGAACCGCCACTTACGAAAATTCAGGAGGTACTCGTAGCGGGATGCATATAATAGGCCAATTGTTGACCGCAGATTCGGACAAAGAGCCAGAATTTACCCTAGCTTAAAAGTCACGTGATTTTCAAACACTCTTCAATTATCTATTGCAGAGCGTGATTAGGGACCTCAACCTGCAAAATACTATGATGTGAATTAATACGAGGAAAATTAAAACAGCACCCAGCAGTACGACAAGCGAACCGCCACTTACGAAAATTCAGGAGGTACTCGTAGCGGGATGCATCTAATAGGCCAATTGTTGACCGCAGATTCGGACAAAGAGCCAGAATTTACCCTAGCGTGAAAGTCGCGTGATTTTCAAACACTCTTCAATTATCTGTTGCAGAGCGTGATTAGGGACCTGAACCTGCAAAATACTATGATGTGAATTAAAACGAGGAAAACTAAAACAGCACCCAGCAGTACGACAAGCGAACCGCCGCTTACGAAAATTCAGGAGGTACTCGTAGCGGGATGCATCTAATAGGCCAATTGTTGACCGCAGATTCGGACAAAGAGCCAGAATTTACCCTAGCGTGAAAGTCACGTGATTTTCAAACACTCTTCAATTATCTGTTGCAGAGCGTGATTAGGGACCTGAACCTGCAAAATACTATGATGTGAATTAAAACGAGGAAAACTAAAACAGCACCCAGCAGTACGACAAGCGAACCGCCACTTACGAAAATTCAGGAGGTACTCGTAGCGGGATGCATATAATAGGCCAATTGTTGACCGCAGATTCGGACAAACAGCCAGAATTTACCCTAGCGTAAAAGTCACGTGATTTTCAAACACTCTTCACATATCTGTTGCAGAGCGTGATTAGGGACCTGAACGTGCAAAATACTATGATGTGAATTAAAACGAGGAAAACTAAAACAGCACCCAGCAGTAGGACAAGCGAACCGCCACTTACGAAAATTCAGGAGGTACTCGTAGCGGGATGCATCTAATAGGCCAATTGTTGACCGCAGATTCGGACAAAGAGCCAGAATTTACCCTAGCGTGAAAGTCACGTGATTTTCAAACACTCTTCAATTATCTGTTGCAGAGCGTGATTAGGGACCTGAACCTGCAAAACACTATGATGTGAAATAAAACGAGGAAAACTAAAACAGCACCCAGCAGTACGACAAGCGAACCGCCAGTTACGAAAATCAGGAGGTACTCGTAGCGGGATGCATCTAATAGGCCAATTGTTGACCGCAGATTCGGACAAAGAGCCAGAATTTTCCCTAGCGTGAAAGTCACGTGATTTTCAAACACTCTTCAATTATCTGTTCCAGAGCGTGATTAGGGACCTGAACCTGCAAAATACTATGATGTGAATTAAAACGAGGAAAACTAAAACAGCACCCAGCAGTACGACAAGCGAACCGCCACTTACGAAAATTCAGGAGGTACTCGTAGCGGGATGCATATAATAGGCCAATTGTTGACCGCAGATTCGGACAAACAGCCAGAATTTACCCTAGCGTAAAAGTCACGTGATTTTCAAACACTCTTCACATATCTGTTGCAGAGCGTGATTAGGGACCTGAACGTGCAAAATACTATGATGTGAATTAAAACGAGGAAAACTAAAACAGCACCCAAAAGTACGACAAGCGAACCGCCACTTACGAAAATTCAGGAGGTACTCGTAGCGGGATGCATCTAATAGGCCAATTGTTGACCGCAGATTCGGACAAACAGCCAGAATTTACCCTAGCGTGAAAGTCACGTGATTTTCAAACACTCTTCAATTATCTGTTGCAGAGCGTGATTAGGGACCTGAACCTGCAAAACACTATGATGTGAATTAAAACGAGGAAAACTAAAACAGCACCCAGCAGTACGACAAGCGAACCGCCAGTTACGAAAATCAGGAGGTACTCGTAGCGGGATGCATCTATTAGGCCAATTGTTGACCGCAGATTCGGACAAAGAGCCAGAATTTACCCTAGCGTAAAAGTCACGTGATTTTCAAACACTCTTCAATTATCTGTTGCAGAGCGTGATTAGGGACCTGAACCTGCAAAATACTATGATGTGAATTAAAACGAGGAAAACTAAAACAGCACCCAGCAGTACGACAAGCGAACCGCCACTTACGAAAATTCAGGAGGTACTCGTAGCGGGATGCATCTATTAGGCCAATTGTTGACCGCAGATTCGGACAAAGAGCCAGAATTTACCCTAGCGTAAAAGTCACGTGATTTTCAAACACTCTTCAATTATCTGTTGCAGAGCGTGATTAGGGACCTGAACCTGCAAAATACTATGATGTGAATTAAAACGAGGAAAACTGAAACAGCACCCAGCAGTACGACAAGCGAACCGCCACTTACGAAAATTCAGGAGGTACTCGTAGCGGGATGCATCTAATAGCCCAATTGTTGACCGCAGATTCGGACAAAGAGCCAGAATTTACCCTAGCGTGAAAGTCACGTGATTTTCAAACACTCTTCAATTATCTGTTGCAGAGCGTGATTAGGGACCTGAACCTGCAAAATACTATGATGTGAATTAAAACGAAGAAAACTAAAACAGCACCCAGCAGTACGACAAGCGAAATGCCACTTACGAAAATTCAGGAGGTACTCGTAGCGGGATGCATCTAATAGCCCAATTGTTGACCGCAGATTCGGACAAAGAGCCAGAATTTACCCTAGCGTGAAAGTCACGTGATTTTCAAACACTCTTCAATTATCTGTTGCAGAGCGTGATTAGGGACCTGAACCTGCAAAATACTATGATGTGAATTAAAACGAAGAAAACTAAAACATTACCCAGCAGTACGACAAGCGAAATGCCACTTACGAAAATTCAGGAGGTACTCGTAGCGGGATGCATATAATAGGCCAATTGTTGACCGCAGATTCGGACAAAGAGACAGAATTTACCCTAGCGTGAAAGTCACGTAATTTTCAAACACTCTTCAATTATCTTTTGCAGAGCGTGATTAGGGACCTGAACCTGCAAAATACTATGATGTGAACTAATACGAGGAAAACTAAAACAGCACCCAGCAGTACGACAAGCGAACCGCAACTTACGAAAATTCAGGAGGTACTCGTAGCGGGATGCATCTAATAGGCCAATTGTTGACCGCAGATTCGGACAAAGAGACAGAATTTACCCTAGCGTGAAAGTCACGTGATTTTCAAACACTCTTCAATTATCTGTTGCAGAGCGTGATTAGGGACCTGAACCTGCAAAACACTATGATGTGAATTAAAACGAGGAAAACTAAAACAGCACCCAGCAGTACGACAAGCGAACCGCCAGTTACGAAAATCAGGAGGTACTCGTAGCGGGATGCATCTAATAGGCCAATTGTTGACCGCAGATTCGGACAAAGAGCCAGAATTTTCCCTAGCGTGAAAGTCACGTGATTTTCAAACACTCTTCAATTATCTGTTCCAGAGCGTGATTAGGGACCTGAACCTGCAAAATACTATGATGTGAATTAAAACGAGGAAAACTAAAACAGCACCCAGCAGTACGACAAGCGAACCGCCACTTACGAAAATTCAGGAGGTACTCGTAGCGGGATGCATATAATAGGCCAATTGTTGACCGCAGATTCGGACAAACAGCCAGAATTTACCCTAGCGTAAAAGTCACGTGATTTTCAAACACTCTTCACATATCTGTTGCAGAGCGTGATTAGGGACCTGAACGTGCAAAATACTATGATGTGAATTAAAACGAGGAAAACTAAAACAGCACCCAAAAGTACGACAAGCGAACCGCCACTTACGAAAATTCAGGAGGTACTCGTAGCGGGATGCATCTAATAGGCCAATTGTTGACCGCAGATTCGGACAAACAGCCAGAATTTACCCTAGCGTGAAAGTCACGTGATTTTCAAACACTCTTCAATTATCTGTTGCAGAGCGTGATTAGGGACCTGAACCTGCAAAACACTATGATGTGAATTAAAACGAGGAAAACTAAAACAGCACCCAGCAGTACGACAAGCGAACCGCCAGTTACGAAAATCAGGAGGTACTCGTAGCGGGATGCATCTATTAGGCCAATTGTTGACCGCAGATTCGGACAAAGAGCCAGAATTTACCCTAGCGTAAAAGTCACGTGATTTTCAAACACTCTTCAATTATCTGTTGCAGAGCGTGATTAGGGACCTGAACCTGCAAAATACTATGATGTGAATTAAAACGAGGAAAACTAAAACAGCACCCAGCAGTACGACAAGCGAACCGCCACTTACGAAAATTCAGGAGGTACTCGTAGCGGGATGCATCTATTAGGCCAATTGTTGACCGCAGATTCGGACAAAGAGCCAGAATTTACCCTAGCGTAAAAGTCACGTGATTTTCAAACACTCTTCAATTATCTGTTGCAGAGCGTGATTAGGGACCTGAACCTGCAAAATACTATGATGTGAATTAAAACGAAGAAAACTAAAACAGCACCCAGCAGTACGACAAGCGAAATGCCACTTACGAAAATTCAGGAGGTACTCGTAGCGGGATGCATCTAATAGCCCAATTGTTGACCGCAGATTCGGACAAAGAGCCAGAATTTACCCTAGCGTGAAAGTCACGTGATTTTCAAACACTCTTCAATTATCTGTTGCAGAGCGTGATTAGGGACCTGAACCTGCAAAATACTATGATGTGAATTAAAACGAAGAAAACTAAAACAGCACCCAGCAGTACGACAAGCGAAATGCCACTTACGAAAATTCAGGAGGTACTCGTAGCGGGATGCATCTAATAGCCCAATTGTTGACCGCAGATTCGGACAAAGAGCCAGAATTTACCCTAGCGTGAAAGTCACGTGATTTTCAAACACTCTTCAATTATCTGTTGCAGAGCGTGATTAGGGACCTGAACCTGCAAAATACTATGATGTGAATTAAAACGAAGAAAACTAAAACAGCACCCAGCAGTATGACAAGCGAAATGCCACTTACGAAAATTCAGGAGGTACTCGTAGCGGGATGCATATAATAGGCCAATTGTTGACCGCAGATTCGGACAAAGAGACAGAATTTACCCTAGCGTGAAAGTCACGTGATTTTCAAACACTCTTCAATTATCTTTTGCAGAGCGTGATTAGGGACCTGAACCTGCAAAATACTATGATGTGAACTAATACGAGGAAAACTAAAACAGCACCCAGCAGTACGACAAGCGAACCGCAACTTACGAAAATTCAGGAGGTACTCGTAGCGGGATGCATCTAATAGGCCAATTGTTGACCGCAGATTCGGACAAAGAGACAGAATTTACCCTAGAGTGAAAGTCACGTGATTTTCAAACACTCTTCAATTATCTGTTGCAGAGCGTGATTAGGGACCTGAACCTGCAAAACACTATGATGTGAATTAAAACGAGGAAAACTAAAACAGCACCCAGCAGTACGACAAGCGAACCGCCAGTTACGAAAATCAGGAGGTACTCGTAGCGGGATGCATCTAATAGGCCAATTGTTGACCGCAGATTCGGACAAAGAGCCAGAATTTTCCCTAGCGTGAAAGTCACGTGATTTTCAAACACTCTTCAATTATCTGTTCCAGAGCGTGATTAGGGACCTGAACCTGCAAAATACTATGATGTGAATTAAAACGAGGAAAACTAAAACAGCACCCAGCAGTACGACAAGCGAACCGCCACTTACGAAAATTCAGGAGGTACTCGTAGCGGGATGCATATAATAGGCCAATTGTTGACCGCAGATTCGGACAAACAGCCAGAATTTACCCTAGCGTAAAAGTCACGTGATTTTCAAACACTCTTCACATATCTGTTGCAGAGCGTGATTAGGGACCTGAACGTGCAAAATACTATGATGTGAATTAAAACGAGGAAAACTAAAACAGCACCCAAAAGTACGACAAGCGAACCGCCACTTACGAAAATTCAGGAGGTACTCGTAGCGGGATGCATCTAATAGGCCAATTGTTGACCGCAGATTCGGACAAACAGCCAGAATTTACCCTAGCGTGAAAGTCACGTGATTTTCAAACACTCTTCAATTATCTGTTGCAGAGCGTGATTAGGGACCTGAACCTGCAAAACACTATGATGTGAATTAAAACGAGGAAAACTAAAACAGCACCCAGCAGTACGACAAGCGAACCGCCAGTTACGAAAATCAGGAGGTACTCGTAGCGGGATGCATCTATTAGGCCAATTGTTGACCGCAGATTCGGACAAAGAGCCAGAATTTACCCTAGCGTAAAAGTCACGTGATTTTCAAACACTCTTCAATTATCTGTTGCAGAGCGTGATTAGGGACCTGAACCTGCAAAATACTATGATGTGAATTAAAACGAGGAAAACTAAAACAGCACCCAGCAGTACGACAAGCGAACCGCCACTTACGAAAATTCAGGAGGTACTCGTAGCGGGATGCATCTATTAGGCCAATTGTTGACCGCAGATTCGGACAAAGAGCCAGAATTTACCCTAGCGTAAAAGTCACGTGATTTTCAAACACTCTTCAATTATCTGTTGCAGAGCGTGATTAGGGACCTGAACCTGCAAAATACTATGATGTGAATTAAAACGAGGAAAACTGAAACAGCACCCAGCAGTACGACAAGCGAACCGCCACTTACGAAAATTCAGGAGGTACTCGTAGCGGGATGCATCTAATAGCCCAATTGTTGACCGCAGATTCGGACAAAGAGCCAGAATTTACCCTAGCGTGAAAGTCACGTGATTTTCAAACACTCTTCAATTATCTGTTGCAGAGCGTGATTAGGGACCTGAACCTGCAAAATACTATGATGTGAATTAAAACGAAGAAAACTAAAACAGCACCCAGCAGTACGACAAGCGAAATGCCACTTACGAAAATTCAGGAGGTACTCGTAGCGGGATGCATCTAATAGCCCAATTGTTGACCGCAGATTCGGACAAAGAGCCAGAATTTACCCTAGCGTGAAAGTCACGTGATTTTCAAACACTCTTCAATTATCTGTTGCAGAGCGTGATTAGGGACCTGAACCTGCAAAATACTATGATGTGAATTAAAACGAAGAAAACTAAAACAGCACCCAGCAGTACGACAAGCGAAATGCCACTTACGAAAATTCAGGAGGTACTCGTAGCGGGATGCATATAATAGGCCAATTGTTGACCGCAGATTCGGACAAAGAGACAGAATTTACCCTAGCGTGAAAGTCACGTGATTTTCAAACACTCTTCAATTATCTTTTGCAGAGCGTGATTAGGGACCTGAACCTGCAAAATACTATGATGTGAACTAATACGAGGAAAACTAAAACAGCACCCAGCAGTACGACAAGCGAACCGCAACTTACGAAAATTCAGGAGGTACTCGTAGCGGGATGCATCTAATAGGCCAATTGTTGACCGCAGATTCGGACAAAGAGACAGAATTTACCCTAGCGTGAAAGTCACGTGATTTTCAAACACTCTTCAATTATCTGTTGCAGAGCGTGATTAGGGACCTGAACCTGCAAAATACTATGATGTGAATTAAAACGAGGAAAACTAAAACAGCACCCAGCAGTACGACAAGCGAACCGCCACTTACGAAAATTCAGGAGGTACTCGTAGCGGGATGCATATAATAGGCCAATTGTTGACCGCAGATTCGGACAAAGAGCCAGAATTTACCCTAGCGTAAAAGTCACGTGATTTTCAAACACTCTTCAATTATCTGTTGCAGAGCGTGATTAGGGACCTGAACCTGCAGAATACTATGATGTGAATTAAAACGAGGAAAACTAAAACAGCACCCAGCAGTACGACAAGCGAACCGCCACTTACGAAAATTCAGGAGGTACTCGTAGCGGGATGCATCTATTAGGCCAATTGTTGACCGCAGATTCGGACAAAGAGCCAGAATTTACCCTAGCGTAAAAGTCACGTGATTTTCAAACACTCTTCAATTATCTGTTGCAGAGCGTGATTAGGGACCTGAACCTGCAAAATACTATGATGTGAATTAAAACGAGGAAAACTAAAACAGCACCCAGCAGTACGACAAGCGAACCGCCACTTACGAAAATTCAGGAGGTACTCGTAGCGGGATGCATCTATTAGGCCAATTGTTGACCGCAGATTCGGACAAAGAGCCAGAATTTACCCTAGCGTGAAAGTCACGTGATTTTCAAACACTCTTCAATTATCTGTTCCAGAGCGTGATTAGGGACCTGAACCTGCAAAATACTATGATGTGAATTAAAACGAGGAAAACTAAAACAGCACCCAGCAGTACGACAAGCGAACCGCCAGTTACGAAAATCAGGAGGTACTCGTAGCGGGATGCATCTAATAGGCCAATTGTTGACCGCAGATTCGGACAAAGAGCCAGAATTTTCCCTAGCGTGAAAGTCACGTGATTTTCAAACACTCTTCAATTATCTGTTCCAGAGCGTGATTAGGGACCTGAACCTGCAAAATACTATGATGTGAATTAAAACGAGGAAAACTAAAACAGCACCCAGCAGTACGACAAGCGAACCGCCACTTACGAAAATTCAGGAGGTACTCGTAGCGGGATGCATATAATAGGCCAATTGTTGACCGCAGATTCGGACAAACAGCCAGAATTTACCCTAGCGTAAAAGTCACGTGATTTTCAAACACTCTTCACATATCTGTTGCAGAGCGTGATTAGGGACCTGAACGTGCAAAATACTATGATGTGAATTAAAACGAGGAAAACTAAAACAGCACCCAAAAGTACGACAAGCGAACCGCCACTTACGAAAATTCAGGAGGTACTCGTAGCGGGATGCATCTAATAGGCCAATTGTTGACCGCAGATTCGGACAAACAGCCAGAATTTACCCTAGCGTGAAAGTCACGTGATTTTCAAACACTCTTCAATTATCTGTTGCAGAGCGTGATTAGGGACCTGAACCTGCAAAACACTATGATGTGAATTAAAACGAGGAAAACTAAAACAGCACCCAGCAGTACGACAAGCGAACCGCCAGTTACGAAAATCAGGAGGTACTCGTAGCGGGATGCATCTATTAGGCCAATTGTTGACCGCAGATTCGGACAAAGAGCCAGAATTTACCCTAGCGTAAAAGTCACGTGATTTTCAAACACTCTTCAATTATCTGTTGCAGAGCGTGATTAGGGACCTGAACCTGCAAAATACTATGATGTGAATTAAAACGAGGAAAACTAAAACAGCACCCAGCAGTACGACAAGCGAACCGCCACTTACGAAAATTCAGGAGGTACTCGTAGCGGGATGCATCTATTAGGCCAATTGTTGACCGCAGATTCGGACAAAGAGCCAGAATTTACCCTAGCGTAAAAGTCACGTGATTTTCAAACACTCTTCAATTATCTGTTGCAGAGCGTGATTAGGGACCTGAACCTGCAAAATACTATGATGTGAATTAAAACGAGGAAAACTGAAACAGCACCCAGCAGTACGACAAGCGAACCGCCACTTACGAAAATTCAGGAGGTACTCGTAGCGGGATGCATCTAATAGCCCAATTGTTGACCGCAGATTCGGACAAAGAGCCAGAATTTACCCTAGCGTGAAAGTCACGTGATTTTCAAACACTCTTCAATTATCTGTTGCAGAGCGTGATTAGGGACCTGAACCTGCAAAATACTATGATGTGAATTAAAACGAAGAAAACTAAAACAGCACCCAGCAGTACGACAAGCGAAATGCCACTTACGAAAATTCAGGAGGTACTCGTAGCGGGATGCATCTAATAGCCCAATTGTTGACCGCAGATTCGGACAAAGAGCCAGAATTTACCCTAGCGTGAAAGTCACGTGATTTTCAAACACTCTTCAATTATCTGTTGCAGAGCGTGATTAGGGACCTGAACCTGCAAAATACTATGATGTGAATTAAAACGAAGAAAACTAAAACAGCACCCAGCAGTACGACAAGCGAAATGCCACTTACGAAAATTCAGGAGGTACTCGTAGCGGGATGCATATAATAGGCCAATTGTTGACCGCAGATTCGGACAAAGAGACAGAATTTACCCTAGCGTGAAAGTCACGTGATTTTCAAACACTCTTCAATTATCTTTTGCAGAGCGTGATTAGGGACCTGAACCTGCAAAATACTATGATGTGAACTAATACGAGGAAAACTAAAACAGCACCCAGCAGTACGACAAGCGAACCGCAACTTACGAAAATTCAGGAGGTACTCGTAGCGGGATGCATCTAATAGGCCAATTGTTGACCGCAGATTCGGACAAAGAGACAGAATTTACCCTAGCGTGAAAGTCACGTGATTTTCAAACACTCTTCAATTATCTGTTGCAGAGCGTGATTAGGGACCTGAACCTGCAAAATACTATGATGTGAATTAAAACGAGGAAAACTAAAACAGCACCCAGCAGTACGACAAGCGAACCGCCACTTACGAAAATTCAGGAGGTACTCGTAGCGGGATGCATATAATAGGCCAATTGTTGACCGCAGATTCGGACAAAGAGCCAGAATTTACCCTAGCGTAAAAGTCACGTGATTTTCAAACACTCTTCAATTATCTGTTGCAGAGCGTGATTAGGGACCTGAACCTGCAGAATACTATGATGTGAATTAAAACGAGGAAAACTAAAACAGCACCCAGCAGTACGACAAGCGAACCGCCACTTACGAAAATTCAGGAGGTACTCGTAGCGGGATGCATCTATTAGGCCAATTGTTGACCGCAGATTCGGACAAAGAGCCAGAATTTACCCTAGCGTAAAAGTCACGTGATTTTCAAACACTCTTCAATTATCTGTTGCAGAGCGTGATTAGGGACCTGAACCTGCAAAATACTATGATGTGAATTAAAACGAGGAAAACTAAAACAGCACCCAGCAGTACGACAAGCGAACCGCCACTTACGAAAATTCAGGAGGTACTCGTAGCGGGATGCATCTATTAGGCCAATTGTTGACCGCAGATTCGGACAAAGAGCCAGAATTTACCCTAGCGTGAAAGTCACGTGATTTTCAAACACTCTTCAATTATCTGTTCCAGAGCGTGATTAGGGACCTGAACCTGCAAAATACTATGATGTGAATTAAAACGAGGAAAACTAAAACAGCACCCAGCAGTACGACAAGCGAACCGCCACTTACGAAAATTCAGGAGGTACTCGTAGCGGGATGCATCTATTAGGCCAATTGTTGACCGCAGATTCGGACAAAGAGCCAGAATTTACCCTAGCGTAAAAGTCACGTGATTTTCAAACACTCTTCAATTATCTGTTGCAGAGCGTGATTAGGGACCTGAACCTGCAAAATACTATGATGTGAATTAAAACGAGGAAAACTAAAACAGCACCCAGCAGTACGACAAGCGAACCGCCACTTACGAAAATTCAGGAGGTACTCGTAGCGGGATGCATCTAATAGCCCAATTGTTGACCGCAGATTCGGACAAAGAGCCAGAATTTACCCTAGCGTGAAAGTCACGTGATTTTCAAACACTCTTCAATTATCTGTTGCAGAGCGTGATTAGGGACCTGAACCTGCAAAATACTATGATGTGAATTAAAACGAAGAAAACTAAAACAGCACCCAGCAGTACGACAAGCGAAATGCCACTTACGAAAATTCAGGAGGTACTCGTAGCGGGATGCATATAATAGGCCAATTGTTGACCGCAGATTCGTACAAAGAGCCAGAATTTACCCTAGCGTGAAAGTAACGTGATTTTCAAACACTCTTCAATTATCTGTTGCAGAGCGTGATTAGGGACCTGAACCTGCAGAATACTATGATGTGAATTAAAACGAGGAAAACTAAAACAGCACCCAGCAGTACGACAAGCGAACCGCCAGTTACGAAAATTCAGGAAGTACTCGTAGCGGGATGCATCTAATAGGCCAATTGTTGACCGCAGATTCGGACAAAGAGCCAGAATTTTCCCTAGCGTGAAAGTCACGTGATTTTCAAACACTCTTCAATTATCTGTTGCAGAGCGTGATTAGGGACCTGAACCTGCAAAATACTATGATGTGAATTAAAACGAGGAAAACTAAAACAGCACCCAGCAGTACGACAAGCGAACCGCCACTTACGAAAATTCAGGAGGTACTCGTAGCGGGATGCATCTATTAGGCCAATTGTTGACCGCAGATTCGGACAAAGAGCCAGAATTTACCCTAGCGTAAAAGTCACGTGATTTTCAAACACTCTTCAATTATCTGTTGCAGAGCGTGATTAGGGACCTGAACCTGCAAAATACTATGATGTGAATTAAAACGAGGAAAACTAAAACAGCACCCAGCAGTACGACAAGCGAACCGCCAGTTACGAAAATTCAGGAAGTACTCGTAGCGGGATGCATCTAATAGGCCAATTGTTGACCGCAGATTCGGACAAAGAGCCAGAATTTTCCCTAGCGTGAAAGTCACGTGATTTTCAAACACTCTTCAATTATCTGTTGCAGAGCGTGATTAGGGACCTGAACCTGCAAAATACTATGATGTGAATTAAAACGAGGAAAACTAAAACAGCACCCAGCAGTACGACAAGCGAACCGCCACTTACGAAAATTCAGGAGGTACTCGTAGCGGGATGCATCTATTAGGCCAATTGTTGACCGCAGATTCGGACAAAGAGCCAGAATTTACCCTAGCGTAAAAGTCACGTGATTTTCAAACACTCTTCAATTATCTGTTGCAGAGCGTGATTAGGGACCTGAACCTGCAAAATACTATGATGTGAATTAAAACGAGGAAAACTAAAACAGCACCCAGCAGTACGACAAGCGAACCGCCACTTACGAAAATTCAGGAGGTACTCGTAGCGGGATGCATCTAATAGGCCAATTGTTGACCGCAGATTCGGACAAAGAGCCAGAATTTTCCCTAGCGTGAAAGTCACGTGATTTTCAAACACTCTTCAATTATCTGTTGCAGAGCGTGATTAGGGACCTGAACCTGCAAAATCCTATGATGTGATTTAAAACGAAGAAAACTAGAACAGCACCCAGCAGTACGACAAGCGAACCGCCACTTACGAAAATTCAGGAGGTACTCGTAGCGGGATGCATATAATAGGCCAATTGTTGACCGCAGATTCGGACAAAGAGCCAGAATTTACCCTAGCTTAAAAGTCACGTGATTTTCAAACACTCTTCAATTATCTATTGCAGAGCGTGATTAGGGACCTGAACGTGCAAAATACTATGATGTGAATTAAAACGAGGAAAACTAAAACAGCACCCAGCAGTACGACAAGCGAACCGCCACTTACGAAAATTCAGGAGGTACTCGTAGCGGGATGCATATAATAGGCCAATTGTTGACCGCAGATTCGGACAAAGAGCCAGAATTTACCCTAGCTTAAAAGTCACGTGATTTTCAAACACTCTTCAATTATCTATTGCAGAGCGTGATTAGGGACCTCAACCTGCAAAATACTATGATGTGAATTAATACGAGGAAAACTAAAACAGCACCCAGCAGTACGACAAGCGAACCGCCACTTACGAAAATTCAGGAGGTACTCGTAGCGGGATGCATCTAATAGGCCAATTGTTGACCGCAGATTCGGACAAAGAGCCAGAATTTACCCTAGCGTGAAAGTCGCGTGATTTTCAAACACTCTTCAATTATCTGTTGCAGAGCGTGATTAGGGACCTGAACCTGCAAAATACTATGATGTGAATTAAAACGAGGAAAACTAAAACAGCACCCAGCAGTACGACAAGCGAACCGCCGCTTACGAAAATTCAGGAGGTACTCGTAGCGGGATGCATCTAATAGGCCAATTGTTGACCGCAGATTCGGACAAAGAGCCAGAATTTACCCTAGCGTGAAAGTCACGTGATTTTCAAACACTCTTCAATTATCTGTTGCAGAGCGTGATTAGGGACCTGAACCTGCAAAATACTATGATGTGAATTAAAACGAGGAAAACTAAAACAGCACCCAGCAGTACGACAAGCGAACCGCCACTTACGAAAATTCAGGAGGTACTCGTAGCGGGATGCATATAATAGGCCAATTGTTGACCGCAGATTCGGACAAACAGCCAGAATTTACCCTAGCGTAAAAGTCACGTGATTTTCAAACACTCTTCACATATCTGTTGCAGAGCGTGATTAGGGACCTGAACGTGCAAAATACTATGATGTGAATTAAAACGAGGAAAACTAAAACAGCACCCAGCAGTACGACAAGCGAACCGCCACTTACGAAAATTCAGGAGGTACTCGTAGCGGGATGCATCTAATAGGCCAATTGTTGACCGCAGATTCGGACAAAGAGCCAGAATTTACCCTAGCGTGAAAGTCACGTGATTTTCAAACACTCTTCAATTATCTGTTGCAGAGCGTGATTAGGGACCTGAACCTGCAAAACACTATGATGTGAATTAAAACGAGGAAAACTAAAACAGCACCCAGCAGTACGACAAGCGAACCGCCAGTTACGAAAATCAGGAGGTACTCGTAGCGGGATGCATCTAATAGGCCAATTGTTGACCGCAGATTCGGACAAAGAGCCAGAATTTTCCCTAGCGTGAAAGTCACGTGATTTTCAAACACTCTTCAATTATCTGTTCCAGAGCGTGATTAGGGACCTGAACCTGCAAAATACTATGATGTGAATTAAAACGAGGAAAACTAAAACAGCACCCAGCAGTACGACAAGCGAACCGCCACTTACGAAAATTCAGGAGGTACTCGTAGCGGGATGCATATAATAGGCCAATTGTTGACCGCAGATTCGGACAAACAGCCAGAATTTACCCTAGCGTAAAAGTCACGTGATTTTCAAACACTCTTCACATATCTGTTGCAGAGCGTGATTAGGGACCTGAACGTGCAAAATACTATGATGTGAATTAAAACGAGGAAAACTAAAACAGCACCCAAAAGTACGACAAGCGAACCGCCACTTACGAAAATTCAGGAGGTACTCGTAGCGGGATGCATCTAATAGGCCAATTGTTGACCGCAGATTCGGACAAACAGCCAGAATTTACCCTAGCGTGAAAGTCACGTGATTTTCAAACACTCTTCAATTATCTGTTGCAGAGCGTGATTAGGGACCTGAACCTGCAAAACACTATGATGTGAATTAAAACGAGGAAAACTAAAACAGCACCCAGCAGTACGACAAGCGAACCGCCAGTTACGAAAATCAGGAGGTACTCGTAGCGGGATGCATCTATTAGGCCAATTGTTGACCGCAGATTCGGACAAAGAGCCAGAATTTACCCTAGCGTAAAAGTCACGTGATTTTCAAACACTCTTCAATTATCTGTTGCAGAGCGTGATTAGGGACCTGAACCTGCAAAATACTATGATGTGAATTAAAACGAGGAAAACTAAAACAGCACCCAGCAGTACGACAAGCGAACCGCCACTTACGAAAATTCAGGAGGTACTCGTAGCGGGATGCATCTATTAGGCCAATTGTTGACCGCAGATTCGGACAAAGAGCCAGAATTTACCCTAGCGTAAAAGTCACGTGATTTTCAAACACTCTTCAATTATCTGTTGCAGAGCGTGATTAGGGACCTGAACCTGCAAAATACTATGATGTGAATTAAAACGAGGAAAACTGAAACAGCACCCAGCAGTACGACAAGCGAACCGCCACTTACGAAAATTCAGGAGGTACTCGTAGCGGGATGCATCTAATAGCCCAATTGTTGACCGCAGATTCGGACAAAGAGCCAGAATTTACCCTAGCGTGAAAGTCACGTGATTTTCAAACACTCTTCAATTATCTGTTGCAGAGCGTGATTAGGGACCTGAACCTGCAAAATACTATGATGTGAATTAAAACGAAGAAAACTAAAACAGCACCCAGCAGTACGACAAGCGAAATGCAACTTACGAAAATTCAGGAGGTACTCGTAGCGGGATGCATCTAATAGCCCAATTGTTGACCGCAGATTCGGACAAAGAGCCAGAATTTACCCTAGCGTGAAAGTCACGTGATTTTCAAACACTCTTCAATTATCTGTTGCAGAGCGTGATTAGGGACCTGAACCTGCAAAATACTATGATGTGAATTAAAACGAAGAAAACTAAAACAGCACCCAGCAGTACGACAAGCGAAATGCCACTTACGAAAATTCAGGAGGTACTCGTAGCGGGATGCATATAATAGGCCAATTGTTGACCGCAGATTCGGACAAAGAGACAGAATTTACCCTAGCGTGAAAGTCACGTGATTTTCAAACACTCTTCAATTATCTTTTGCAGAGCGTGATTAGGGACCTGAACCTGCAAAATACTATGATGTGAACTAATACGAGGAAAACTAAAACAGCACCCAGCAGTACGACAAGCGAACCGCAACTTACGAAAATTCAGGAGGTACTCGTAGCGGGATGCATCTAATAGGCCAATTGTTGACCGCAGATTCGGACAAAGAGACAGAATTTACCCTAGCGTGAAAGTCACGTGATTTTCAAACACTCTTCAATTATCTGTTGCAGAGCGTGATTAGGGACCTGAACCTGCAAAATACTATGATGTGAATTAAAACGAGGAAAACTAAAACAGCACCCAGCAGTACGACAAGCGAACCGCCACTTACGAAAATTCAGGAGGTACTCGTAGCGGGATGCATATAATAGGCCAATTGTTGACCGCAGATTCGGACAAAGAGCCAGAATTTACCCTAGCGTAAAAGTCACGTGATTTTCAAACACTCTTCAATTATCTGTTGCAGAGCGTGATTAGGGACCTGAACCTGCAGAATACTATGATGTGAATTAAAACGAGGAAAACTAAAACAGCACCCAGCAGTACGACAAGCGAACCGCCACTTACGAAAATTCAGGAGGTACTCGTAGCGGGATGCATCTATTAGGCCAATTGTTGACCGCAGATTCGGACAAAGAGCCAGAATTTACCCTAGCGTAAAAGTCACGTGATTTTCAAACACTCTTCAATTATCTGTTGCAGAGCGTGATTAGGGACCTGAACCTGCAAAATACTATGATGTGAATTAAAACGAGGAAAACTAAAACAGCACCCAGCAGTACGACAAGCGAACCGCCACTTACGAAAATTCAGGAGGTACTCGTAGCGGGATGCATCTATTAGGCCAATTGTTGACCGCAGATTCGGACAAAGAGCCAGAATTTACCCTAGCGTGAAAGTCACGTGATTTTCAAACACTCTTCAATTATCTGTTCCAGAGCGTGATTAGGGACCTGAACCTGCAAAATACTATGATGTGAATTAAAACGAGGAAAACTAAAACAGCACCCAGCAGTACGACAAGCGAACCGCCACATACGAAAATTCAGGAGGTACTCGTAGCGGGATGCATCTATTAGGCCAATTGTTGACCGCAGATTCGGACAAAGAGCCAGAATTTACCCTAGCGTAAAAGTCACGTGATTTTCAAACACTCTTCAATTATCTGTTGCAGAGCGTGATTAGGGACCTGAACCTGCAAAATACTATGATGTGAATTAAAACGAGGAAAACTAAAACAGCACCCAGCAGTACGACAAGCGAACCGCCACTTACGAAAATTCAGGAGGTACTCGTAGCGGGATGCATCTAATAGCCCAATTGTTGACCGCAGATTCGGACAAAGAGCCAGAATTTACCCTAGCGTGAAAGTCACGTGATTTTCAAACACTCTTCAATTATCTGTTGCAGAGCGTGATTAGGGACCTGAACCTGCAAAATACTATGATGTGAATTAAAACGAAGAAAACTAAAACAGCACCCAGCAGTACGACAAGCGAAATGCCACTTACGAAAATTCAGGAGGTACTCGTAGCGGGATGCATATAATAGGCCAATTGTTGACCGCAGATTCGTACAAAGAGCCAGAATTTACCCTAGCGTGAAAGTAACGTGATTTTCAAACACTCTTCAATTATCTGTTGCAGAGCGTGATTAGGGACCTGAACCTGCAGAATACTATGATGTGAATTAAAACGAGGAAAACTAAAACAGCACCCAGCAGTACGACAAGCGAACCGCCAGTTACGAAAATTCAGGAAGTACTCGTAGCGGGATGCATCTAATAGGCCAATTGTTGACCGCAGATTCGGACAAAGAGCCAGAATTTTCCCTAGCGTGAAAGTCACGTGATTTTCAAACACTCTTCAATTATCTGTTGCAGAGCGTGATTAGGGACCTGAACCTGCAAAATACTATGATGTGAATTAAAACGAGGAAAACTAAAACAGCACCCAGCAGTACGACAAGCGAACCGCCACTTACGAAAATTCAGGAGGTACTCGTAGCGGGATGCATCTATTAGGCCAATTGTTGACCGCAGATTCGGACAAAGAGCCAGAATTTACCCTAGCGTAAAAGTCACGTGATTTTCAAACACTCTTCAATTATCTGTTGCAGAGCGTGATTAGGGACCTGAACCTGCAAAATACTATGATGTGAATTAAAACGAGGAAAACTAAAACAGCACCCAGCAGTACGACAAGCGAACCGCCACTTACGAAAATTCAGGAGGTACTCGTAGCGGGATGCATCTAATAGGCCAATTGTTGACCGCAGATTCGGACAAAGAGCCAGAATTTTCCCTAGCGTGAAAGTCACGTGATTTTCAAACACTCTTCAATTATCTGTTGCAGAGCGTGATTAGGGACCTGAACCTGCAAAATCCTATGATGTGATTTAAAACGAAGAAAACTAGAACAGCACCCAGCAGTACGACAAGCGAACCGCCACTTACGAAAATTCAGGAGGTACTCGTAGCGGGATGCATATAATAGGCCAATTGTTGACCGCAGATTCGGACAAAGAGCCAGAATTTACCCTAGCTTAAAAGTCACGTGATTTTCAAACACTCTTCAATTATCTATTGCAGAGCGTGATTAGGGACCTGAACGTGCAAAATACTATGATGTGAATTAAAACGAGGAAAACTAAAACAGCACCCAGCAGTACGACAAGCGAACCGCCACTTACGAAAATTCAGGAGGTACTCGTAGCGGGATGCATATAATAGGCCAATTGTTGACCGCAGATTCGGACAAAGAGCCAGAATTTACCCTAGCTTAAAAGTCACGTGATTTTCAAACACTCTTCAATTATCTATTGCAGAGCGTGATTAGGGACCTCAACCTGCAAAATACTATGATGTGAATTAATACGAGGAAAACTAAAACAGCACCCAGCAGTACGACAAGCGAACCGCCACTTACGAAAATTCAGGAGGTACTCGTAGCGGGATGCATCTAATAGGCCAATTGTTGACCGCAGATTCGGACAAAGAGCCAGAATTTACCCTAGCGTGAAAGTCGCGTGATTTTCAAACACTCTTCAATTATCTGTTGCAGAGCGTGATTAGGGACCTGAACCTGCAAAATACTATGATGTGAATTAAAACGAGGAAAACTAAAACAGCACCCAGCAGTACGACAAGCGAACCGCCACTTACGAAAATTCAGGAGGTACTCGTAGCGGGATGCATCTAATAGGCCAATTGTTGACCGCAGATTCGGACAAAGAGCCAGAATTTACCCTAGCGTGAAAGTCACGTGATTTTCAAACACTCTTCAATTATCTGTTGCAGAGCGTGATTAGGGACCTGAACCTGCAAAATACTATGATGTCAATTAAAGCGAGGAAAACTAAAACAGCACCCAGCAGTACGACAAGCGAACCGCCACTTACGAAAATTCAGGAGGAACTCGTAGCGGGATGGATCTAATAGGCCAATTGTTGACCGCAGATTCGGACAAAGAGCCAGAATTTACCCTAGCGTGAGAGTCACGTGATTTTCAAACACTCTTCAATTATCTGTTGCAGAGCGTGATTAGGGACCTGAACCTGCAAAATACTATGATGTGAATTAAAACGAGGAAAACTAAAACAGCACCCAGCAGTACGACAAGCGAACCGCCACTTACGAAAATTCAGGAGGTACTCGTAGCGGGATGCATATAATAGGCCAATTGTTGACCGCAGATTCGGACAAACAGCCAGAATTTACCCTAGCGTAAAAGTCACGTGATTTTCAAACACTCTTCACATATCTGTTGCAGAGCGTGATTAGGGACCTGAACCTGCAAAATACTATGATGTGAATTAAAACGAGGAAAACTAAAACAGCACCCAGCAGTACGACAAGCGAACCACCACTTACGAAAATTCAGGAGGTACTCGTAGCGGGATCCATCTAATAGGCCAATTGTTGACCGCAGATTCGGACAAAGAGCCAGAATTTACCCTAGCGTGAAAGTCACGTGATTTTCAAACACTCTTCAATTATCTGTTTCAGAGCGTGATTAGGGACCTGAACCTGCAAAATACTGTGATGTGAATTAAAACGAGGAAAACTAAAACAGCACCCAGCAGTACGACAAGCGAACCGCCACTTACGAAAATTCAGGAGGTACTCGTAGCGGGATGCATATAATAGGCCAATTGTTGACCGCAGATTCGGACAAAGAGCCAGAATTTACCCTAGCGTGAAAGTCACGTGATTTTCAAACACTCTTCAATTATCTGTTGCAGAGCGTGATTAGGGACCTCAACCTGCAAAATACTATGATGTGAATTAAAACGATGAAAACTAAAACAGCACCCAGCAGTACGACAAGCGGACCGCCACTTACGAAAATTCAGGAGGTACTCGTAGCGGGATGCATATAATAGGCCAATTGTTGACCGCAGATTCGGACAAAGAGCCAGAATTTACCCTAGCGTAAAAGTCACGTGATTTTCAAACACTCTTCAATTATCTGTTGCAGAGCGTGATTAGGGACCTGAACCTGCAAAATACTATGATGTGAATTAAAACGAGGAAAACTAAAACAGCACCCAGCAGTACGACAAGCGAACCGCCACTTACGAAAATTCAGGAGGTACTCGTAGCGGGATGCATCTAATAGGCCAATTGTTGACCGCAGATTCGGACAAAGAGCCAGAATTTACCCTAGCGTGAAAGTCACGTGATTTTCAAACACTCTTCAATTATCTGTTGCAGAGCGTGATTAGGGACCTGAACCTGCAGAATACTATGATGTGAATTAAAACGAGGAAAACTAAAACAGCACCCAGCAGTACGACAAGCGAACCGCCAGTTACGAAAATTCAGGAGGTACTCGTAGCGGGATGCATCTAATAGGCCAATTGTTGACCGCAGATTCGGACAAAGAGCCAGAATTTTCCCTAGCGTGAAAGTCACGTGATTTTCAAACACTCTTCAATTATCTGTTGCAGAGCGTGATTAGGGACCTGAACCTGCAAAATACTATGATGTGAATTAAAACGAGGAAAACTAAAA
This sequence comes from Amblyomma americanum, assembly GCF_052857255.1. Classification (NCBI taxonomy): domain Eukaryota; kingdom Metazoa; phylum Arthropoda; class Arachnida; order Ixodida; family Ixodidae; genus Amblyomma; species Amblyomma americanum. The sequence goes on along the minus strand of NC_135500.1, from coordinate 77,367,895 downwards.
AAGCACCCAGCAGTACGACAAGCGAACCGCCACTTACGAAAATTCAGGAGGTACTCGTAGCGGGATGCATCTATTAGGCCAATTGTTGACCGCAGATTCGGACAAAGAGCCAGAATTTACCCTAGCGTAAAAGTCACGTGATTTTCAAACACTCTTCAATTATCTGTTGCAGAGCGTGATTAGGGACCTGAACCTGCAAAATACTATGTTGTGAATTAAAACGAGGAAAACTAAAACAGCACCCAGCAGTACGACAAGCGAACCGCCACTTACGAAAATTCAGGAGGTACTCGTAGCGGGATGCATCTAATAGCCCAATTGTTGACCGCAGATTCGGACAAAGAGCCAGAATTTTCCCTAGCGTGAAAGTCACGTGATTTTCAAACACTCTTCAATTATCTGTTGCAGAGCGTGATTAGGGACCTGAACCTGCAAAATCCTATGATGTGATTTAAAACGAAGAAAACTAGAACAGCACCCAGCAGTACGACAAGCGAACCGCCACTTACGAAAATTCAGGAGGTACTCGTAGCGGCATGCATATAATAGGCCAATTGTTGACCGCAGATTCGGACAAAGAGCCAGAATTTACCCTAGCTTAAAAGTCACGTGATTTTCAAACACTCTTCAATTATCTATTGCAGAGCGTGATTAGGGACCTGAACCTGCAAAATACTATGATGTGAATTAATACGAGGAAAACTAAAACAGCACCCAGCAGTACGACAAGCGAACCGCTACTTACGAAAATTCAGGAGGTACTCGTTGCGGGATGCATCTAATAGGCCAATTGTTGACCGCAGATTCGGACAAAGAGCCAGAATTTACCCTAGCGTGAAAGTCGCGTGATTTTCAAACACTCTTCAATTATCTGTTGCAGAGCGTGATTAGGGACCTGAACCTGCAAAATACGATGATGTGAATTAAAACGAGGAAAACTAAAACAGCACCCAGCAGTACGACAAGCGAACCGCCACTTACGAAAATTCAGGAGGTACTCGTAGCGGGATGCATCTAATAGGCCAATTGTTGACCGCAGATTCGGACAAAGAGCCAGAATTTACCCTAGCGTGAAAGTCACGTGATTTTCAAACACTCTTCAATTATCTGTTGCAGAGCGTGATTAGGGACCTGAACCTGCAAAATACTATGATGTGAATTAAAGCGAGGAAAACTAAAACAGCACCCAGCAGTACGACAAGCGAACCGCCACTTACGAAAATTCAGGAGGAACTCGTACCGGGATGGATCTAATAGGCCAATTGTTGACCGCAGATTCGGACAAAGAGCCAGAATTTACCCTAGCGTGAAAGTCACGTGATTTTCAAACACTCTTCAATTATCTGTTGCAGAGCGTGATTAGGGACCTGAACCTGCAAAATACTATGATGTGAATTAAAACGAAGAAAACTAAAACAGCACCCAGCAGTACGACAAGCGAAATGCCACTTACGAAAATTCAGGAGGTACTCGTAGCGGGATGCATATAATAGGCCAATTGTTGACCGCACATTCGTACAAAGAGCCAGAATTTACCCTAGCTTAAATGTCACGTGATTTTCAAACACTCTTCAATTATCTATTGCAGAGCGTGATTAGGGACCTGAAGCTGCAAAATACTATGATGTGAACTAATACGAGGAAAACTAAAACAGCACCCAGCAGTACGACAAGCGAACCGCCACTTACGAAAATTCAGGAGGTACTCGTAGCGGGATGCATCTAATAGGCCAATTGTTGACCGCAGATTCGGACAAAGAGACAGAATTTACCCTAGCGTGAAAGTCACGTGATTTTCAAACACTCTTCAATTATCTGTTGCAGAGCGTGATTAGGGACCTGAACCTGCAAAATACTATGATGTGAATTAAAACGAGGAAAACTAAAACAGCACCCAGCAGTACGACAAGCGAACCACCACTTACGAAAATTCAGGAGGTACTCCTAGCGGGATGCATCTAATAGGCCAATTGTTGACCGCAGATTCGGACAAAGAGCCAGAATTTACCCTAGCGTGAAAGTCACGTGATTTTCAAACACTCTTCAATTATCTGTTGCAGAGCGTGATTAGGGACCTGAACCTGCAAAATACTATGATGTGAATTAAAACGAGGAAAACTAAAACAGCACCCAGCAGTACGACAAGCGAACCGCCACTTCCGAAAATTCAGGAGGTACTCGTAGCGGGATGCATCTAATAGGCCAATTGTTGACCGCAGATTCGGACAAAGAGCCAGAATTTACCCTAGCGTGAAAGTCACGTGATTTTCAAACACTCTTCAATTATCTGTTGCAGAGCGTGATTAGGGACCTGAGCATGCAAAATACTATGATGTGAATTAAAACGAGGAAAACTAAAACAGCACCCAGCAGTACGACAAGCGAACCGCCACTTACGAAAATTCAGGAGGTACTCCTGGCGGGATGCATATATTAGGCCAATTGTTGACCGCAGATTCGGACAAAGAGCCAGAATTTACCCTAGCGTGAAAGTCACGTGATTTTCAAACACTCTTCAATTATCTGTTGCAGAGCGTGATTAGGGACCTGAACCTGCAAAATACTATGATGTGAATTAAAACGAGGAAAACTAAAACAGCACCCAGCAGTACGACAAGCGAACCGCCACTTACGAAAATTCAGGAGGTACTCGTAGCGGGATGCATATAATAGGCCAATTGTTGACCGCAGATTCGGACAAAGAGCCAGAATTTACCCTAGCGTAAAAGTCACGTGATTTTCAAACAATCTTCAATTATCTGTTGCAGAGCGTGATTAGGGACCTGAACCTGCAAAATACTATGATGTGAATTAAAACGAGGAAAACTAAAACAGCACCCAGCAGTACGACAAGCGAACCGCCACTTACGAAAATTCAGGAGGTACTCGTAGCGGGATGCATCTAATAGGCCAATTGTTGACCGCAGATTCGGACAAAGAGCCAGAATTTACCCTAGCGTGAAAGTCACGTGATTTTCAAACACTCTTCAATTATCTGTTGCAGAGCGTGATTAGGGACCTGAACCTGCAGAATACTATGATGTGAATTAAAACGAGGAAAACTAAAACAGCACCCAGCAGTACGACAAGCGAACCGCCAGTTACGAAAATTCAGGAGGTACTCGTAGCGGGATGCATCTAATAGGCCAATTGTTGACCGCAGATTCGTACAAAGAGCCAGAATTTTCCCTAGCGTGAAAGTCACGTGATTTTCAAACACTCTTCAATTATCTGTTGCAGAGCGTGATTAGGGACCTGAACCTGCAAAATACTATGATGTGAATTAAAACGAGGAAAACTAAAACAGCACCCAGCAGTACGACAAGCGAACCGCCACTTACGAAAATTCAGGAGGTACTCGTAGCGGGATGCATCTATTAGGCCAATTGTTGACCGCAGATTCGGACAAAGAGCCAGAATTAACCCTAGCGTAAAAGTCACGTGATTTTCAAACACTCTTCAGTTATCTGTTGCAGAGCGTGATTAGGGACCTGAACCTGCAAAATACTATGATGTGAATTAAAACCAGGAAAACTAAAACAGCACCCAGCAGTACGACAAGCGAACCGCCAGTTACGAAAATTCAGGAGGTACTCGTAGCGGGATGCATCTAATAGCCCAATTGTTGACCGCAGATTCGGACAAAGAGCCAGAATTTTCCCTAGCGTGAAAGTCACGTGATTTTCAAACACTCTTCAATTATCTGTTGCAGAGCGTGATTAGGGACCTCAACCTGCAAAATCCTATGATGTGATTTAAAACGAAGAAAACTAGAACAGCACCCAGCAGTACGACAAGCGAACCGCCACTTACGAAAATTCAGGAGGTACTCGTAGCGGGATGCATATAATAGGCCAATTGTTGACCGCAGATTCGGACAAAGAGCCAGAATTTACCCTAGCTTAAAAGTCACGTGATTTTCAAACACTCTTCAATTATCTATTGCAGAGCGTGATTAGGGACCTGAACCTGCAAAATACTATGATGTGAATTAATACGAGGAAAACTAAAACAGCACCCAGCAGTACGACAAGCGAACCGCCACTTACGAAAATTCAGGAGGTACTCGTAGCGGGATGCATCTAATAGGCCAATTGTTGACCGCAGATTCGGACAAAGAGTCAGAATTTACCCTAGCGTGAAAGTCGCGTGATTTTCAAACACTCTTCAATTATCTGTTGCAGAGCGTGATTAGGGACCTGAACCTGCAAAATACTATGATGTGAATTAAAACGAGGAAAACTAAAACAGCACCCAGCAGTACGACAAGCGAACCGCCACTTACGAAAATTCAGGAGGTACTCGTAGCGGGATGCATCTAATAGGCCAATTGTTGACCGCAGATTCGGACAAAGAGCCAGAATTTGCCCTAGCGTGAAAGTCACGTGATTTTCAAACACTCTTCAATTATCTGTTGCAGAGTGTGATTAGGGACCTGAACCTGCAAAATACTATGATGTGAATTAAAGCGAGGAAAACTAAAACAGCACCCAGCAGTACGACAAGCGAACCGCCACTTACGAAAATTCAGGAGGAACTCGTAGCGGGATGGATCTAATAGGCCAATTGTTGACCGCAGATTCGGACAAAGAGCCAGAATTTACCCTAGCGTGAAAGTCACGTGATTTTTAAACACTCTTCAATTATCTGTTGCAGAGCGTGATTAGGGACCTGAACCTGCAAAATACTATGATGTGAATTAAAACGAGGAAAACTAAAACAGCACCCAGCAGTACGACAAGCGAACCGCCAGTTACGAAAATCAGGAGGTACTCGTAGCGGGATGCATCTAATAGGCCAATTGTTGACCGCAGATTCGGACAAAGAGCCAGAATTTTCCCTAGCGTGAAAGTCACGTGATTTTCAAATACTCTTCGTTGCAGAGCGTGATTAGGGACCTGAACCTGCAAAATACTATGATGTGAATTAAAACGAGGAAAACTAAAACAGCACCCAGCAGTACGACAAGCGAACCGCCACTTACGAAAATTCAGGAGGTACTCGTAGCGGGATGCATCTATTAGGCCAATTGTTGACCGCAGATTCGGACAAAGAGCCAGAATTTACCCTAGCGTAAAAGTCACGTGATTTTCAAACACTCTTCAATTATCTGTTGCAGAGCGTGATTAGGGACATGAACCTGCAAAATACTATGATGTGAATTAAAACGAGGAAAACTAAAACAGCACCCAGCAGTACGACAAGCGAACCGCCACTTACGAAAATTCAGGAGGTACTCGTAGCGGGATGCATCTAATAGCCCAATTGTTGACCGCAGATTCGGACAAAGAGCCAGAATTTTCCCTAGCGTGAAAGTCACGTGATTTTCAAACACTCTTCAATTATCTGTTGCAGAGCGTGATTAGGGACCTGAACCTGCAAAATCCTATGATGTGATTTAAAACGAAGAAAACTAGAACAGCACCCAGCAGTACGACAAGCGAACCGCCACTTACGAAAATTCAGGAGGTACTCGTAGCGGGATGCATATAATAGGCCGATTGTTGACCGCAGATTCGGACAAAGAGCCAGAATTTACCCTAGCTTAAAAGTCACGTGATTTTCAAACACTCTTCAATTATCTATTGCAGAGCGTGATTAGGGACCTGAACCTGCAAAATACTATGATGTGAATTAATACGAGGAAAACTAAAACAGCACCCAGCAGTACGACAAGCGAACCGCCACTTACGAAAATTCAGGAGGTACTCGTAGCGGGATGCATCTAATAGGCCAATTGTTGACCGCAGATTCGGACAAAGAGTCAGAATTTACCCTAGCGTGAAAGTCGCGTGATTTTCAAACACTCTTCAATTATCTGTTGCAGAGCGTGATTAGGGACCTGAACCTGCAAAATACTATGATGTGAATTAAAACGAGGAAAACTAAAACAGCACCCAGCAGTACGACAAGCGAACCGCCACTTACGAAAATTCAGGAGGTACTCGTAGCGGGATGCATCTAATAGGCCAATTGTTGACCGCAGATTCGGACAAAGAGCCAGAATTTACCCTAGCGTGAAAGTCACGTGATTTTCAAACACTCTTCAATTATCTGTTGCAGAGTGTGATTAGGGACCTGAACCTGCAAAATACTATGATGTGAATTAAAGCGAGGAAAACTAAAACAGCACCCAGCAGTACGACAAGCGAACCGCCACTTACGAAAATTCAGGAGGAACTCGTAGCGGGATGGATCTAATAGGCCAATTGTTGACCGCAGATTCGGACAAAGAGCCAGAATTTACCCTAGCGTGAAAGTCACGTGATTTTCAAACACTCTTCAATTATCTGTTGCAGAGCGTGATTAGGGACCTGAACCTGCAAAATACTATGATGTGAATTAAAACGAGGAAAACTAAAACAGCACCCAGCAGTACGACAAGCGAACCGCCAGTTACGAAAATCAGGAGGTACTCGTAGCGGGATGCATCTAATAGGACAATTGTTGACCGCAGATTCGGACAAAGAGCCAGAATTTTCCCTAGCGTGAAAGTCACGTGATTTTCAAATACTCTTCGTTGCAGAGCGTGATTAGGGACCTGAACCTGCAAAATACTATGATGTGAATTAAAACGAGGAAAACTAAAACAGCACCCAGCAGTACGACAAGCGAACCGCCACTTACGAAAATTCAGGAGGTACTCGTAGCGGGATGCATCTATTAGGCCAATTGTTGACCGCAGATTCGGACAAAGCCAGAATTTACCCTAGCGTGAAAGTCACGTGATTTTCAAACACTCTTCAATTATCTGTTGCAGAGCGTGATTAGGGACCTGAGCATGCAAAATACTATTATGTGAATTAAAACGAGGAAAACTAAAACAGCACCCAGCAGTACGACAAGCGAACCGCCACTTACGAAAATTCAGGAGGTACTCCTAGCGGGATGCATATAATAGGCCAATTGTTGACCGCAGATTCGGACAAAGAGCCAGAATTTACCCTAGGGTGAAAGTCACGTGATTTTCAAACACTCTTCAATTATCTGTTGCAGAGCGTGATTAGGGACCTGAACCTGCAAATTACTATGATGTGAATTAAAACGAGGAAAACTAAAACAGCCCCCAGCAGTACGACAAGCGAACCGCCACTTACGAAAATTCAGGAGGTACTCGTAGCGGGATGCATATAATAGGCCAATTGTTGACCGCAGATTCGGACAAAGAGCCAGAATTTACACTAGCGTGAAAGTCACGTGATTTTCAAACACTCTTCAATTATCTGTTGCAGAGCGTGATTAGGGACCTGAACCTGCAAAATACTATGATGTGAATTAAAACGAGGAAAACTAAAACAGCCCCCAGCAGTACGACAAGCGAACCGCCACTTACGAAAATTCAGGAGGTACTCGTAGCGGGATGCATATAATAGGCCAATTGTTGACCGCAGATTCGGACAAAGAGCCAGAATTTACCCTAGCGTAAAAGTCACGTGATTTTCAAACACTCTTCAATTATCTGTTGCAGAGCGTGATTAGGGACCTGAACCTGCAAAATACTATGATGTGAATTAAAACGAGGAAAACTAAAACAGCACCCAGCAGTACGATAAGCGAACCGCCACTTACGAAAATTCAGGAGGTACTCGTAGCGGGATGCATCTAATAGGCCAATTGTTGACCGCAGATTCGGACAAAGAGCCAGAATTTACACTAGCGTGAAAGTCACGTGATTTTCAAACACTCTTCAATTATCTGTTGCAGAGCGTGATTAGGGACCTGAACCTGCAGAATACTATGATGTGAATTAAAACGAGGAAAACTAAAACAGCACCCAGCAGTACGACAAGCGAACCGCCAGTTACGAAAATTCAGGAGGTACTCGTAGCGGGATGCATCTAATAGGCCAATTGTTGACCGCAGATTCGGACAAAGAGCCAGAATTTTCCCTAGCGTGAAAGTCACGTGATTTTCAAACACTCTTCAATTATCTGTTGCAGAGCGTGATTAGGGACCTGAACCTGCAAAATACTATGATGTGAATTAAAACGAGGAAAACTAAAACAGCACCCAGCAGTACGACAAGCGAACCGCCACTTACCAAAATTCAGGAGGTACTCGTAGCGGGATGCATCTATTAGGCCAATTGTTGACCGCAGATTCGGACAAAGAGCCAGAATTTTCCCTAGCGTGAAAGTCACGTGATTTTCAAACACTCTTCAATTATCTGTTGCAGAGCGTGATTAGGGACCTGAACCTGCAAAATACTATGATGTGAATTAAAACGAGGAAAACTAAAACAGCACCCAGCAGTACGACAAGCGAACCGCCACTTACCAAAATTCAGGAGGTACTCGTAGCGGGATGCATCTATTAGGCCAATTGTTGACCGCAGATTCGGACAAAGAGCCAGAATTTACCCTAGCGTAAAAGTCACGTGATTTTCAAACACTCTTCAATTATCTGTTGCAGAGCGTGATTAGGGACCTGAACCTGCAAAATACTATGATGTGAATTAAAACGAGGAAAACTAAAACAGCACCCAGCAGTACAACAAGCGAACCGCCACTTACGAAAATTCAGGAGGTACTCGTAGCGGGATGCATCTAATATCCCAATTGTTGACCGCAGATTCGGACAAAGAGCCAGAATTTTCCCTAGCGTGAAAGTCACGTGATTTTCAAACACTCTTCAATTATCTGTTGCAGATCGTGATTAGGGACCTGAACCTGCAAAATCCTATGATGTGATTTAAAACGAAGAAAACTAAAACAGCACCCAGCAGTACGACAAGCGGACCGCCACTTACGAAAATTCAGGAGGTACTCGTAGCGGGATGCATATAATAGGCCAATTGTTGACCGCAGATTCGGACAAAGAGCCAGAATTTACCCTAGCGTAAAAGTCACGTGATTTTCAAACACTCTTCAATTATCTGTTGCAGAGCGTGATTAGGGACCTGAACCTGCAAAATACTATGATGTGAATTAAAACGAGGAAAACTAAAACAGCACCCAGCAGTACGACAAGCGAACCGCCACTTACGAAAATTCAGGAGGTACTCGTAGCGGGATGCATCTAATAGGCCAATTGTTGACCGCAGATTCGGACAAAGAGCCAGAATTTACCCTAGCGTGAAAGTCACGTGATTTTCAAACACTCTTCAATTATCTGTTGCAGAGCGTGATTAGGGACCTGAACCTGCAGAATACTATGATGTGAATTAAAACGAGGAAAACTAAAACAGCACCCAGCAGTACGACAAGCGAACCGCCAGTTACGAAAATTCAGGAGGTACTCGTAGCGGGATGCATCTAATAGGCCAATTGTTGACCGCAGAATCGGACAAAGAGCCAGAATTTTCCCTAGCGTGAAAGTCACGTGATTTTCAAACACTCTTCAATTATCTGTTGCAGAGCGTGATTAGGGACCTGAACCTGCAAAATACTATGATGTGAATTAAAACGAGGAAAACTAAAAAAGCACCCAGCAGTACGACAAGCGAACCGCCACTTACGAAAATTCAGGAGGTACTCGTAGCGGGATGCATCTATTAGGCCAATTGTTGACCGCAGATTCGGACAAAGAGCCAGAATTTACCCTAGCGTAAAAGTCACGTGATTTTCAAACACTCTTCAATTATCTGTTGCAGAGCGTGATTAGGGACCTGAACCTGCAAAATACTATGTTGTGAATTAAAACGAGGAAAACTAAAACAGCACCCAGCAGTACGACAAGCGAACCGCCACTTACGAAAATTCAGGAGGTACTCGTAGCGGGATGCATCTAATAGCCCAATTGTTGACCGCAGATTCGGACAAAGAGCCAGAATTTTCCCTAGCGTGAAAGTCACGTGATTTTCAAACACTCTTCAATTATCTGTTGCAGAGCGTGATTAGGGACCTGAACCTGCAAAATCCTATGATGTGATTTAAAACGAAGAAAACTAGAACAGCACCCAGCAGTACGACAAGCGAACCGCCACTTACGAAAATTCAGGAGGTACTCGTAGCGGCATGCATATAATAGGCCAATTGTTGACCGCAGATTCGGACAAAGAGCCAGAATTTACCCTAGCTTAAAAGTCACGTGATTTTCAAACACTCTTCAATTATCTATTGCAGAGCGTGATTAGGGACCTGAACCTGCAAAATACTATGATGTGAATTAATACGAGGAAAACTAAAACAGCACCCAGCAGTACGACAAGCGAACCTCTACTTACGAAAATTCAGGAGGTACTCGTTGCGGGATGCATCTAATAGGCCAATTGTTGACCGCAGATTCGGACAAAGAGCCAGAATTTACCCTAGCGTGAAAGTCGCGTGATTTTCAAACACTCTTCAATTATCTGTTGCAGAGCGTGATTAGGGACCTGAACCTGCAAAATACGATGATGTGAATTAAAACGAGGAAAACTAAAACAGCACCCAGCAGTACGACAAGCGAACCGCCACTTACGAAAATTCAGGAGGTACTCGTAGCGGGATGCATCTAATAGGCCAATTGTTGAACGCAGATTCGGACAAAGAGCCAGAATTTACCCTAGCGTGAAAGTCACGTGATTTTCAAACACTCTTCAATTATCTGTTGCAGAGCGTGATTAGGGACCTGAACCTGCAAAATACTATGATGTGAATTAAAGCGAGGAAAACTAAAACAGCACCCAGCAGTACGACAAGCGAACCGCCACTTACGAAAATTCAGGAGGAACTCGTACCGGGATGGATCTAATAGGCCAATTGTTGACCGCAGATTCGGACAAAGAGCCAGAATTTACCCTAGCGTGAAAGTCACGTGATTTTCAAACACTCTTCAATTATCTGTTGCAGAGCGTGATTAGGGACCTGAACCTGCAAAATACTATGATGTGAATTAAAACGAAGAAAACTAAAACAGCACCCAGCAGTACGACAAGCGAAATGCCACTTACGAAAATTCAGGAGGTACTCGTAGCGGGATGCATATAATAGGCCAATTGTTGACCGCACATTCGTACAAAGAGCCAAAATTTACCCTAGCTTAAAAGTCACGTGATTTTCAAACACTCTTCAATTATCTATTGCAGAGCGTGATTAGGGACCTGAAGCTGCAAAATACTATGATGTGAACTAATACGAGGAAAACTAAAACAGCACCCAGCAGTACGACAAGCGAACCGCCACTTACGAAAATTCAGGAGGTACTCGTAGCGGGATGCATCTAATAGGCCAATTGTTGACCGCAGATTCGGACAAAGAGACAGAATTTACCCTAGCGTGAAAGTCACGTGATTTTCAAACACTCTTCAATTATCTGTTGCAGAGCGTGATTAGGGACCTGAACCTGCAAAATACTATGATGTGAATTAAAACGAGGAAAACTAAAACAGCACCCAGCAGTACGATAAGCGAACCGCCACTTACGAAAATTCAGGAGGTACTCGTAGCGGGATGCATCTAATAGGCCAATTGTTGACCGCAGATTCGGACAAAGAGCCAGAATTTACACTAGCGTGAAAGTCACGTGATTTTCAAACACTCTTCAATTATCTGTTGCAGAGCGTGATTAGGGACCTGAACCTGCAGAATACTATGATGTGAATTAAAACGAGGAAAACTAAAACAGCACCCAGCAGTACGACAAGCGAACCGCCAGTTACGAAAATTCAGGAGGTACTCGTAGCGGGATGCATCTAATAGGCCAATTGTTGACCGCAGATTCGGACAAAGAGCCAGAATTTTCCCTAGCGTGAAAGTCACGTGATTTTCAAACACTCTTCAATTATCTGTTGCAGAGCGTGATTAGGGACCTGAACCTGCAAAATACTATGATGTGAATTAAAACGAGGAAAACTAAAACAGCACCCAGCAGTACGACAAGCGAACCGCCACTTACCAAAATTCAGGAGGTACTCGTAGCGGGATGCATCTATTAGGCCAATTGTTGACCGCAGATTCGGACAAAGAGCCAGAATTTTCCCTAGCGTGAAAGTCACGTGATTTTCAAACACTCTTCAATTATCTGTTGCAGAGCGTGATTAGGGACCTGAACCTGCAAAATACTATGATGTGAATTAAAACGAGGAAAACTAAAACAGCACCCAGCAGTACGACAAGCGAACCGCCACTTACCAAAATTCAGGAGGTACTCGTAGCGGGATGCATCTATTAGGCCAATTGTTGACCGCAGATTCGGACAAAGAGCCAGAATTTACCCTAGCGTAAAAGTCACGTGATTTTCAAACACTCTTCAATTATCTGTTGCAGAGCGTGATTAGGGACCTGAACCTGCAAAATACTATGATGTGAATTAAAACGAGGAAAACTAAAACAGCACCCAGCAGTACGACAAGCGAACCGCCACTTACGAAAATTCAGGAGGTACTCGTAGCGGGATGCATCTAATATCCCAATTGTTGACCGCAGATTCGGACAAAGAGCCAGAATTTTCCCTAGCGTGAAAGTCACGTGATTTTCAAACACTCTTCAATTATCTGTTGCAGATCGTGATTAGGGACCTGAACCTGCAAAATCCTATGATGTGATTTAAAACGAAGAAAACTAAAACAGCACCCAGCAGTACGACAAGCGGACCGCCACTTACGAAAATTCAGGAGGTACTCGTAGCGGGATGCATATAATAGGCCAATTGTTGACCGCAGATTCGGACAAAGAGCCAGAATTTACCCTAGCGTAAAAGTCACGTGATTTTCAAACACTCTTCAATTATCTGTTGCAGAGCGTGATTAGGGACCTGAACCTGCAAAATACTATGATGTGAATTAAAACGAGGAAAACTAAAACAGCACCCAGCAGTACGACAAGCGAACCGCCACTTACGAAAATTCAGGAGGTACTCGTAGCGGGATGCATCTAATAGGCCAATTGTTGACCGCAGATTCGGACAAAGAGCCAGAATTTACCCTAGCGTGAAAGTCACGTGATTTTCAAACACTCTTCAATTATCTGTTGCAGAGCGTGATTAGGGACCTGAACCTGCAGAATACTATGATGTGAATTAAAACGAGGAAAACTAAAACAGCACCCAGCAGTACGACAAGCGAACCGCCAGTTACGAAAATTCAGGAGGTACTCGTAGCGGGATGCATCTAATAGGCCAATTGTTGACCGCAGAATCGGACAAAGAGCCAGAATTTTCCCTAGCGTGAAAGTCACGTGATTTTCAAACACTCTTCAATTATCTGTTGCAGAGCGTGATTAGGGACCTGAACCTGCAAAATACTATGATGTGAATTAAAACGAGGAAAACTAAAAAAGCACCCAGCAGTACGACAAGCGAACCGCCACTTACGAAAATTCAGGAGGTACTCGTAGCGGGATGCATCTATTAGGCCAATTGTTGACCGCAGATTCGGACAAAGAGCCAGAATTTACCCTAGCGTAAAAGTCACGTGATTTTCAAACACTCTTCAATTATCTGTTGCAGAGCGTGATTAGGGACCTGAACCTGCAAAATACTATGTTGTGAATTAAAACGAGGAAAACTAAAACAGCACCCAGCAGTACGACAAGCGAACCGCCACTTACGAAAATTCAGGAGGTACTCGTAGCGGGATGCATCTAATAGCCCAATTGTTGACCGCAGATTCGGACAAAGAGCCAGAATTTTCCCTAGCGTGAAAGTCACGTGATTTTCAAACACTCTTCAATTATCTGTTGCAGAGCGTGATTAGGGACCTGAACCTGCAAAATCCTATGATGTGATTTAAAACGAAGAAAACTAGAACAGCACCCAGCAGTACGACAAGCGAACCGCCACTTACGAAAATTCAGGAGGTACTCGTAGCGGCATGCATATAATAGGCCAATTGTTGACCGCAGATTCGGACAAAGAGCCAGAATTTACCCTAGCTTAAAAGTCACGTGATTTTCAAACACTCTTCAATTATCTATTGCAGAGCGTGATTAGGGACCTGAACCTGCAAAATACTATGATGTGAATTAATACGAGGAAAACTAAAACAGCACCCAGCAGTACGACAAGCGAACCGCTACTTACGAAAATTCAGGAGGTACTCGTTGCGGGATGCATCTAATAGGCCAATTGTTGACCGCAGATTCGGACAAAGAGCCAGAATTTACCCTAGCGTGAAAGTCGCGTGATTTTCAAACACTCTTCAATTATCTGTTGCAGAGCGTGATTAGGGACCTGAACCTGCAAAATACGATGATGTGAATTAAAACGAGGAAAACTAAAACAGCACCCAGCAGTACGACAAGCGAACCGCCACTTACGAAAATTCAGGAGGTACTCGTAGCGGGATGCATCTAATAGGCCAATTGTTGAACGCAGATTCGGACAAAGAGCCAGAATTTACCCTAGCGTGAAAGTCACGTGATTTTCAAACACTCTTCAATTATCTGTTGCAGAGCGTGATTAGGGACCTGAACCTGCAAAATACTATGATGTGAATTAAAGCGAGGAAAACTAAAACAGCACCCAGCAGTACGACAAGCGAACCGCCACTTACGAAAATTCAGGAGGAACTCGTACCGGGATGGATCTAATAGGCCAATTGTTGACCGCAGATTCGGACAAAGAGCCAGAATTTACCCTAGCGTGAAAGTCACGTGATTTTCAAACACTCTTCAATTATCTGTTGCAGAGCGTGATTAGGGACCTGAACCTGCAAAATACTATGATGTGAATTAAAACGAAGAAAACTAAAACAGCACCCAGCAGTACGACAAGCGAAATGCCACTTACGAAAATTCAGGAGGTACTCGTAGCGGGATGCATATAATAGGCCAATTGTTGACCGCACATTCGTACAAAGAGCCAGAATTTACCCTAGCTTAAAAGTCACGTGATTTTCAAACACTCTTCAATTATCTATTGCAGAGCGTGATTAGGGACCTGAAGCTGCAAAATACTATGATGTGAACTAATACGAGGAAAACTAAAACAGCACCCAGCAGTACGACAAGCGAACCGCCACTTACGAAAATTCAGGAGGTACTCGTAGCGGGATGCATCTAATAGGCCAATTGTTGACCGCAGATTCGGACAAAGAGACAGAATTTACCCTAGCGTGAAAGTCACGTGATTTTCAAACACTCTTCAATTATCTGTTGCAGAGCGTGATTAGGGACCTGAACCTGCAAAATACTATGATGTGAATTAAAACGAGGAAAACTAAAACAGCACCCAGCAGTACGACAAGCGAACCACCACTTACGAAAATTCAGGAGGTACTCCTAGCGGGATGCATCTAATAGGCCAATTGTTGACCGCAGATTCGGACAAAGAGCCAGAATTTACCCTAGCGTGAAAGTCACGTGATTTTCAAACACTCTTCAATTATCTGTTGCAGAGCGTGATTAGGGACCTGAGCATGCAAAATACTATGATGTGAATTAAAACGAGGAAAACTAAAACAGCACCCAGCAGTACGACAAGCGAACCGCCACTTACGAAAATTCAGGAGGTACTCCTGGCGGGATGCATATATTAGGCCAATTGTTGACCGCAGATTCGGACAAAGAGCCAGAATTTACCCTAGCGTGAAAGTCACGTGATTTTCAAACACTTTTCAATTATCTGTTGCAGAGCGTGATTAGGGACCTGAACCTGCAAAATACTATGATGTGAATTAAAACGAGGAAAACTAAAACAGCACCCAGCAGTACGACAAGCGAACCGCCACTTACGAAAATTCAGGAGGTACTCGTAGCGGGATGCATATAATAGGCCAATTGTTGACCGCAGATTCGGACAAAGAGCCAGAATTTACCCTAGCGTAAAAGTCACGTGATTTTCAAACAATCTTCAATTATCTGTTGCAGAGCGTGATTAGGGACCTGAACCTGCAAAATACTATGATGTGAATTAAAACGAGGAAAACTAAAACAGCACCCAGCAGTACGACAAGCGAACCGCCACTTACGAAAATTCAGGAGGTACTCGTAGCGGGATGCATCTAATAGGCCAATTGTTGACCGCAGATTCGGACAAAGAGCCAGAATTTACCCTAGCGTGAAAGTCACGTGATTTTCAAACACTCTTCAATTATCTGTTGCAGAGCGTGATTAGGGACCTGAACCTGCAGAATACTATGATGTGAATTAAAACGAGGAAAACTAAAACAGCACCCAGCAGTACGACAAGCGAACCGCCAGTTACGAAAATTCAGGAGGTACTCGTAGCGGGATGCATCTAATAGGCCAATTGTTGACCGCAGATTCGTACAAAGAGCCAGAATTTTCCCTAGCGTGAAAGTCACGTGATTTTCAAACACTCTTCAATTATCTGTTGCAGAGCGTGATTAGGGACCTGAACCTGCAAAATACTATGATGTGAATTAAAACGAGGAAAACTAAAACAGCACCCAGCAGTACGACAAGCGAACCGCCACTTACGAAAATTCAGGAGGTACTCGTAGCGGGATGCATCTATTAGGCCAATTGTTGACCGCAGATTCGGACAAAGAGCCAGAATTAACCCTAGCGTAAAAGTCACGTGATTTTCAAACACTCTTCAGTTATCTGTTGCAGAGCGTGATTAGGGACCTGAACCTGCAAAATACTATGATGTGAATTAAAACCAGGAAAACTAAAACAGCACCCAGCAGTACGACAAGCGAACCGCCAGTTACGAAAATTCAGGAGGTACTCGTAGCGGGATGCATCTAATAGCCCAATTGTTGACCGCAGATTCGGACAAAGAGCCAGAATTTTCCCTAGCGTGAAAGTCACGTGATTTTCAAACACTCTTCAATTATCTGTTGCAGAGCGTGATTAGGGACCTCAACCTGCAAAATCCTATGATGTGATTTAAAACGAAGAAAACTAGAACAGCACCCAGCAGTACGACAAGCGAACCGCCACTTACGAAAATTCAGGAGGTACTCGTAGCGGGATGCATATAATAGGCCAATTGTTGACCGCAGATTCGGACAAAGAGCCAGAATTTACCCTAGCTTAAAAGTCACGTGATTTTCAAACACTCTTCAATTATCTATTGCAGAGCGTGATTAGGGACCTGAACCTGCAAAATACTATGATGTGAATTAATACGAGGAAAACTAAAACAGCACCCAGCAGTACGACAAGCGAACCGCCACTTACGAAAATTCAGGAGGTACTCGTAGCGGGATGCATCTAATAGGCCAATTGTTGACCGCAGATTCGGACAAAGAGTCAGAATTTACCCTAGCGTGAAAGTCGCGTGATTTTCAAACACTCTTCAATTATCTGTTGCAGAGCGTGATTAGGGACCTGAACCTGCAAAATACTATGATGTGAATTAAAACGAGGAAAACTAAAACAGCACCCAGCAGTACGACAAGCGAACCGCCACTTACGAAAATTCAGGAGGTACTCGTAGCGGGATGCATCTAATAGGCCAATTGTTGACCGCAGATTCGGACAAAGAGCCAGAATTTGCCCTAGCGTGAAAGTCACGTGATTTTTAAACACTCTTCAATTATCTGTTGCAGAGCGTGATTAGGGACCTGAACCTGCAAAATACTATGATGTGAATTAAAACGAGGAAAACTAAAACAGCACCCAGCAGTACGACAAGCGAACCGCCAGTTACGAAAATCAGGAGGTACTCGTAGCGGGATGCATCTAATAGGCCAATTGTTGACCGCAGATTCGGACAAAGAGCCAGAATTTTCCCTAGCGTGAAAGTCACGTGATTTTCAAATACTCTTCGTTGCAGAGCGTGATTAGGGACCTGAACCTGCAAAATACTATGATGTGAATTAAAACGAGGAAAACTAAAACAGCACCCAGCAGTACGACAAGCGAACCGCCACTTACGAAAATTCAGGAGGTACTCGTAGCGGGATGCATCTATTAGGCCAATTGTTGACCGCAGATTCGGACAAAGAGCCAGAATTTACCCTAGCGTAAAAGTCACGTGATTTTCAAACACTCTTCAATTATCTGTTGCAGAGCGTGATTAGGGACATGAACCTGCAAAATACTATGATGTGAATTAAAACGAGGAAAACTAAAACAGCACCCAGCAGTACGACAAGCGAACCGCCACTTACGAAAATTCAGGAGGTACTCGTAGCGGGATGCATCTAATAGCCCAATTGTTGACCGCAGATTCGGACAAAGAGCCAGAATTTTCCCTAGCGTGAAAGTCACGTGATTTTCAAACACTCTTCAATTATCTGTTGCAGAGCGTGATTAGGGACCTGAACCTGCAAAATCCTATGATGTGATTTAAAACGAAGAAAACTAGAACAGCACCCAGCAGTACGACAAGCGAACCGCCACTTACGAAAATTCAGGAGGTACTCGTAGCGGGATGCATATAATAGGCCAATTGTTGACCGCAGATTCGGACAAAGAGCCAGAATTTACCCTAGCTTAAAAGTCACGTGATTTTCAAACACTCTTCAATTATCTATTGCAGAGCGTGATTAGGGACCTGAACCTGCAAAATACTATGATGTGAATTAATACGAGGAAAACTAAAACAGCACCCAGCAGTACGACAAGCGAACCGCCACTTACGAAAATTCAGGAGGTACTCGTAGCGGGATGCATCTAATAGGCCAATTGTTGACCGCAGATTCGGACAAAGAGTCAGAATTTACCCTAGCGTGAAAGTCGCGTGATTTTCAAACACTCTTCAATTATCTGTTGCAGAGCGTGATTAGGGACCTGAACCTGCAAAATACTATGATGTGAATTAAAACGAGGAAAACTAAAACAGCACCCAGCAGTACGACAAGCGAACCGCCACTTACGAAAATTCAGGAGGTACTCGTAGCGGGATGCATCTAATAGGCCAATTGTTGACCGCAGATTCGGACAAAGAGCCAGAATTTACCCTAGCGTGAAAGTCACGTGATTTTCAAACACTCTTCAATTATCTGTTGCAGAGTGTGATTAGGGACCTGAACCTGCAAAATACTATGATGTGAATTAAAGCGAGGAAAACTAAAACAGCACCCAGCAGTACGACAAGCGAACCGCCACTTACGAAAATTCAGGAGGAACTCGTAGCGGGATGGATCTAATAGGCCAATTGTTGACCGCAGATTCGGACAAAGAGCCAGAATTTACCCTAGCGTGAAAGTCACGTGATTTTCAAACACTCTTCAATTATCTGTTGCAGAGCGTGATTAGGGACCTGAACCTGCAAAATACTATGATGTGAATTAAAACGAGGAAAACTAAAACAGCACCCAGCAGTACGACAAGCGAACCGCCAGTTACGAAAATCAGGAGGTACTCGTAGCGGGATGCATCTAATAGGCCAATTGTTGACCGCAGATTCGGACAAAGAGCCAGAATTTTCCCTAGCGTGAAAGTCACGTGATTTTCAAATACTCTTCGTTGCAGAGCGTGATTAGGGACCTGAACCTGCAAAATACTATGATGTGAATTAAAACGAGGAAAACTAAAACAGCACCCAGCAGTACGACAAGCGAACCGCCACTTACGAAAATTCAGGAGGTACTCGTAGCGGGATGCATCTATTAGGCCAATTGTTGACCGCAGATTCGGACAAAGCCAGAATTTACCCTAGCGTGAAAGTCACGTGATTTTCAAACACTCTTCAATTATCTGTTGCAGAGCGTGATTAGGGACCTGAGCATGCAAAATACTATTATGTGAATTAAAACGAGGAAAACTAAAACAGCACCCAGCAGTACGACAAGCGAACCGCCACTTACGAAAATTCAGGAGGTACTCCTAGCGGGATGCATATAATAGGCCAATTGTTGACCGCAGATTCGGACAAAGAGCCAGAATTTACCCTAGGGTGAAAGTCACGTGATTTTCAAACACTCTTCAATTATCTGTTGCAGAGCGTGATTAGGGACCTGAACCTGCAAATTACTATGATGTGAATTAAAACGAGGAAAACTAAAACAGCCCCCAGCAGTACGACAAGCGAACCGCCACTTACGAAAATTCAGGAGGTACTCGTAGCGGGATGCATATAATAGGCCAATTGTTGACCGCAGATTCGGACAAAGAGCCAGAATTTACACTAGCGTGAAAGTCACGTGATTTTCAAACACTCTTCAATTATCTGTTGCAGAGCGTGATTAGGGACCTGAACCTGCAAAATACTATGATGTGAATTAAAACGAGGAAAACTAAAACAGCCCCCAGCAGTACGACAAGCGAACCGCCACTTACGAAAATTCAGGAGGTACTCGTAGCGGGATGCATATAATAGGCCAATTGTTGACCGCAGATTCGGACAAAGAGCCAGAATTTACCCTAGCGTAAAAGTCACGTGATTTTCAAACACTCTTCAATTATCTGTTGCAGAGCGTGATTAGGGACCTGAACCTGCAAAATACTATGATGTGAATTAAAACGAGGAAAACTAAAACAGCACCCAGCAGTACGACAAGCGAACCGCCACTTACGAAAATTCAGGAGGTACTCGTAGCGGGATGCATCTAATAGGCCAATTGTTGACCGCAGATTCGGACAAAGAGCCAGAATTTACACTAGCGTGAAAGTCACGTGATTTTCAAACACTCTTCAATTATCTGTTGCAGAGCGTGATTAGGGACCTGAACCTGCAGAATACTATGATGTGAATTAAAACGAGGAAAACTAAAACAGCACCCAGCAGTACGACAAGCGAACCGCCAGTTACGAAAATTCAGGAGGTACTCGTAGCGGGATGCATCTAATAGGCCAATTGTTGACCGCAGATTCGGACAAAGAGCCAGAATTTTCCCTAGCGTGAAAGTCACGTGATTTTCAAACACTCTTCAATTATCTGTTGCAGAGCGTGATTAGGGACCTGAACCTGCAAAATACTATGATGTGAATTAAAACGAGGAAAACTAAAACAGCACCCAGCAGTACGACAAGCGAACCGCCACTTACCAAAATTCAGGAGGTACTCGTAGCGGGATGCATCTATTAGGCCAATTGTTGACCGCAGATTCGGACAAAGAGCCAGAATTTTCCCTAGCGTGAAAGTCACGTGATTTTCAAACACTCTTGAATTATCTGTTGCAGAGCGTGATTAGGGACCTGAACCTGCAAAATACTATGATGTGAATTAAAACGAGGAAAACTAAAACAGCACCCAGCAGTACGACAAGCGAACCGCCACTTACCAAAATTCAGGAGGTACTCGTAGCGGGATGCATCTATTAGGCCAATTGTTGACCGCAGATTCGGACAAAGAGCCAGAATTTACCCTAGCGTAAAAGTCACGTGATTTTCAAACACTCTTCAATTATCTGTTGCAGAGCGTGATTAGGGACCTGAACCTGCAAAATACTATGATGTGAATTAAAACGAGGAAAACTAAAACAGCACCCAGCAGTACGACAAGCGAACCGCCACTTACGAAAATTCAGGAGGTACTCGTAGCGGGATGCATCTAATATCCCAATTGTTGACCGCAGATTCGGACAAAGAGCCAGAATTTTCCCTAGCGTGAAAGTCACGTGATTTTCAAACACTCTTCAATTATCTGTTGCAGATCGTGATTAGGGACCTGAACCTGCAAAATCCTATGATGTGATTTAAAACGAAGAAAACTAAAACAGCACCCAGCAGTACGACAAGCGAACCGCCACTTACGAAAATTCAGGAGGTACTCGTAGCGGGATGCATATAATAGGCCAATTGTTGACCGCAGATTCGGACAAAGAGCCAGAATTTACCCTAGCTTAAAAGTCACGTGATTTTCAAACCCTCTTCAATTATCTATTGCAGAGCGTGATTAGGGACCTGAACCTGCAAAATACTATGATGTGAATTAATACGAGGAAAACTAAAACAGCACCCAGCAGTACGACAAGCGAACCGCCACTTACGAAAATTCAGGAGGTACTCGTAGCGGGATGCATCTAATAGGCCAATTGTTGACCGCAGATTCGGACAAAGAGCCAGAATTTACCCTAGCGTGAAAGTCACGTGATCTTCAAACACTCTTCAATTCTCTGTTGCAGAGCGTGATTAGGGACCTGAACCTGCAAAATACTATGATGTGAATTAAAACGAGGAAAACTAAAACAGCACCCAGCAGTACGACAAGCGAACCGCCACTTACGAAAATTCAGGAGGTACTCGTAGCGGGATGCATCTAATAGGCCAATTGTTGACCGCAGATTCGGACAAAGAGCCAGAATTTACCCTAGCGTGAAAGTCACGTGATTTTCAAACACTCTTCAATTATCTGTTGCAGAGCGTGATTAGGGACCTGAACCTGCAAAATACTATGATGTCAATTAAAGCGAGGAAAACTAAAACAGCACCCAGCAGTACGACAAGCGAACCGCCACTTACGAAAATTCAGGAGGAACTCGTAGCGGGATGGATCTAATAGGCCAATTGTTGACCGCAGTATCGGACAAAGAGCCAGAATTTACCCTAGCGTGAAAGTCACGTGATTTTCAAACACTCTTCAATTATCTGTTGCAGAGCGTGATTAGGGACCTGAACCTGCAAAATACTATGATGTGAATTAAAACGAGGAAAACTAAAACAGCACCCAGCAGTACGACAAGCGAACCGCCACTTAAGAAAATTCAGGAGGTACTCGTAGCGGGATGCATCTAATAGGCCAATTGTTGACCGCAGATTCGGACAAGGAGCCAGAATTTACCCTAGCGTAAAAGTCACGTGATTTTCAAACACTCTTCAATTATCTGTTGCAGAGCGTGATTAGGGTCCTGAACCTGCAAAATACTATGATGTGAATTAAAACGAGGAAAACTAAAACAGCACCCAGCAGTACGACAAGCGAACCGCCACTTACGAAAATTCAGGAGGTACTCGTAGCGGGATGCATCTAATAGGCCAATTGTTGACCGCAGATTCGGAAAAGGAGCCAGAATTTACCCTAGCGTGAAAGTCACGTGATTTTCAAACACTCTTCAATTATCTGTTCCAGAGCGTGATTAGGGACCTGAACCTGCAAAATACTATGATGTGAATTAAAACGAGGAAAACTAAAACAGCACCCAGCAGCACGACAAGCGAACCGCCACTAACGAAAATTCAGGAGGTACTCGCAGCGGGATGCATATAATAGGCCAATTGTTGACCGCAGATTCGGACAAAGAGCCAGAATTTACCCTAGCGTGAAAGTTACGTGATTTTCAAACACTCTTCAATTATCTGTTGCAGAGCGTGATTAGGGACCTGAACCTGCAAAATACTATGATGTGAATTAAAACGAGGAAAACTAAAACAGCACCCAGCAGTACGACAAGCGAACCGCCACTTACGAAAATTCAGGAGGTACTCGTAGCGGGATGCATCTAATAGGCCAATTGTTGACCGCAGATTCGGACAAAGAGCCAGAATTTACCCTAGCGTGAAAGTCACGTGATTTTCAAACACTCTTCAATTATCTGTTGCAGAGCGTGTTTAGGGACCTGAACCTGCAAAATACTATGATGTGAATTAAAACGAGGAAAACTAAAACAGCACCCAGCAGTACGACAAGCGAACCGCCACTTACGAAAATTCAGGAGGTATTCGTAGCGGGATGCATCTAATAGGCCAATTGTTGACCGCAGATTCGGACAAAGAGCCAGAATTTACCCTAGCGTAAAAGTCACGTGATTTTCAAACACTCTTCAATTATCTGTTGCAGATCGTGATTAGGGACCTGAACCTGCAAAATACTATGATGTGAATTAAAACGAGGAAAACTAAAACAGCACCCAGCAGTACGACAAGCGAACCGCCACTTACCAAAATTCAGGAGGTACTCGTAGCGGGATGCATCTATTAGGCCAATTGTTGACCGCAGATTCGGACAAAGAGCCAGAATTTTCCCTAGCGTGAAAGTCACGTGATTTTCAAACACTCTTCAATTATCTGTTGCAGAGCGTGATTAGGGACCTGAACCTGCAAAATACTATGATGTGAATTAAAACGAGGAAAACTAAAACAGCACCCAGCAGTACGACAAGCGAACCGCCACTTACCAAAATTCAGGAGGTACTCGTAGCGGGATGCATCTATTAGGCCAATTGTTGACCGCAGATTCGGACAAAGAGCCAGAATTTACCCTAGCGTAAAAGTCACGTGATTTTCAAACACTCTTCAATTATCTGTTGCAGAGCGTGATTAGGGACCTGAACCTGCAAAATACTATGATGTGAATTAAAACGAGGAAAACTAAAACAGCACCCAGCAGTACGACAAGCGAACCGCCACTTACGAAAATTCAGGAGGTACTCGTAGCGGGATGCATCTAATATCCCAATTGTTGACCGCAGATTCGGACAAAGAGCCAGAATTTTCCCTAGCGTGAAAGTCACGTGATTTTCAAACACTCTTCAATTATCTGTTGCAGATCGTGATTAGGGACCTGAACCTGCAAAATCCTATGATGTGATTTAAAACGAAGAAAACTAAAACAGCACCCAGCAGTACGACAAGCGAACCGCCACTTACGAAAATTCAGGAGGTACTCGTAGCGGGATGCATATAATAGGCCAATTGTTGACCGCAGATTCGGACAAAGAGCCAGAATTTACCCTAGCTTAAAAGTCACGTGATTTTCAAACCCTCTTCAATTATCTATTGCAGAGCGTGATTAGGGACCTGAACCTGCAAAATACTATGATGTGAATTAATACGAGGAAAACTAAAACAGCACCCAGCAGTACGACAAGCGAACCGCCACTTACGAAAATTCAGGAGGTACTCGTAGCGGGATGCATCTAATAGGCCAATTGTTGACCGCAGATTCGGACAAAGAGCCAGAATTTACCCTAGCGTGAAAGTCACGTGATCTTCAAACACTCTTCAATTCTCTGTTGCAGAGCGTGATTAGGGACCTGAACCTGCAAAATACTATGATGTGAATTAAAACGAGGAAAACTAAAACAGCACCCAGCAGTACGACAAGCGAACCGCCACTTACGAAAATTCAGGAGGTACTCGTAGCGGGATGCATCTAATAGGCCAATTGTTGACCGCAGATTCGGACAAAGAGCCAGAATTTACCCTAGCGTGAAAGTCACGTGATTTTCAAACACTCTTCAATTATCTGTTGCAGAGCGTGATTAGGGACCTGAACCTGCAAAATACTATGATGTCAATTAAAGCGAGGAAAACTAAAACAGCACCCAGCAGTACGACAAGCGAACCGCCACTTACGAAAATTCAGGAGGAACTCGTAGCGGGATGGATCTAATAGGCCAATTGTTGACCGCAGTATCGGACAAAGAGCCAGAATTTACCCTAGCGTGAAAGTCACGTGATTTTCAAACACTCTTCAATTATCTGTTGCAGAGCGTGATTAGGGACCTGAACCTGCAAAATACTATGATGTGAATTAAAACGAGGAAAACTAAAACAGCACCCAGCAGTACGACAAGCGAACCGCCACTTAAGAAAATTCAGGAGGTACTCGTAGCGGGATGCATCTAATAGGCCAATTGTTGACCGCAGATTCGGACAAGGAGCCAGAATTTACCCTAGCGTAAAAGTCACGTGATTTTCAAACACTCTTCAATTATCTGTTGCAGAGCGTGATTAGGGTCCTGAACCTGCAAAATACTATGATGTGAATTAAAACGAGGAAAACTAAAACAGCACCCAGCAGTACGACAAGCGAACCGCCACTTACGAAAATTCAGGAGGTACTCGTAGCGGGATGCATCTAATAGGCCAATTGTTGACCGCAGATTCGGAAAAGGAGCCAGAATTTACCCTAGCGTGAAAGTCACGTGATTTTCAAACACTCTTCAATTATCTGTTCCAGAGCGTGATTAGGGACCTGAACCTGCAAAATACTATGATGTGAATTAAAACGAGGAAAACTAAAACAGCACCCAGCAGTACGACAAGCGAACCGCCACTTACGAAAATTCAGGAGGTACTCGCAGCGGGATGCATATAATAGGCCAATTGTTGACCGCAGATTCGGACAAAGAGCCAGAATTTACCCTAGCGTGAAAGTTACGTGATTTTCAAACACTCTTCAATTATCTGTTGCAGAGCGTGATTAGGGACCTGAACCTGCAAAATACTATGATGTGAATTAAAACGAGGAAAACTAAAACAGCACCCAGCAGTACGACAAGCGAACCGCCACTTACGAAAATTCAGGAGGTACTCGTAGCGGGATGCATCTAATAGGCCAATTGTTGACCGCAGATTCGGACAAAGAGCCAGAATTTACCCTAGCGTGAAAGTCACGTGATTTTCAAACACTCTTCAATTATCTGTTGCAGAGCGTGTTTAGGGACCTGAACCTGCAAAATACTATGATGTGAATTAAAACGAGGAAAACTAAAACAGCACCCAGCAGTACGACAAGCGAACCGCCACTTACGAAAATTCAGGAGGTATTCGTAGCGGGATGCATCTAATAGGCCAATTGTTGACCGCAGATTCGGACAAAGAGCCAGAATTTACCCTAGCGTAAAAGTCACGTGATTTTCAAACACTCTTCAATTATCTGTTGCAGATCGTGATTAGGGACCTGAACCTGCAAAATACTATGATGTGAATTAAAACGAGGAAAACTAAAACAGCACCCAGCAGTACGACAAGCGAACCGCCACTTACGAAAATTCATGAGGTACTCGTAGCGGGATGCATCTAATAGGCCAATTGTTGACCGCAGATTCGGACAAAGAGCCAGAATTTACCCTAGCGTGAAAGTCACGTGATTTTCAAACACTCTTCAATTATCTGTTGCAGAGCGTGATTAGGGACCTGAACCTGCAAAATACTATGATGTGAATTAAAACGAGGAAAACTAAAACAGCACCCAGCAGTACGACAAGCGAACCGCCACTTCCGAAAATTCAGGAGGTACTCGTAGCGTGATGCATCTAATAGGCCAATTGTTGACCGCAGATTCGGACAAAGAGACTGAATTCACCCTAGCGTGAAAGTCACGTGATTTTCAAACACACTTCAATTATCTGTTGCAGAGCGTGATTAGGGACCTGAACCTGCAAAATACTATGATGTGAATTAAAACGAGGAAAACTAAAACAGCACCCAGCAGTACGACAAGCGAACCGCCACTTACGAAAATTCTGGAGGTACTCGTAACGGGATGCATCTATAGGCCAATTATTGACCGCAGATACAGACAAAGAGTCAGAATTTACCCTAGCGTAAAAGTCACGTGATTTTCAAACACTTGTAATAAGAAAATAGCACACTACTAATACAGCACACCACAGCACAGCACAGTAATAAGCACAGCGTCACGAACAACCAGCCGAACCGTCCAGGCACAGAACAGAGACCGCGTTCAGTCCAGAGCACGCACGAGCGACCGAGCGTTCGGCGCTCGAGCTTCGGAGTGTTCGGCGCTCGAGCTTCGCAATGTTCGGCGCTTCTCGTCGTCTTCTTCGTTGAGCGCCAGCCTCTGAAGATTCTAAAGCCCGTGTAGAGTCTTACACACTCTTCAATTATCTGTTGCAGAGCTTGATTGGGGACCTGAACCTGCAAAATACTATGATGTGAATTAATACGAGGAAAACTAAAACAGCACCCAGCAGTACGATAAGCGAACCGCGACGTATGAAAATTCTGTAGGTACTCGTAACGGGATGCATCTAATAGGCCAATTATTGACCGCTGATTCGGACAAAGAGACAGAATTTACCCTAGCGTAAAAGTCACGTGAATTTCAAACTCTTCAATTATCAACGGCAGCTTAACGAACATAATAAGACGAAAAGTATCTCAAAAAAGTATTCTGCTAGTACTCACCTGCAGGGCCGAAACATGAGCACCTTAAGAACACCGGCCAAATGGATGGGCCGCGCAGTGAGCGACGCAAGATAAACTATGGAGGTACAGATCAGGCTAGCGAAAAAGACATTTAGAAAATAAGCGAGTCCTTTCGCTAAGCAGCTTACTTTCTTTGTGAGATAGCTACCCCGCCGCCACCCTCTCCCCGACTTTTTTGGAATAGGGTGGTAACGCCTTGAGCAAGGCAGAGCTAATTGGAAATTAATGAAAAATGCTTCTGGCCTGCGGTGGAAATACAAAATGTCGCTGATGTTAGTTACAAATGTGACGACTTGTCATTTCCACGCTTTTTGTCCATCTCCAAGCGAGGAAATGATAGCAGGAACTCGCTGAAGAATACGTTGCCATGAATTACCTGTGTTGGCCACCGTCACCTCGATATCCTTGAACACACTGGCCGACAACATCCTTTGACGATATTTGCGACAAGTTTCTCTGGAGATTGTTGTCTAAACCAAGACATTTTTTGTTTCTATTTGCATTTACAATCGGTGCTTCAAGTCCTAGTCAGAGATTTCACCGGTTAACACTTTTCCCCTCGTTCACTGCTGAGAATAATTTGTTCTGTTATCCTCAAGAACTCTCACTATTCTCCGCAGCGCCTTAAGACAGTAATGATAGCAACTGCAAAACGAGCCCCACTTTGAAGGCGCAGCAGATATAAGTGATGCAGACATCGGCTACAAACACCTAAACGTTACAATGGATCTTGTAAAACAGCGCTACATCTCAAAGCCAAACAAGGAAGGGACAAAACACAGCGCTGATGTTTTGTACAGCATTACAATGGAATTGAAGGAAACGCGTCCCACAGTTCCTACGGCACTGAGGTCTTCGTTCGATTCCGGACAACGGGTCCGTATCTCGACTTGCTATAATCCGTCTCACTCCGACGCCAGATTTACACCTGTTATCTCCCAAGTGCGCTCAGTTTTCTGCCACGCGCACCGGTCGTTGCGTCAGGTGTAATTCCCGCTGCAGTTGCAATGTAGCCAAATTTGGCCGCTGTTCGAATGGTTGCATCGGATTACGAGGCGAGTGGCAGCGGTTCCGAGGAAGACGTGCTTCCTCCGATGAACACGAGGAAAAGCGTAGCACCGGCAGCAAAGGTCGCCTCCCCTTCGACAGACTCGTTGCACGTACGTTTCATTTTTTTTTTCTTCTTCACCATCTCTCTCGTTCTCTTCGCCGGCACATTCCTTGCGCCTCTTGGACGGCGCGCACATGGGCAGCCGCGGGGCGTCTTGTGCCAAGGCGTGCTCTGGTGGCAACTGTATCTCTTATGCGGCACGCGCTGGGGCTGGACTCGTCCCAAGGTGCGCCTCCGACTCGGGGACTCTTCTTCGCTTTCCGTAAACGGTCAAGGCTGCTTCATTATTAAAGGCCACGCGCGCGTGTGTGTGTGTCGGCGGCGAGCCGATATACGAGCGGACCCCGCCGCCGCTTTCGGCGTTGCTTGGCCTTTCTTGACTCGGATACGGAAACCTCCGCGATTTCACTCTCCTCGGAAGTCGTCTTCGGCGTGTGTGCTCGGCGATAGAACCAGCTTGGGGAGGCGCGTGACGCGGTTAATGCGAGGGAAAAGCAAGTAAAAAAAGAATGGGAGTATGATAACGGCCAGAATAGTGGGAGAAAAAAATAAGAAAAAGAAAACCCTGGAGGGTGTCTTCCGGCATTGCGATGCCTTACACCGCGTGCGCAAGCGACAACAGGGCACGGACGGGTGCTTTTCGACATGCGACACAGCGCCTATGGCGAAACCATTTGAGTTCGCTCTGAGGGAAAGGGGTAGATTTTTTAACGACGCGCTGCTGCTAATTAATGCGGGAATGTGCGATAAATGAGCAGGAGTACGCATGGCGCTTGATGATCAATCGACTGAAGTGAAAAAACATGATGGTGATGATGGACTTTTATGCGCAAGGGCATCTATGGCCAAAGAGCGCCATGGCGCAAGGTATTTTCTTTTTCTCAATGTGGGGTCAAAGACGCATTTGCCAAGCATTTCACCTTAAATAAGCCGAGCACCAGGCGAGCGGAAAGCTTGCACCCATTGAGTCACCGGTGTGTACCCGGCGGCACTGGGGATCGAACCCCGCACCTCCCGCATGCGAGGCGGATGCTCAACCTCTTCGGCACTGTAGCGAAAAAAGAGGATTGCAAAGAAACCAATGTAGAATGTATCGTGGTGGCTGTCAAAATTTGAGGAAGTATTAATTGTGTCGATCTTAGAAACAGTAGTAACAGCATTCGAGGCGTGGGACCATTTTACTGTCTCTTTTGAAATAAATTGAGTTGGTACTGGCAGGCATCGTGCCTGAGGGGGGCAGAATGCCAGGTCGAGAGACGAATGTAATGGGACAGTTTTTTTTTCAGTAGCGGAAGGAACCGCACTCGTGATAATAATGCACGACTTGTGCTAGATGACTTTCGCGAGCGTTTCGTGCACCATCCCAAGGTGTTAATCAGATCTCTTTTATCGTAGCACTGGCGAAATTTCGCGCAATAGGCTCTATGCACTGGAATCCGGTGGCGTGATTTGGCAAAAACTGAGAGGTTTGCGATTGTCGAGACGCCCGTAGTGAATTGCGTAAACGGTGTTCAAGTTACAATATTCTGAGGTAATTGCTAAATGCTCCTGCACCTGGCAACAAAATTAGTGAAACTGATGCAGCAGCAAAACTGCACACCTATATCTCTCACAGAGAGAAACTAAGACCCGAAACAAGCAAAAAAAGTGCTTTTGGAAAAACAATGACGAAAAACGGCGACCAGCTCAACTTTTTTTTCATTTATTTAAGCATCTTACTCATCTTTCACTTCATAGTTTTATGCCCTGAGGCAATAAACAACTCTTAAAAAAACGGCGACAGTCTTATTATCCACTTTCAGACGGCGCTACCATCCGTAACCTCCCGGAGAGTGGCCCCAGGGGCTGGTCACATTTCGAAGCTGAATTTCCCAGCTGGGCATGCTAAAAGATTTACCCGGTACAAGTTGTCCAAAACCCTATTGCGGAGTAATGGGATCCAATGCTGGCCAGCTAACGCTGTGAAGACCCACAAGATCAGGTACAGCGTGCTCTACGGGCGCCGGAAGAAAGTGGAGCCCTGGAATAGGGGCACCAACCAGCGCTGAAGGCTCCAACCGCTAAGAAGAATGCTTTCTTATAGCAATAAAATTATTCACTCACTCACTCACACAGCTGGTACGATCAGGGAGCGCTGGGTGTGAAAACTTTTGGATTACAGCTTGCTTTTGGCCGAGTTGGTGCGTATTGATCTTGTAGAAAGTTTCAGCCCAGGCAGACAGAGATCACATGAAAACCGACGCAGGCACACAAGAGTTATGAAGGAGAGCAAAGGAATTAGTGTCATCACGCCTGTACCAAAGTCACACCACATGCCCGAAATGTACTCGGCAACTTTTCTGGACAATGCTGGCAGATCAAGAGAGCCGAAAGGCATCGTTTCCCTATGCGGCAAAACATAGGCGCACTTGCAATTACTAGCATATTGTAGACGCAAATTATAATCGCAACACTTCCTATTTAAGACACATCTCCTACACAAGTGCCAATTTTCCACATTATAGCGCTTCGTATGACACTTTTCCTAAATGCGTTGGGTTTCCTAAGCTCATGCCCGTTGCGGTATATGTCTGTCTCGGGTTTTCGAGACGCTCGAACTTTGTATATAACATGGCGTCTGCTCTTTGCTTAGCACGTAAGGTATGAGAAAATTCTTTCACCATACGACATTTGTGTAAGGCAGGCAAGTCAAGTGCGCTCAGTAGTGCCAGCGGCGTCGTACGCAGATATGAGTGCCCTATATTGGAGAAAATGACACGGTTATATTATCCGCATTCTGGGCCAACTTCGCTGTGTGCAAGCAAGCGTTTTCTTGTTTTATTCGTTTTTTTTTTCTTTGTAAGCCCTTTGCAACGGGTAGCGGATTATTTTGTGTTCGAATACAAACAAACGATGCTAGCCAAATTTATCATCTTGGCTAATAGACAGAAGCCGGAGATGGGAAAGCTGTCGCCCACCCACGTTCATTTCTTTGCAGAGCGCAGAAAAATCGTTTGGTGTTGCGAAAATTTTCGATGCATGGCGATAATATTTCTCCCATTATCTCGTAATCTGATGTGTCCGGCACAGCTCCCACAGGCCACTCGGAATAGTACCTGTGCATTCTGGTAAATTGATATTTCATGCAGATCGCGGGAGCCCTTCAGAAACAGTGCTGGTAAATTGATATTTCATGCAGATCGCGGGAGCCCTTCAGAAACAGTTTCACTGCTGGCAGTTGCATGTATCCGGGAGTCGAAAAAGGAGTATTGAGCGTTTCTAATACTCATGTCAGTGCATGTTAAAGATCCCCAGGAGGTCGACATCATTCCGGAGCCCTCCACTACGGCGCCTATTTCTTCCTTTCTCCTTTCACTCCCTCCTTTATCCCTTCCTTTCCTTACGGTGCGGTTCAGGTGTCCAACGATTTATGAGACAGATACTGCGTCATTTCCTTTCCCCAAAAACCAATTATTATTATTATTATTATTATTATTATTATTATTATTATTATTATTATTATTATTATTATTATTATTATTATTATTATTATTATTATTATTATTATTATTAATATTATTATTATTATTATTATTATTATTATTATTATTATTATTATTAAATTATTATTATTATTATTATTATTATTATTATTATTATTATTATTATTATTATTATTATTATTATTATTATTATTATTATTATTATTATTATTTCTAATATGAATTGACTATAATACAGTTCTTTACGTTTGGTCTCGAAACTCGGTTACTATTTTACACCTATATTTCACATACTTTGAGCCCTTGGAAGTCATTAAATGTTATTTTGCGTACTGAAAAATCACAGTTCATTCTGGTGGCTAAGGCTTTTAAAAAAAAAGGATAGGGACATTGGACAGTTGAGAGTAAAATTCAAACACTACGCGACGGTTATCGCCAGCTGTATAGCAACAGAGCTTCTTTACGCTCTACCATCTCTGGCTTTCGGTAGCACTTACTTTCCTCACTTCTTGAGCATCCCGTGAACATACCTCCGGTTCTTCCCTTGGGCCATTTCCTTCCCGGCCGATAAACATTGCCGCGGTGAACCGCCCATGAAGTGGATGAAGAGATGAAGGCGGCAAGCGTGCAAGTAGAAAAGGCTCTTATTTTTCAGTAATTTGTACGGATGACATCATCAGTAGCACAGTGCATGAGGTGCGGCGCCATGATCAAAACACCGATAGCTGCGGCAATGCCGAGCATCAGCCGAGCACCAGGCGTTGGTTACAGAGCTCGAACTATGACGCGGAATTAAAAGCATTGTAGTAATTTGAGTAACTACAGCATATGCGTTCATCGTCTCAGTTCCACGATCCATCAAATCGATGTCCAGAAACACATATTGGTTTCCCTGTCGAGTTTATAGATTCTACATAGTTTTAAGTAGTCATCTACTCCCTTGCGGGCTTCACCGAATTTCTAAACCCCACAGAATCGCTCCTTCCTTTTCCTATTTGGTAATATTAAGAACGGTGGAGAGTTGTCAGGCTAGAGAGCCGAAAATCATGCAGCCTTTCGTGGTGTAACGCCATCAGGTGTGCTATCAGCGCGGCCCGAAAGCTCGCACTCGCCGTCTCGGCGGCAGAACGTCTTAGTCGGTGAGCCTAAGTTATAGGCGCCGGCGTTGCGCACAGCTTATACCTGCTAGCGACAGCGGATAATCAATTTTACGCGTGTAAAGGATAGTGTTGTACCATAAAGGCCGTATGATGCACCCGCGTACAAGCGGTAACACCACAGACGCATGACTTGACAAATTCAAGAAGCCTAGGCACCTAAGAATAGCGTGGTAGTAGAAACGTATCACGACACAGTGGCATGAATTCTGTGTTAATCCTTCCACACCCCTCGCACCAATTAAGAGCAAAGTGAGCCTGCGTACATCTGAGGCATTTCACACCTCATCATGAAAATAAAAAAAAATGGCTTGATTGTAACTCAGTGGCCTGCGTTGCTGAATTACACTATAAACAGAAATTTATGGTTATATATTTCTGCTTGTGAACAGAGCTCGGCAACCTCATGAGGTTTCGACCTCATGAGGTCGACCTCAACCTCAAAATGACTTAAACCTCACGTCTTTCGATGAGGTTGAGGTGAGGTCGGCGACGGCTCGAAGTTTTGTGAGTGAGGTCAGCAAATCAGACCTCAACCTTGAGGTTGAGAGAGGTCGAAATTTTGAGGTCGAGACTTTTTTCAGTGGCCGCGGCTTACTCCGACGAGTCCCGCTTCCGAAGCGGAGTTGCAGCACATCACCGCAGTGATCACGCAAAGGTGCTTGGTGTTCGGTTTCCCCTGTTTGTACAACCGGATGCCTCAGTTCCCTCTTAGCTTCCGGTTCTGCGCCGTAATATCCGTTCAGTCCGAGCCTACAGGAAGACGCACCCCTCTGGTCTTCCCGGAAGGAGTGTTCCTGTCACAGCACGCCACTCTCCCTCCCCCTTGCCACGCTGGCGTAGCACACGGCTGCCTGCCGGTCTGCTCAAACTGCCGGGAGCGCGCAAAGCACGTAACTCACGTTGACCCGTGGTAGCTTTGTTTGATGCCGCAAACAAATACGTTCAGTCCAACAAGCACGCAATAAATTCGTCACAGCGCGGATGGCCCCGAGCAAGACTGCGTCGTGTTCATGCTCGTTGCCGACGCTGACGTCATGGCTCTTGCCTTGCAGTCGAATAAAGGGGATCCTGCTGTACATTACAGCCTGACTTAACAAAAACTGGAGTAGTCGGCACAGGCGATAGAATGTGATTCAGGTAGTTCCTAACAAGGACACATGCTGATTCGATGAAAAGGAAACTAAGCTAGAAAAACCTGTCTAACACCGTCGAAGCTTTTGATCGATGTCTTCCCCTTTCGAATCTCACCCTACTTCTGTATATTCACGTTCCGTAATGCAAGCAGATGAAAATATAATTTCAATTTTATATCGTTCGAAATGACCTCTCATTGGTCTCCTGTTCCTTGTTCTTCCTCGGAAATTAACTTATTATGCCGAAACACCGCAACACGAGGTGAAGCGCCAGCATAGCGGTGTTATAGCGGTAAAAAATGCAAAACTATAATGAATGTATGCTGATGTGGTAACTGATCCCTTTAACTTTTTTAATGAAGATGTGTGACTAGAACTGATTACGTGCCGGCGCTCTGCTGCCGAGTCGATGTTTCAAACCTTGTAATATGACTTTTTATGGGGCACTCTGTTGTGAGCTTCTGTTTTTATTGTGCGATTTTTGATTGTAAGTTTGTAATCATACTCTTTTTTTTTCTCGTACGGGATCAGTTAGGTTGGCGGCCTGCCTTGCAGGCGACCAGGCACTACTCATTATCTTTCCTTTAACTATTTTGTAGAGATCCATCGCTCACCTTAAAAAGCTTCGCAGGATGCCCGTGCGGTGCTCGTGGGTAAAAAACGTCGAGGATGCGGGCGTACCATTGATTAGTTCAGTTTTGAAAGAAAACAAGTGATTGACTTAAAGCAGCTTGTTTCAGACTGGTTGACGAAATGGTAACCAGAATTCTGTGGAGGCGTATGGGTACTTGGGCGGGTTTTTTCCCCCGGGGTGGAGGCGCTCGGAAAAAGATTTCGCTGCGGGGAAATTTGAGCGGAGAGCAGTCGTGCTCTTGGCAGAGAGAGTGGTCCATGCTGCGCGCTCTAGGCCAGTTGTTTTGGCCCGTGTGATTTCAATACTCAGCAGAGTGTTCGAAGACGTAATTTAGCCCTTTCCTGCAAAGTACCGCGGGATCACCGAATCATCGCAGAATTCCCAGGATTTCAAAACCATTAGCATCGCCACCTGGTTAGAAGTGGCGGAAACGGGGGAGGGTCTTGACCGCCCAAGAACATCAACATCATTAATTATTGCCTGCAATTATTCCTATTTCCCACATAATTATTGTCTTCGGTTGCTGAGTAATGTACAATATTTAATCAATATTCTGGAAACTAAATCTTTTAGCGGTATATCGAATTCTCCGGTCTCATAAAGATGCACTATTATCATCGTCATCATCACCATCACCTCGACGGTCCGCGGCATGTGTCGTATGATCGTTGCGGTATGCCGCCAATGAGAACTGGCGGGTTTACCTGCTGGACAATCGGAATGTCATTAATGACGACTGGGCTGTGGGCTCTCTGTAGTGCGTCATGGGAGCATGTGCAGTAACGTGGGATCCATATGGATCTTGAAGGGGGTGGGTAGGGACCTGGTATGATGTCTCATTGCATCGTCGTCACGTGGCTAGGTTTGACGTCACATCACATCTCTGTCACGTGATCTGGTATTACGTCATATTCCAATGATGTCATCAATAATACTAGTATTGGCGTTACCTAATTACATTAATAAGCATTGAATTGGCATGTTGATCAGTGTATGTTAGTTGACATTAATTAATATTGTGACGTCATCATCTTCGTCACGTGACTCGCGGCTCGTGACATCACATGGTGCCGTTTCTTGCAGGCACTTTTTTTGCGCGATATGGCCTTGAAACAGCCATCTAATGCGTTCGCATTAATAAAAGAAGCCGCTCGCTTCTACACTAACATAAACACAACGCGCCCCTGTTGGTGTACTGCAGTACTCGCAGCTTGTTTTAGAAGGCTGCATACAGAGGACTGCAAAGAGCGTTTGCTCGGTGGCAAAATTTTCATCTACGCAAAGTGCTCTCGCTATGCCGGATAGAGCTAAAACATCGAAATATACGGATATGCGGTCTGCGTAGCCGTCACATTGGAAAGCACATCGGCGGCCAGTTCCTGTACATACGTAATTCTAAAATTTCACAATAGTATCGTGAATCCACCCCCCCCCAAGACACACACACACACACATTTCCCACCCTCCCAATTTCTGGTAGATGGTGTAGAAGGCCTGTGTTTGTCAAATGCTGGTCCGTGCATGAATAAGCGAGAGGCTTCTAATACGAACAAGTATACTAGAAACAGTTGCCGAAAATTGACACTGATAAGCTTACGATTAGTTCGTGAATCAAACTTAATGAGAAAAGTAACGTACTGTTGGTAACCGGGCAAGGGACACCCCCTGTCCGCAGGCTTAGGGTTCTTCCCAGGTTATAAGCTTCTCCTAATGCGTGCACATACATAGTGTCTGTACACACATTATTACATAATTACTGACCGCTTAGTGCCGCTATTGTAATAACTAGTAATCACAATTGCACCATCATCATTTTGGCTTTTCTGTCTCACTGGATTCTCAGAATTGTTTTAACTGAAAAAACTTCTTAATCACTTTCTGTTTTGCTTTTTTTGTGTCCTGAGGTCTAGCAGGACCTCAACCTTAAAATTTGAGGTTGAGGTGAGGTTGAGTTAGGTCGCCAGTGGCCTCAAGAAAAGTGAGGTGAGGGCGTCTCAGGAGACCTCAACCTCAACTGATGAGGTTGAGGTCCCCTGAGAGACCTGTCAATAAACATATTTCCTCGTTCAATAAACATTCAATAAAATGGTCAACAAACATATTTCTGGAACGAAACAGGACATATTTTGCTTTCGATGTATTTAGCAACTGATGAGGTTGAGGTTGAGTGAGGTCAGCAGATTTTTTTTTTTGAGGTTGAGTTGATGTTCAGATTTGGTAGTTCGGAGAATAAGGAAAGTGTCGCTCAGTATGCCAAGTATTATGCGAACAGCTCTCTTTAGCAGACGAATGATACTATCTAAGTATTTTGCGAAAGTGGATGCGCAAAAATCGCTGCAGAAACTTGAACTGAATTTGAATTTATTGTTTTTGACAATACAGCCATGGAACTGAGGCAAAAGGAGGTAACGAGGGCCGCCTGACTAGGCCCCTGCGCCTTCATAACCCGACAACACAGGCACAAAAGCCGCCATATAGTAGAGCTAGTACTAACATCTGGTGCTCGACATAAAATTAACACTATATAAGAACATAATTTAACTTGAGAGGGAATTAAATGAGATTGAAGCCTTCAAGTTGCTATATAACAATCTTTTATAAAACTGATTTCGTTTACAAAATAAACAGAATGGGTCACGACGAGTCCCAAAATATGCATCAATTACTGATCAAAGTAGAAATATCACTCTTGCATAAATTTACTGACATCCGGTAGGAAGCACAAACAAGGCACTAATACTCCAGAAAGCCGTCAGAAAGTCTTTAGGATTTAGCTCTTTTCCTTAAAGCAGCCAGAGAGGAAGAGTCATCGATTATTTCAATTAGGTCAGGATAAGTATTCATAAAATTTGAGATTTGCCAATGAAGTAATTGCATTTCGTAATTTGTTCTAGTGAAGTTCTGTGAAATGAAAATTAAATATCGAGAAGTACATCAATTTTAAAATAGTGGAGGTAGAATATTTTCGCGCATTCTGGACAGTGCACAGCATGCTGAAGCAAGTTGGAGCATACATTTTGTAGTATGCTGTTTAAAATTTAACTCGTCAATTATAACACTTCAATAATTTATCAATCGTGCTTCCTCAAAATCTGTTCCATGAACTATAAATAAAGTTCAGTCTAGAAGAGTCAATGAACATATTTCTGGAACGAAACAGGGCATATTTTGCTTTCGATGTATTTAACATGTCTATCGCTGCTGAATTAATTGCTTATTCGCCGTGCCTCATAAATATATAGTTCTAACTATATAATTGATTTTCCTGACTACTCCTAGGTTGTCAGCGTTTAAAACAGCCTTAATTGAGGTTATAATTTTTGAAATTTCTTTCGTATGAAATGGGAATAAAAGAGGTCCTAGGTCTGAGCCATGAAGTACGCGTGTTCGAAATTCTAGGTAGCATCAACAACAATCAGCAATTTAAACAAACTGCATTTTTCTTACGGGATAACTGGCAAAAAAATCCGGGTACAAACGAAAGCCGTAGTGTTCCAGCTTTTTAACAAAATAGAATTACAAACTGCATTAAATTCTTTTATACAAATCAAATAGGTCTACAATTGGAAGTTCATTACTGGTATGCATGTATAGCCTGTGTAAGTTGAGCTCCTGTGAATGTACATCTCTTTGGTAGAAAGCCGTGCTGTGATTAAGACACTGTATTATTTTCGTTCAAATAGTGGCGCGGTTGCAGTGCTTTTTCTTTGGAATAGAAGTTCAATTTCTATAGAAAACCGTTATTTTAAGGACCAAACCCTTATTGTCTCGATGCTTCAGTATAGGCAATCTTCGCATGCCTCTGAAGCACCTTTGACTTTTCAGCCTTACTCATCAATATCTTCCCCTGTTATATCACTGGGAACTGCCACTTCTCATGTTTTGCTTGGGTTGCTTTACCAAGCACAATTTTATATTCTGGGCACAAATATTCAGCCTGTGTTTCTTAGCTTTGAGAATAAGGCTTTTTCCCACTTCCTTTAACATGAATCAGAGGAGATCCTTTGGCTGTTGTCTTCAGTCGGCACCTGTATAATAACTTCGGTCGGCACCTGTATGTATAACTTCAGTAATTTCAGCCTGATTTGTTTCATTTAAGGCGTCAGCTATCTTTGGCGTTATGGTACACAGTGGTGCACTATAACGCCAAACCACAACGCTCATGGCACCTTTTATCTCAAGGTTGTTTATTAAACTGCACTGCTCTAGGTCTGTGAGCTCTTGCCTCACTTCTTTAATTTCATCGCGTAGTTGACGGACCTCATCTTTGTTTTCTTCGTGCTATCTTTTCATTGTGGTTATGACTGGAAGGTCGGTCGTATCA
This sequence comes from Amblyomma americanum, assembly GCF_052857255.1. Lineage (NCBI taxonomy): Eukaryota > Metazoa > Arthropoda > Arachnida > Ixodida > Ixodidae > Amblyomma > Amblyomma americanum. The sequence continues at coordinate 77,328,437 of NC_135500.1, read as the reverse complement.
CTCCCATTTACAAATCAGGTGACCGATCAGTGCCCTCAAACTATAGACCTATATCCTTAACTAGTATTCCATGTAAATTACTTGAGCATATCATATCTTCCGCAGTTATGAAATATTTATCTGAACATAACTTGTTTTCTAACAATCAACATGGATTTCAGAAAGGGCGCTCTTATGAAACACAGCTTTTTGAACTTATAACTGATCTTCATCAAGCTGTTCACGATTCCATAATAATCGATGCCATATTTATTGACTTCAAGAAAGCATTCGATAAAGTTCCCCATTCTCGCTTAATGACGAAACTTAGCCGGCTTAACATACATGAAAAAATTGTTAATTGGATCTCAAGTTTTTTAACCGATCGCTACCAATTTGTTTCCGTAAATGATCACTTTTCCGCTTTAGCACAAGTTAAATCTGGCGTTCCCCAGGGATCCGTACTTGGCCCAATCTTATTCTTAATTTACATTAATGACATCAGTAACAACCTGACCTCAACAGTTCGACTGTTTGCAGATGACTGCGTGCATTACAGACAAATTATCACCTCTGAAGACGCTAATATTTTACAGGCCGACCTAAACAAAATTTCACTTGGGTGCGAGCAATGGCAAATGGAAATTAATGTTTCTAAAACAAAAACTATGACATTTACCAGAGCCAGTAACGTTCACTTAAGTTCATATTTTATGAACAGCATATGCATAGAGAATGTGTATACATTAAAATATTTGGGAGTCCATTTAACTTCTAACCTTACATGGAATGATCACATTGATGAAATAATTTCGAAAGCAAATAAAACACTTGGTTTCATTAGGCGAAATTTATATTTAGCAAATCAGTCAACTAAATTATTAGCTTACACAGCTCTAGTTCGCTCAAAGATTGAATACGCTTCCATAATATGGAATCCAAATCAGACTTACCTAATAAACAAGCTGGAATCTTTACAAAATAAAGCAGCACGCTTCATCACTAAAACATACTCTAGAACATCCAGCATCACGGCTATCAAAAAGTCCCTCCAATTACCGTCTCTAGAAACACGACGACTGTTAGCACTACTTTCCCACTTCCACAGATTGTATCATGCCCCATCATCCTTTACAGCATCCCATATCAAACCCCCAGAAAAAATTTTCCCCCGCCTCGACCATCCCTTCAAAGTGCGTCCCATGTTTGCGCGTACGAATCTCCTGCGACAATCACCGCTCTTTCTAGCTATTCATCACTGGAATAAGCTGCCAAAAGAAATTGCGCCTATACGTGATCATGACTCATTTGTAAGTAATTTGAAACGCAGTTTTACGCATGTTGGGTAAAAGCAGAATTTTATGCCTTTGACGCATTGTAAGTGTATCTACATGCTTTGTACGGAGTGTTGTTGTTGTTGTTTTTTTTTTCATCATGTATGCAATTCTCTCTCCTTTTTTCCTTTTTATATTTTCTTGTTGTATTCGGTGATCCTTACCGCGATGTTCTATATTGCCTTGCCCCCCCCCCCCTAATTGTGTTTGAAATATCCTGTTGTTAACCCCCCCCCCCCCCCCCCCTATGTAATGCCCATAAGGGCCTTTAGGGTATCTGAATAAAAATTCTATGACACCGAGCTCCGCAAATCTTTGAGCTCCTCAAAAGCGGAATTCATGAAATTTATGATTTTTTTACTTTTTGTAAATATATTAGACAGTGAAGGTTTGCGATCAAGTACGACAGCTTTGATACTGCAATGCGTACAGCAACTTTCTTCAGTCGCGAAGGCATTTCAGCCAATTTTTTGGCAAATGGTTCCATCGTTGTCATAGTCTTTCGCCCAACACATCACCAAAGTTTGATAACAGATTTGACCCCTTAATGATTGTTCATCGAAGATGCATGTACAGATGCAGGGCAATCCAGGAGCTCAATACTCAAATTGAGTGACAAAACATTGCAGGTACCTGCGAAACCGAAGCCTATTTTTAGATCTTGCGCTTTGTTTCCAGCTGCCTGTATCACCCAGAACTGCAGTGGGCTGATATCGCGTCGTTCTTTTAACCTCTTGCTAAATGCGCTGCGCACGCTTTTAGCAAAAAGCCACAAAGCGTGTTTATTGAGCAGCTAGATGCGGTAAAAGGGACAGATATGTATCTGCGAAACCAGCGAATTTTCAAGCACTTCGCGTTGCTTTTAGCTGCCTGGATCAGTCTGAAATGTTTACTTAGCATTACGTGATATGCACAGACACCGTGAACTTTGAAATTAAAACTAAAAGACCCATCTTTCAAATGAATATTTTCATTTCTTCTGGTGCTGCGTTATTCTGATTGCGTCACTTTTTATACTAGTCTTAGATGCTTGGACAGTTGTCATACCCAGCAATTCCGGACAAAAGCATTTTTGAGCCGGAAATCGTTTATTAAAGCAATTTTTTCACCCAATGTAAGATTCAACTATAGCAATCAATATATCCGCAGATCTCCCGACGGCATTCTTGATTTCTTTTTCTATTCACGTTTTTGCTATCGTCAAAAGAGTTCCCATTGGTTTTCTATGGCAGTCTAAACTGTTAGATTTGATCGCTCAAAACAGTTTAAAAGAAACATTCTGCTGCATGTGAGAATAATGGACCATTACTTTCAATGCTTGAATAATAATGTCTTACAATTTCACAATTTTTAAAATTTTTGCCCGAGAAACTTGGACTTGATTATAATTCACGTTGCGTTGTAGTTTGTTATGAGCTCTTTTTATTCTCGTGGATTTTTTTCCCCTGTATGGCTAAACTAATGCTATAACAGCTATCGCTCATTAATGCGCTGAGACTATAAGCTTAGGTCTACAGATTTTTCTAATATTAACAAGCGTTCAATATTGCTTTCAACAGGAGATCCTTTATCCTGCTTGTATAGATAAATATGTACTACATCTACTGTTGAATGAGTAGTTGTGTGGTTTTGTACCAAATGCCCCTGCTTAAAAGGCAATGATATAGATTCCGCAACTTACCATGCCATATATACCGGTTACTTGGAAACGTGTTTCCCTTCAGTCACTACTGCTTTGAATCATATCTACACACCTGATGGCAGGCAAAGCCGATCTTTTCGTGCATCCCAGCTATGCTTTCTTGGCTTATGACAAGAAAATTTTAGTTAGCTCGAAATGATAGAGCCTGTAATAGTCGCTTTGCCCGCCAAAACTTTCTTTTGGCAAGAGTTAGCTACTCTTTAACTCTAACAACGTTAAATTTCATGTTCTTTTTTACTGCTTGATATTCGATGACATATTGCGCTTAGAATACTTGCCGGAATTAGCAAGTTTTATTATTGCTAGTGACAAAATTTTTGCGACCTCTTTAAGCAGCTTTCGAGGACGGCTAAGTTTCCCACACCGATCAGTAGCAGATGCTAGGCGCCGCAAAGGTTCCTTGGCCTCTAGTAAAACAAGCATTTTTTTGCCACTTCCTATCTAGCAGAGCACAAAAATGGGCCATGTGAATGAAGGTTGCAAAATAACTGCCGAGTGCCCTCGAGAGCACTATTTTGGAACTGGTAGCTAGCGGCGAAGCTCTCTCTCTCTCTCTCTCTCTCTCTCTATATATATATATGTATATATATATATATATATATATATATATATATATATATATATATATATATATATATATATATATATATATATAATGGTAATAGTGCTTGTGAGCATCGCACAAATTTGACACAGTTAAAAAGAAATATATGCCTTCAACGGCTAGCGCGGCATGTTTTCCATGCTCTTTTCAGCATCTCAGAAGTTTTACTAAAAGATGACTTAATTGTACCTGTGCGCTTCCGTATACATTACATAATTATCCAAAACTGGGTAACGTTTTAATTTTGGCAAAGGTTAAGTGCGAAATAATATATAATTATTAATGCGGACGCATTATGTGTCCCATTAGCACAAAAGCCGGCGTCCGTCGCCGTCCATGGCAAAAAATTCGGGTGGTGTTAGAGCGCCACTGTACGAGGCCACTACACATGCAAGCGAACGTGTGTAGTCATGAAAGACGAAACGTAACGCACGAAAGCAATGACTCATGACTCAGTTATTCCGCAATTTAGCATGACTCAGAACATTACAAGCAATGTAATATAAGGTGTATGCAGTTTGTACAAAGTAAAGTATACAGACTCATGACTCGTAGTAATTCTGCAACGTAGCATGACTCAGAACTTTAATGCTTTCGCATTTTCTCACGAAAGCAGTCATAAGTGTCTCTGCCAAAGCTTGGCCAATACTCTTCATGCTTTCAGAGAACTTCAATACTGAAAAATCTTTAACTGCCAAAAGATGCTGAGAAAGTTGTAATACTCAGTATGTTGTAACAATTGATATGTTGTAAGTAATAATAATAATAATTGGTTTTTGGGGGAAGGAAATGGCGCAGTATCTGTCTCATATATCGTTGGACACCTGAACCGCGCCGTAAGGGAAGGGATAAAGGAGGGAATCAAATATGTTGTAAGATGCTGAGTATGTAGTAATAAATTTAAAAAATTATGCGTTTTAAAGCACGTTGTTTACACTGAAGGCATTACAACATCCCTTGTGGAGAATAAAAAAAACTTTACTTTATATTCGTCCATATACTTTATATTCTCCACTGCTAACAACAGCAGTTCATAAAACTTGAAACTGGCTCCCAGATAATATATGGCCATGTTGTCCACTGCAACTGCGCAATATTATTCATTAGTACAGGGCCGCCAGCAACGCAAGGTTTCGGACCTCTCTGAATAGATTATAATCACCCGATATTAGGAAAAACTTTAGCTGTAGATTTCGTCTTCTTTAAGCTTTTTGACAGGCTGTATTTTATGAAATACTGAAAAGAAATGTTCTGTTAGATCAGCACAAAAATTTTGAACCCTTAGTAATCCTTGATATTTTCCTGCGCGTTATAAAGAAAATGTCAAGGCCAATTCAAGATTCTAGTTTTGAGGCCCTTTAATAAGCTTCTATTAAGATATTTCAGTGGTTTTTGTCAACAAGACATTCACCTCTTCCCATTGATTGTACGGGGAATCAAGTATTGCAGTTGTTCCCTTGTCTTTCCATTATCCGGACTTTATAATTCGCACAAAAACACACAGACAGAAGGGAAACAACCGGGCACACTACAGACTTGTGACTACCGCAGCGGTGGCCTAGAGGCTTGAGCATCCGCTTCGCAAGCAGGAGGTCCGGGGTTCGATCCCGAGCGCCGCCGGGCACCCACCGGTGGTACAATGGGTGTACAATCTTCCCCTGGCTTTGTGCTCGGTTTATTCAGGGTGAAATGCTTGGGAAATTAGTCTTTGACCCCAGCTTGAGTAAGCGCAAATACCTTGTGCCATGGCACTCTTTGGCCTGAGATCCCTTGCGCAATGAATGTTCACTGTCGTCGTCGTCATTAGGTTTATAACTGAATTTTACTACGGATGAAAGTATATATACAAACGTTTTTTTTTGCCCTTGAGCTACTGCTGCCACTGTAAGCAGCAGTCGCACGTCATATTATGATAATGAAAGAAAATAATTGAAAAATACACAGATGTACGACACGTGAACAGTATGACACACGAACATGAGTAAACCTGATAAAAAGCCGGCACTAAAAATTAAACGACCTATGAGACCAATGATGGCTAGATAATATAAATTCTGGCAAGGAAAAAGAAAACAAGAATAGCGCGAGACAACCTAAAGGCTATAAAGTTCTAATGCGGTAGCAGTATTTAACGAAACATCGAAAAAACTCCAAAAAACTAAACCCAGTCAAAAATGTGAAAAATTGCTAAAATAACGTTTGATGAAACATATCTGCTCAGAAAGTTAAAAAATGGTGCGAGGAAAATTGTGAGTTAAAAACAAGTAGCGACAAGCAAAGCAACGTATAACCTCATGGCATGGGCAAAAGGTGTATTTTAGTTATTTTCTACAGCTTCCACTGGCTTCAGCTTTTTATGCGTGTCTTTTCGATGTTTCATTCAACTCACCACCTCATCAGAATTTTATGGCCTTTGGGTTCTCTGGCAGTCTCTCTCTTTTTTTTCTTTTGCCAGTATTTATATCTTCCAGACATCTTTCATTTCACATGTCGCCTCATTTGCAGCCTAGGCTTTTTAATAGGTTTTTCTCATGTTCGCGTATCTTACATATGTATTTGTTTATTTTTCTTTCATTATGACCATTGGGCTCGAATGCAGCTTATAAGCGGCCCCAGCAGCGCAATAGGAGTAAAATTGAATGTATCATTCCTTCCATGCGCTAGTAAAATTCAATTGCAAGTCTAGCGTGCATCCTCTCGTTTCTGTATTGTTTCTGTCCCTTTGCGGTAGTTACTATGTCTGGATTCAGCAATCGAGATCGGGCTCTTAAGAGCCTTAGCAGTTTCCATTACCTTTCCTTCTATTTTTCCTTGTGCGTAGCATCCTCAATTCAGTTCAGTTTATTCAAACAGAAGAAACTAGAGCATGCGTGATTGATTGTAATCCCGGAGCTGCCTGACTTCACGCATTGCGAACAGTGAGGTGCTAGTGCAATTGCTATCGCGGCCTCTGGCATGTCTGAGTATTGCGGTTTTTCGCTCTTTTTTCTCAGGTGCTGTAGTGCACACGTTCTTGCTGTCTCTTTTGTTTTTCAGCCTCGGGACATTCCACGTCTTTGTTCTGTGCTGATCCCAAGGCCGCGTCTCCTCGAGGCAAGGAATCGCAAGCCGGAAGAGCAAGCAATCCTCAGCCGACATTCCGACGTTCGCCTTCCGACGCCCCTCTGTGGTCTTTGCCCTACGGACAGCTGTGCTCTGGTCTTCGCTTATTCACACGCGACAATATGTCTCTTTGTTCACGGACAACTTTCTCCGTATGTCGGTCCGCAAGTTTCTTATTTTCGTCTAGTCATCATAATTATGCCACGAGCTCAATGTAAAAATCGGTATACCCCTCAGAAAATGAGCCCGCTGTGTCTCCTTGATTACTATTTTCAGAGATCTACATATGTTGGCTGAAGGGTTTCAGAACGAAAAACGCGTTGTGAACGTATGGCAAGTGTCACAATTTTCTCCCACCGGACTTCCGCTCGTAAATGTACAAGAATAAAGACATATCTGCTTCACTGTAGAATGACCAACACTCGTAGTAACGTTCTTCTTTTTAGCCAGGGAAACTTTTTAATGCGAAAGCATTATATTCCTTATCGACAACGATTCCCGGCGTTATTGTCCAGACTAAACGGTCCGAAAACTTCAATGACGTCACCAGGGCCCGGATTGGCGGCTCAGAAGCAAGGCGGTGACGTGACGTTACAAGTTCAGAGAGTGAACAGAGGACGCAATGTACACACAAACACCCAATTGTCTTTAGGTCAAAGGCCTATATGGGGAAAGCCTTTAGGTAACAGGTTTTTAGGGTAGAGGCTTTTAAGTCGAAGACCCTACGAGTAAACAAAATTATGGTAAACGCATTTGTCATGAACTCATTCACCCTAAAGTCCTTCGAGATATTAGTACTACTTGCTAATTAGTACTAACTAATACACAAATATAGTTAGCCAGTAGCTAACGATGACAAAATTTTTCGTATTCTCAATTTTCGCAATATCAACATGGGAAGCTGCATCGGCACAGAAAAGGCACATCTCTGACTGCTCGTGTACTTGCAGAACGCACTTCATGGCCGGATTATGATAATGTGGTCTTTCCTGCTGCTTCCGTCACAGGGGAGGAAATCCGACTGTGCGGCCTGCTCGTGGCACCCCCCGGATACGGGCCGGTGGGGATGGGTTCCCCACCGCTGGCGTTGCACCGGAAGAAAGCCTAGGAGCCGAAACTACACCGGCCCGTATCCGGTGGCGGGGGCCACCAGATTCGCCGCGGGGCCCATCCTCTAGGGATGCAAAACCCCATGGGAGTGGAAGCGACTCCCACGCAGCTCTGAGGGCCACCTGCGCCCGTGAGGTCCGATGCCTGAGCGGAGGCTGGCCTGGTTATATCACCAGGTTGGACCCACGGAATCCGGCATGGAAGACATGTGGCTCAGTGGTTAGGTTGCTCGACTACTGATCCGGAGTTCCCGAGTTCGAACCCGACCGCGGCGGCTGCGTTTTTATGGAGGAAAAACGCTAAGGCGCCCGTGTGCTGTGCGATGTCAGTGCACGTTAAACATCCCCAGGTGGTCAAAATTATACCGGAGACCTCCACTACGGCACGTCTTCTTCCTTTCTTCTCTCACTTCCTCCTTTATCCCTTCCCTTACGGCGCGGTTCAGGTGTCCAACGGTATATGAGACAGATACTGCGCCATTTCCTTTCCCCAAAAAACCAATTATTATCATTATTATTATTATTATTATTATTGTTAAGACATGTCAAAAATTAAAAGGTTTTCAGATACATGCAACTAGCCTCCGCACGCGGGGGCGTGCGCGGCTGGCGACCGACGCGCCGGTTACTGGCTACGGAGAGGCCAGGTCCGCGCTGTGGTTTACAGCAGCCAGGCTCCTCGGAATCGATGTCCTCGGGGAGGCAGTCTCACGGCTGACCGTGGGGCCATGGGGGTCATTTCGGGACGCCGAGTTATGGGTGCGAAGTGGGACCAGCGCAAAAGCCGTCGATGTTATGGAGTACCCGCGGAGTAGGCCCCAGTTATCTCACCCTAAGCCACGTTCCTGGTTTGTGACCCGGTCAGACCAGACTTGAACCCTCCCTCCTCAGTAGGTGTGGAGCAAGCTAGGGGAAAAAATAAATGCAGGGTTGGTTGGTCGGAAGCACAGCTGAGTCCCCCGGATGTGTAAGGTCATGGTGCCGAGGGCCGGAGGGCGGATAGGCTGACGACCTAAGCCTCTACTGGCTGGATCACACCACACATACTTCCGGAGTCTGAAAAACCGTTATTTCTTCTCCAATTAGAATTACTAGCACGTATACGACACTAATCGATTTCATTCTCCTCAGCTCCTCCAAGAAAAATTTCGCGATCAATTACCTGTGTGTGTGTGTGTGTGTGTGTGTGTGTGTGTGTGTGTGTGTGTGTGTGTGTGTGTGTGTGTGTGTGTGTGTGTGTGTGTGTGTGTGTGTGTGTGTGTGTGTGTGTGTGTGTGTGTGTGTGTGTGTGTGTGTGTGTGTGTGTGTGTGTGTGTGTGTGTGTGTGTGTGTGTGTGTGTGTGTGTGCGTGCGTGTGTGTGTGTGTGTGTGTGTGTGTGTGTGTGTGTGTGTGTGTGTGTGTGTGTGTGTGTGTGTGTGTGTGTGTGTGTGTGTGTGTGTGTGTGTGTGTGTGTGTGTGTGTGTGTGTGTGTGTGTGTGTGTGTGTGTGTGTGTGTGTGTGTGTGTGTGTGTGTGTGTGTGTGTGTGTGTGTGTGTGTGTGTGTGTGTGTGTGTGTGTGTGTGTGTGTGTGTGTGTGTGTGTGTGTGTGTGTGTGTGTGTGTGTGTGTGTGTGTGTGTGTGTGTGTGTGTGTGTGTGAGAGAGAGAGAGAGAGCGGCTATTGCCTACGTAAACAAGGAGGGTGGGAGCTTGTCAAGCTGCTGTTCAGCAGCTTTTTGTCAGCTGAATAACATTCTAAATACCGAAGCACAAATAACGAGATTTTCAACGACATTTAATAGTCCTGGCTCGCAACTTGACATGGTAAATTGAGGGAAGGTCACATATTACGAAAAGATAAATAAATACCTTCTTACTGTGTTTCCGGCGCAAGGGAACTTTGTGCTCAATAAAAAAAAAACACTTCCAAGATTACACGATCAGTGGAAAGTGCCAGTCAGTCAATCAATCAAAATAACGCTGCTTGCTCGAGTTGCACTGCAGTGGTGGTGAATTAATTTGAACATCTACCTCGTATGCGAGATATGCGCCGTCTGAGCCCCATTGCAGCCGGATGCCTGCCACTTTGCGATGAGCAAGATTCCCCTCCTCTGCGTGGATCATTGCCCACACGTCGAGGCCGCTCTCTTGCAAAGTTACTTTTTTGACAATAAAATAAATCGTCATGACCACCACCTGCCTGTTCGAGTTAGTTTTTCACTGTTGCGCACAGATAAGCGGCGTGATTTGTAGGAGCAGGACAAGTTCAAGGCCTGTCGTGCACCCTGTGGTCGCGCGAAATTGGTAATTGTGGCATCGGCATCGTGGCTACCCGCGGTGCACGTACCAATGCGTGGTACAACTTCCACCCTGTTAATTAATAGAGCGGAAGGCTTAAAATGCAAAAACTGTCCCAGCTTAAAACACGTCGACCGATGTGAATTTTGAGCAATGACAAACTTTAAGTACCCAACTTGAAATGTTCGTTTTCTATTCCTTGTTTGCGAACGGAGTGTTGCAGCCGCAAACCAAATCTTAGTTTGGGAAAGTAATGACGTGCTTACATCTGTTTTTATTCATCTTTTCCTTTGGTACGGTGCATCTAATGTGTGAAAGCCACTCAAACAGAATGCGAAACCGTGAACTCTTACGATGATAGGAGACTCTGCGATATCTACTAAATTCCTGCGTGTAGTCCTCGGGCTGCACGTGTTTAAATCTAAAATCTTACGCTGTGCGGACTATGTACTAATTTTGTCCTCGAATTCACCTAATAGAACATGCCTTACCCAATGCAGTTCTAAGTAAAGCGAGTTTCTTTAGGTTCGTACTTTCGCAGCTTTTACCTTTCTTGCCATCGCTCATATTAGCGGTTCTGTATGTGATTACTGGCACTATGAGATAGGAGATAAAGTGTGCAGAGAAGTGTGTATCCAGGCCCCCATTGACCTCTCTCTATTAGTATCGGTGTCAGTGATATGTCCAGCCCGTACATTCATCTAAGTGTAAAGCACAAAGATGATGAACTGCTACTGATGTAAGTTTTCAGGGCCATCCGTCATCTATGTACCACATGGAATTCTAACATCAGTTATATATTAAGCAGCATGATGAAGCCCAGCAGAGCCAGTTTTATTTATTTATTTATTTATTTATTTATTTATTTATTTATTTATTTATTTATTTATTTAATTTAGTGCATACTGTTGGCCTCGCTTTGAGGCCGTAACAGGATCGGGTTTACATACATATGAAAAAGTGCGAAAGAAAAAAGAAAGAAACAGCAGAGAAGGAACTTTTTCACTTTACACAAAGGTACACGTAAACGCACATGGTGACACTGTTGCTAATAATTTTCAAGATGGCTTGTTAGCTTCGATACAAATGCTTCAGAGGACACCTGGTTCACAATTTCTGGAGGCAACATATTCCACTCATGAATGACATGTGGGCAAAAAGAAAATTTGAATGTATCACTACGGTATCTGTATTCGGATAGGTGTTTTTCATGTTTTGTTCTTGTGACACATGTGTTAGGCTCAAGCAGATATCTAGTCTTTTCTAGTTTTGTGCGATCATTCAAAAGGAGGAACAGAAACTTAAGTCGCAGCAGTCTGGCTCGTGTGTGGACTGTAGAGAGGCCGGCTTTTTGCAGAAGCAGTGTGGGGGATTCATGACGACTGTATTTGTTGAAAATAAATCGGACAGCTTTTCTCTGGACACTTTCTAATCTATCAATATATTGTTTAGTGTAGGGCAGCCAAGTAATAATACTGTATTCTAGCACAGAACGAAGAAGTGAAATGTATGCCAGAAGTTTTGTTTCGGTAAAGCAAGTCGAAGGGAACGTCTTATTATGTAAAGAGCAGAATGCGCCTTTGTGGTAATGTGTGTCACGTGCTCGTTCCATCTTAGGTCCGAGGCAATAATAACGCCAAGATACTTGAACTGCTCTACCTTTGTGAGTGTATTCTGTTTGATTTCATAATTGTAATTTAATGGCTGTATCTTTCTAGTGACTGTCATGCAGACAGTTTTTTCCAGGTTGAGGGCCATCTGCCAGTTGTCACACTATTTCGATACAGAGTACAGTGAGTTGTTTAGGGCAATCTGGTCAGCAGGGCTATTGATTTCTTTGTAGGTGACGCAGTCATCCGCGAACATGCGTACTGTTGCATCGATATTCTTGCTCAAATCTATAATAAAAAGAAGGAAAAGAAGTGGTGCAAGCACTGACCCCTGTCGCACGCCAGAGAATACTTCCGCCAAGTCCGACTCGCTGTTTTCAAGGAATACAAACTGGTGACGACCATTTAAATAGGCTTTTCACCAATTAGTTACTGTACCATTACCAAGGAAGTGAACTAGCTTATAGTGAAGCTTAGGATGAGAGATACCCGGTCGAAGGCTTTTGACAAATCAAGGAAAATCATATCTGTTTGCCCCCCTTTATCGATTTTCATAGCTAAGTCATGGACCGTTTCTATTAATTGTGTCGTCGTAGACAAACCTTTTCGGAAGCCATGTTGATTGGGAATAACTAATTTGTGGTCTTCAACAAACGTTGTAATGTGCTTCAAAATTAAATGTTCCAGGATTTTACAGACCGTAGAGGTAAGAGAAATAGGATGGTAGTTGGAAACATTGGCTTGGTCTCCTGATTTATGTATTGGAATTACCTAAGCTATTTTCCAGATTTCTGGTAGTTCTGCAGTTTCTGTTGATTTCTTATATAAAACAAGCCGGTATTTCGACATCCATTCAGCGTAACGTTTCAGGACTGCATTCGGTATATTGCCTGGACCTGTCGATTTTTTCGTGTCAATACTGAAAAGAAAGGCAAATATTCCTTCTTCAGTTATTGTTATTTCCTCGAGTGCATTGTTTTTGACATTAATCTGGGGTTCTATTGCATGGATGGTGCCATCTTCAAGTGTAAACACAGACTTAAAGTAATTGTTAAAGGAAGTAGCTGTGATTCGTTGTCCGTTCGGATGGGGTTTACTTTTTCTAGTTTCTGAGGTCATGTACCGCCATAATTTATGAGGAGCGGTCTTGACAAAGTTAGTTAATGTGACGTTCATATATTCCTGCTTGGCCGCTTTCACAGCTTGTTTTGGTGCCTGTGAATGGCTGCGGATTTTCCCAGCGTAACTTGGCAAGTGAACTCTGCGTTTCAGCTTTCTTAATCGAGCTATTTTGCGCTTAAGATGTATAATCCCTCTTGTTGTCCTTGGGTTTGTACGATGCACTGACTTGGATTTCTGTGGTATATACTTAGATAAGCAATCTTGCACGATAGCCACAAAAGATAGCCGTAACTGGTTGACAGACACTGTGGGAACTTGAGAGCTAGAAAAAAAATGTGTATGACAGTTCCAAATGGTCAAAAATGCTGGTACCATCAGCTTTGGACCAGTAAAAAATCCATGCTTTCCGTCTTTGAACAGAAGTCGGTGTTCTTAATGGGAGGACACAATGTAGCCTTATGATCTGAAAGACCATCTACTACCTGACATGAATAATTTGTAAACTGAAATATGTCACTAATAAACTTAAGATCAAGAGTACTAGTGCTTGTTTTCGTAACACGCGTTGGGTCGCGGATTACTTGAATGAGACCGGAGTTAAAAGAGATATCAAGCAGTGCTTTTGCGCTGAGTATGTCTGTGTTCCCATGGTAAAGGGTATCCCAACTGATGCAATGGAGGTTAAAATCGGCGGTAAGAACAACTTTTTTTGACTCGCTGAAGTGATGTTCTATGTAATCTGCCATCAGACACAACGTCATCGATAGCTGGCATGGTCACTGCGGGTATGCTATCTTTGATCAAGATTGCCACTCCACCACCACGTGTACCTCGGTCCTTACACATCACGGTAAGCCAGGCGGAAAAATATCCGCATCTGATATGCTGGGAGACAACCAGGTTTCTGTTATGGAGATAACGTCAGGGCGATGTTCGATTATAAAGGCTTCAAGTTCAGTTGTTTTATTCTCAATGCTTCTGGCATTTATGTTGGCTATTGTTAAGAAGCAGAGCGTGTCGTGCTTGCTCAGTTTTTTTTTTTTTGGTTCGCGTTACTAATTTCTTTCCTACAGCTACTTTGGTTTCCTTGTCATCGTCCCAGGTATAGAGCACATCGTTAACTTTAATCTTGTCAAAGACCAACGAAACTTTGTCACCTTTATCGTTGTTTGATTTACACCTGTCCCAAAGCTTTTTTCGGATGTTACGAAGTCGTGGCGAGAAGTCTTCGCTTACTGATATTTCGCAGCCCTTCAATTTGCGGAAGTTTTGGAAGATTTTTGCTTTGTCTCGAAAATCACATAACTTTAGAATTACAGGTTGGGTTTTGTTGGCCTTTGCTGCGCCTAGGCGATGAATTCTTTCAACTCCCGAGATTGTTACACCAAGGGTGGTAGCTATAACTCCCTCGATTACTTCAGTCTCAAGGTCCTGTTTAGTTTCTTCTTTTGATTCTTTTATCACGTAGATAATTACATTGGACCTCCTACTCCTGTTGTCTAGGTCATCAAATTGAAGTAGCAGTTTGTTCACGCTGCTTTCTAAGCACGAAACCTTTTCTTCGACGCCAGCAATTCTCGTTTCTAGAAGGGATAGCGTGTCCAGTTTAGCGTTGATTGCTTCTAATGACTCATTAGTAGCCTTGTTTTCATTTTTGATCTCAGTAACATCAGCAGCAATCTTGCGCACTTCACTCAACACTTCTTGCAAAGAAGGGCCTGGATTCAATTCCACGTCACCGGCTAACAACAGCAGGCACTTTAGGCAGGCGAGATATTCAAAAATGGTAGAACCCATTTGCCGTGTGTGCAGATGTGCAAATGTGCACATTTGCCGTAAGCAGCGATGGCGTAGATGTAGATCATCCGCCTCGCGTGCAAGAGGACCGGGGCGCGAATCCTGGTGCCGCGCAATTCTCCACCGGGTTTCAAAAAAAAAAATTCCGCGTGTCGATGGAATTGCACAGCCAGGCCTGGAGTGCGGCCTGATCTCGGTGACCAGAACCGACAATGCACTCTCTCACCAGAGCAGGATTTGGTCACCCTGGTGTAGTACTTGGCCACAACCTTCTACGATCAAACCAATTAACCCTCGTCCCTCAGTCCCCAGCGGCTGCGGAGCAACTGACCACGGCGGCGGTCAGACCTGTGACGCAGCGGAGGGTGCTAAGAATCTCTGGCTCCGGACAGGCCGCCATTGGAATCTGAACCTGGCAACGTTTAGCGCTAGAACTTTATCTAGTGAGGCTAGCCTAGCAGTGCTGTTCGAGTAACTAGCGGAAATTAAATGGGATGTGATAGGGCTTAGCGAAGCTAGGAGGACAGGTGAGGCGTATAAAGGACGGACACATACTGTGCTATCGCGGATTAGAGGTTAGACGAGAACTAGGTGTGGGATTCCTCATTAATAAGGATATACCTGGCAACGCAGATGACTTCTATGGTATTAACTAGAGGGTAGCAGCTATAGTAATTAGGCTGAATAGGCGGTACAAGCTGAAAGTAGTGCAGGCCTACGCCATATCCAGCCATGATGAGCAGACCGTTGAAAGTTTCAATGAGGATGTAGAATCGGCAATGAATAAAGTAAAATCACAGTACATTGTACTGATGGGCGACTTCAATGCGAAGGTGGCCAAGAAGCAGGCTGACGACCACGCGGTAGGTGACTATAAGATAGGCTCTAGAAATAGCAGGGGAGAGTTATTAGTCGAATTCGCGGACAGAAATGATTTACGGATAATGAATACCTTCTTCCGCAAACGAGAAAACAGGAAGTGGACCTGGAAGAGCCCAAATGGTGAAACTAAAAATGAAATCGACTTCATACCATGCGCTAAACCTGGCATCATTAAGGATGTGGCCGTCCTCGGAAAGGTGCGTTGTAGCGACCACAGAATGGTAAAGTCTAGAATTAGCTTTAGACTTCAAGAGGGAACGAAAGAAGCTAGTGAAGAAGAAGGCCATTAACGAGTTAGCCGTAAGAGGGAAAGCACAGGAGTTTAGGATAGCGCTGCAAAACAGATGTTCGGCGTTAACTGAGGAAGATGATCTTGATGTTCGTTCAATGCACGATAATCTGACATCGATAATTGCGGAGTGCGCCGTAGAAGTAGGCGGTATGACAGTTCGAGAGGATACCGGAAAGCTATCTCAGGTGACGAAAGGTCTGATTAAGAAGCACCAAAGCATGAGGGCGTCTAATCCTACCGACAGAATAGAACTAACAGAGCTATCAAATTTATTAAATAAGCGCAACGGGGGTAGCCGACATAAGGAACTTTAATATGGAGAGAATCGAGCATGCT
This sequence comes from Amblyomma americanum, assembly GCF_052857255.1. NCBI lineage: Eukaryota > Metazoa > Arthropoda > Arachnida > Ixodida > Ixodidae > Amblyomma > Amblyomma americanum. The sequence continues at coordinate 77,312,292 of NC_135500.1, read as the reverse complement.
CTAAAGAACGGAGGTAGCCTAAAAGCCGTGAAGAGGAAACTAGGCATAGGTAAAAACCAGATGTATGCATTAAGAGACAAGCAGAGCAATGTCATTAGCAATATGGACAAGATAGTTAACGTAGCCGAAGAGTTCTACACAGACCTGTACAGTAGCCGATGTAATCAGAGCGTTAATGAGGAAGTCAGCAGTGCACAGCAATGCGTCATCCCGCCAGTAACGAAAGATGAAGTAAAGAAAGTCTTAGAAGCAATGAAAAGGGGAAAAGCAGCTGGGGAGGATCAGGTAACAGCAGATCTGTTGAAGGATAGAGGGGACATCGTGCTAGAAAAACTAGCCACCCTGTATACGCAATGCCTTCTGACCTCGACTGTACCAGAAGCATGGAAGAATGCAAACATTAATTAATTCATAAGAAGGGAGACGCCAAGGACTTGAAAAATTACAGGCCGATCAGCTTACTATCCGTTGCCTACAAAGTATTTACTAAGGTAATCGCTAATAGAGTCAGGGCAACGTTAAACTTTAATCAACCAAATGATCAGGCAGGCTTTCGTAAAGGATATTGCACAATAGATCATATTCACACTATGAATCAGGTGATAGAGAAATGCGCCGAATATAACCAACCTCTATGTATAGCTTTCATTGATTACGAGAAAGCATTCGACTCAGTGGAAACCTCAGCAGTCATACATTGCGTAATCAGGGGGTAGAAGAGCCTTATGTCAAAATACTGGAAGATATATATAGCAACTCCACAGCAACTATAGTCCTCCATAGAGTCAGCAATAAAATTCCAATAAAGAAGGGCGCCAGGCAAGGAGACACGATCTCGCCAATGCTGTTCACCGCATGTTTACAGGAGGTATTCCGAGGACTGAATTGGGAACAGTTGGGAATAAGAATAAATGGAGAATACCTAAATAATCTGCGATTCGCTGATAACATTGCCTTGCTGAGTCACTCAGGAGGTGAACTGCAAATCATGATCACTGAGTTAGAGAGGCAGAGCAGATAGATCGGTCTAAAAATTAACATGCAGAAAACCAAGGTAATGTTCAACAGTCTTGCAAGGGAAAAACAGTTCACAATTGGCAGCGAGAGCCTGGAAGTTGTGACGGAATACGTCTACTTAGGGCAGGTAGTGACAGCTGATCCGGATCATGAGAGGGGGATAACTAGAAGTATAAGAATGGGGTGGAGCGCATATGGCAAGTTCTCGGTGATCATGAGTGGCAGTTTACCAATTTCCCTCAAGAGAAAAGTGTACAACAGCTTTATCTTACCGGTACTCACCTACGGGGCAGAAACGTGGAGGCTAACGAAAAGAGTTCAGCTTAAGTTAAGGACAACGCAGCGAGCCATGGAAAGAAAAATGATAGGTGTAACGTTAAGAGATCGGAAGCGGGCAGAGTGGGTGAGGGAACAAACACGGGTTAATGACATCCTAGTCGAAATCAAGAGAAAGAAATGGGCTTGGGCAGGGCATGTAATGCGAAGGCAAGATAACCGCTGGTCTTTAAGGGTAACGGAGTGGGTTCCAAGAGAAAGTAAGCGGACCAGGGGGCGGCAGAAGGTGAGGTTGGCGGATGAGATTAAGAAGTTTGCAGGCAAAGGGTGGATGCAGCTGGCAAAGGATAGGGTTAATTGGAGAGACATGGGAGAGGTCTTTGCCCTGCAGTGGGTGTAGTAGGGCTGAGGATGATGATGACATTTGCCGTGGTCATGGCAGCACCAACAGGAAGACGTCATTACTTCGAAAACATTTGTCGAAACGCTTTCTTACCTGAACGAAGAAAGCGAGAGGGTTACTGGTCATCATCCTAGCAGTGTCGCCATGCCCAATGCCGGTGTGGGGCGTGTCGCCGCATCTATAGGCAGATGATATCGATGCCGTTGTGCTTCCTGGCGCGCTTCCGGGTGGCGCGCAGCTGAGGAATTCTAGCTGGCCGAGCATTCCGTCGTAGGCAGCCTAAGTTAGAACACATTCCCGATGTTTCAACAGAATCTACTGAAAGTAACATCATGCCTCATTTTTATGTGCGTTCAAACCCGTGCTTCCAACAAACTAGTCTCCTTTACTTGCACCGCTGCCTAATATATTTAAATGACATCTCGGGTTGAGCTCACTAACCCGTTGTTTTACTCAAACGGACAAGTAAAGATTTTCTAATTTCACTTGAGCGCAGTTGGACTTTGAATTTGCGTATTCTGAACAATTTCTGCCAATAATTAATGATTTTCGAAATTACTTACGTTAGGGTGTTTCGTTTTCTCACTTCTGTGTGACTTTCTTCTTCCGATCCCCTCTGCTTCAATCCAATGGCCTCTAATGTTCAATAAATTAAGACGAATAGATTATAGAATGAAATAAATTCACTGCTACACACATTGCTCACAGTAGCCCCTGTTCTTGTGCGCTGTGCAATGAACAAGCAGGTCTATCGTACTTACAGCCGCTCTTATAGGAGTAAACGCTACCTACATATGCGATGACTCACAGTCGACAGCTTAGCTTGCTTTCAGAGAATCGTTTTGCCTTTTGAGACCATCGGGATCGAGTCGCAAATTGTGAAAGTGTTGTCATTTCGTGCGTTGAGGTGGCATACTGACAGATCATACGCTACGATGGCAAGGTATGCGACTCTTAATCCCGGCCGGGAAGAAAATGAAATGATTAACAACACAGGATTCATGTAATCTCTAACCGCGCAGTAGGGTGTCAAAGGCCAACAGACAACACCGCAAATTTCTGTGCTGGTAACGTAGAGATAGTCCGATTTTAGATAAAAGGTGATGATACGACCAGTTTCTGACTGCAACTCTGCGTGTGTTACGATTAACGCCCGTGATCTCACTCAATGCAAAGCCTTCCATACGACGTTCCTAGTGCGCACTCTGTTTTGTACAATCGTAAGTGCTCGGGACTCTGCAGCTCCGGTAGTTTGAACATAGTGCCGGTCAAACGACGCAGCAGCTTCCCTTACATCACAGAGGCAAGGCACTAAATGATACGCAAGGGTCACGGCCACGCAAGATAGCTCTGTGATAAGTTCAGGCGTAACAAGGAACTTTGATAGAAAAAGCGCCAGCCTCGGGAGGAAAGATAACAACGTGCTGTTGGTCTCTGCAAAGGAACAAAGGATGAAACATCAATATTGCACCCAGTAAGGAAATCGCCGCCTACATGCGCGAGCTCCTTCCTGGATCCTGATTCTTGGAGGCCAGAGGTAGCTCTAGTAGGTGAAAGTACAACTCTTTTCAAGTACGGTGCTCGGGCATGTTAGCGGCTTTCTCAGAAGGTAGCCGTCTCAAAGTGGAGGCCAAAGCCAAGAGAAAGTTCTGCAAACCTTAGTCGCTTAAGGATAACATAACCAAATCGTCCCGAGAAAAGGCTTAAACACAACTACACATTAGCGTGAGAACAGTTTCCGTTGATACTATATTCGTTTATTATTATACATACGCCGCCACTTCTCTTGAGGCTCCCTCGTAGACGAGGCAACTATTTGCCATCGTATATATAGTTTTGTCACAATTGCAAAAGGCAATGTGTGGTTAATTGATAAATTGGGGATTTAACTCCCTGACTCCACTCATGAGCTATGAGGGGCGCCGTAGTGGAGGGCTTCTGGTGAATTTATACCACCTGGGGTTTTTTAACGTGCATTTTAAAAAAAAATACAGCGCGAACAGGGACGACGGACGAAGGAGAGGTGCACAACACAAGCACTGTCACTCAGCTAAAATTTTATTCAGGAGGAAAACACATATACAAAATCGACAAAAGAAAATAGCGAAGGCAGCAATCACATGAGGCAATCAACACGAGGAACAAACTCAAAAGATAGCGCGGGGCGCCTTTTTCTATGACGCATGGCACATCAGGTGTTGTCCAAGAACCTTATCTAATGTGATAGAGGGTTGGCTAATGCACGAGCTTATTTTTTTTCTTTGTAAAAAACGCTTCCATAATCTCTCTGGTACACTGATCGCAGTGCTGGTACAGTAGCTCGGTTCTCTCAAATATCGCCCTACAATTCTTTTTATCTCCGCACTGAGCGCAATGTTTAGATACCTCTGACGATGATTTTTCTTGTTCTTTTGGGCGCATATTCAAGAATCGCTCGTGCATCAGCCAACCCTCTATCACATTATTTGATGCGGAGATACGGTTCTTGGACAACACCTGATGTGCCACGGGTCAGAGAAAAGGGCGCCCCGCGCAATCATTTACGTTTTTGAGTTTGTTCCCTGGGTTCATTGCCTCATGGGATTGCTGACTTCGCTGTTTCCTCGGTTACTTTTATATATGTGTCTTCTTCCTGAATAAAATTTTAGTTGCGAGACAGCGCTTGTGTTGTGCACCTCTTCTTCGTCTGGCGTCGCTGTTCGCGCTGTATTTTCCTTTTAAAATGAACGTAGCCCAACTAGCCCAACTTTCCATCCTACTTTAACGTGCTCCGACATTGCAGAGCCCACGTGCGTTTTTGTATTTCGCCTCCATTCAAATACTTTCGCCACCACCGTTATCGAACCCATCACCTTGAAGTCAGCAGCCGAACGCCAAAGCCTCTTAGCCACCGCGGCGGGTTTCATTCACAGATAAGCCCCCGTGTCGGCCCATTCGCCTTTCAATGTATGCTGCTGTGAGGCACATGTTCTGGTTCTGCAACCCTTTATTTCACGCTGCATTTCGCCTTTCTGTGTTTGACCAGGCACACCCCTCCGCCACTCTGTGATATCATTCGTCTAATATGTACCGATAATTTTATCCATAAGCAATTTCATGCGGACACGCCTCCCAGACATCCACTCCTGAGCGGCGAATGAATAAGAAATTTCAGCTAAACTAAGTATGCTGGAAGAATTAATTACTATACTTCAATCGAGTACACTAGACGCAGCTATAATTTATGAGAACTACCGTAATTCCTGGTACAAAGTCTGCACTCGCAGGCCTCAATGTTTGCTGAGGAAAAACATTTCTATATCGTCTGCTCCCAGCGCACTATGTCTACAGTGCTAGTCCCACAAAATCTGCTAACACAATACGCGTTCGGAATTTAATGGCACATTCGATGGTACTTAAAAGAACGTACTATATATTCCGCCCATGCATATATTAGTCCGCCAAGCGATAAATTTTTGCTTGTAAGCATGTACAGTCAGCAAACTGTATGCCAGATATTGCGGTATTTTTATGTATGTTTCTGTTCCAAGACAACGTTGTCGAAAAAATTGCTTGCGGTTTAGCACTGCTAAGCATGAAGTATTGCGCAAAAGAACAGTTTTTTCCAGGGGGGGGGGGGGGGGTGGCATCACGGACAGCTACCTGAAAGTGCGATTGCGGTGTCCACTGAGCCAGGGAGCCACTTATGCGTGTCTTCAGCTTTTTCGCCGTCAGTGCCAATTTACCCAATGTACGCCGGCGCCCTGTGCTTCAGTGCCACGTTTCTGAACCAATGTTGTCAACGCCAACGCGTATTGCTAGTGCCGTGTTTCTACCACAAAATTGTACACTCCAAGGCATGCAGCTCACACCTCTCTGTAGCTACAGCCTCATAATTAAAAGCGCGAGTATTACTTTGACAGAAGTATTATTTGACGAAGAAGATGTGTAATGCACAGAGCGAGAGAGAAGAAGAAGAGTGTGTTGCAGTTTAACACGAGGCGTGTTCGGCTGCGGCGGTAGCGTAGTGCTCTTGTGCAGTGGCCTGCGCAGCTGATCTGTTTCTCCGCCGCGGGTTTGAATGCCAGTAGCGGATATATTTTTTTATTTATTTTATTTGACTATGCACAAACCTACGAACTCCGCAAGAATCCCAACATCGCAAGATCTTGTTCGGGGTTTACACATCGGAATAGTGGTCACGCACTAAAAAATGAGACGACAACCAAGCACAGGTAGGAGCTACAAAGCGACGGTGCAGACATGGCGTCAGATCTCGATTTTACTAGGGGTGTGCGAAAACTCGTAAACTTCGAATACTGAATCAAAAATATCCTTTTTATTGAATAATTATACAAATGAAATAGTTTATGTTCAAAATAGTTCAAAACGAATTGAATATATCAAGTTTTCAAACACTTTTCGAATAATTGGCTCAAAGTTGCATAAGGCCTGCTGTATTTTTCTTCCGCGACTATTCCAAAACAGGAACCATGCTGCCGCAGTCGGTATGCGCGGGATGGAGAGTTCCGCAGCGCGGTGCAGTTCATTCGCGTGGCGGTATTCCTAATCCACACACATGGCCTCGGAGATAGGACAACACGGCAGGGCCCAGGCAGGTTCAGGAAACCCGGCCTTTATGGCTGACCTCGGAGGCCATGTCTCATACGTCAGCTCTCTTCCTTCTCATGCACTGAGTTGTGACGCAAGTTTATTGTCTTCCGTTAACAAGAGCAAAATATACTTTTGTATGCGCGTAGCATGAGAAGATAAAGTTAATACACTGACCTCTTGTTGCAACCCTTCCTCCCCCCCAAATGGAGATCTCTCTTGCGTTTTTTGACAGCGACAGGAGTAACTGCGAAAGCAGCGGTGCGCTGTTTCTCACAATTGCTGATTGAATATTCGCACTAGTAGCGAATAATCGTGATATATTTGAATCGTATTCGATTTAGTTTTTAACTATTCACATTCGATTCGGTAGCAAAGCTACACCATTCGTATCCGATTCGGTTCGGAAAGAGTACGATTCGCACACCCCTAGATTTAACACTTCTGTGTGGCGTTTGAGCCTCTTACTATTGTATATGGGTGACGTCACACCTGCTCATCTTCCCCATCCCTGTGCTTACGTTACTTTATATTGGACATCTCGGCTTATGATTACCTCTCCGATTCGCTTAAGACGAGATTATCATGATTTTGAAGCTATGGGTTGCATACCATACTGGAGCGGTGGCAGAAAGCGCGAATTTTTGCAACGTGAACGCAGCACTGCGTAATGACCGAACAGCAAGAAAGGTTCCGTGCACGCGTTGCAAGAAAGGAGGAGGAGGATAAACTTTATTTAGGGCCAGAAAAGACATTCTATTTTTTTTTTTTTGCTACTTGAAACGAGCTGATTAGTTTCCTCCGAGCTTGGGTTGATCTTGGAGGTGGTGTGATGGCAGCCGTTAGCCATTTCCTGTTTCCTGCGAGGTGGTACGAATTGGCCGTATGTGGCATCCAGGTATTGCACACATGGCACTGGCTGCACGGTGCGTAACTGCCGCGAATAAGTCGTGGCGTACTGTAGCAAGATGCTATTAAGGGGATGTGCCTTGCTGACAACGCGCTTTCGCTGCTGCTATCGTATACTGCCTGTCCATCAGGATGGCTTCCCCTGCTGGAACCTGCAAGCTAAGGAGAGAGTTCTGTGAGTACGAAGGGGAATATCTTTTGTCCACTGAGACTTTCGAGCATCGCACGCATAGCATGGATATAAAACGCCCCCAGTAGAAATCGGTCCTCAACACTGCCGCAGAGCTTGCCTCAGCGTTCGGGCGTGAAGATTCAGAACCGAGACACAGAAGAGATACGTAAGCTAGCCAGCGTAGTTTGCGTGCCATTTGCAAACACTTTTCCCTTCTGGGACATCTATTGTCGGATTCTGATACCATTGACTGCAGTATGTGCACTCTCTTTCCCTTTGAACAGGTACGCCCTGTAACGCCCGCAACGTAAGGACGGCGAGCAAGTGTCGGACCGACGAGTCTCTTCCTGGCTGCTGAGGATAGAGTTTGTCTCCTCGAGAATGAAATAAATTATCAGGATTAAGCGTTCTCGGCACGGCAGTAACTGCTTAGCTGTGACTCTACACTGGCAGTTCCAGTCACGCGGGGATCGTTAATGACGAGGAGACGAAGGGAAACTGCGTCTTTAGAAGACGTTAGCTTTTCATTCTGAATAATTGGCGCTTCTACAATGAAAGCCCCGTTCACCGCTTTCGCCCTTTGAAGGTCGTTTAGTACCAGTACACATTATCAGAAATTGCGTCTGCATGTTAGTATATTCGACGTCACCGCATCGTTTGAATCATATAGCAGTAAAACTGGATTTACATCAATTAGCGTCCCGCACACCGGATGGACGTGGCATACAGCGTGAGCAGCGTGCAACTTCCCTCTTGCGATTAAGTTACTGGCGATTTTTGTCTCTGTGCATAGCCGTGCATAAATTGGATGTTCTTTAACCGAGTATAGGGCTGCGCACGATAGGCAGCTCCACTGCTTGCCATGGTGGGTGCGTATGGCTGGGTATACGTACTGCCAAACGTTATGCCCCGCCTTTCAGCGTTCAAAGGCAATAATCATGAAGCCGTGGCTTGACAGCACCAATGCGTTCATTTGCCGCACCGTTTCCTCCTGCCAATGAAAAACACCATTTATCTCGTATGTTGGAGCCCAAAAAGAATGTATGCCCTAGGAAATGCGAGAACCAAACCTGCGATGTCTCTGGTAATTAGGTAAGTTGTGAACAAGTGGAAGAAATTGGTTCCGAATGCCTTCTAGTAAGTACTGCTGATAATTTCATACTAGAAAGAGTAAACGGGCACCAGTTAGGGGTGGGCGCGCTGCAAGTGAGAGCGGGGGCCGCGAGAGCGTGCCTTCCGAGCACAGATGGCCAGGGGCAACACCTGAAGCCGGCGTGGCCCGTGTTTGTAAACACGACGCAGAGCACGTTTTCGCTTCCAGAGGAGCGTCCGCACTCGCGCATGCACCCATCGCGGGCGAACGGCCGCGGCGGCGTCTTCGGCTCCCTCCATCCTATTAGCAGCAACGGTGCGCGTATGCGGGGACGGCGCAAGGAAGGAGGGCTCCTCCAGTGAACTTGGAGGAAGTAGGGCCCACTGCTGCATTTCGGCGAGAGTCCTCTCCGTGGCCTCCTCTCCTGCGCCGGGGACGCCCACCGCGCCGAGAGCCCGCCACTATCCTCAACCGCTGCGGCTGCGGACCAACGCTCGTCGCCGGAGGACGCGGCGCAGGGACTTTGCGCGCACGTGCTTGACTGGACCCGTGTGTTGTGTGTGGGTGTGCGCGCGCGAACAGTGAGAGGACCTCCGGACGGGTCTCCAAGTGCCCCCCTTTTGACCACATCGCTGCCCCGTTCGAACATTCCTGGATTTTCTCTTCAGTGCGTCCTCCGGAGCGGACTCTGGATCTCACCCGGTGCTCTATCCGCCCCCGGCGACCAGAGAGTGAAGGACCCTCCGTGCTGCAGCCCCTGTGTGAACGGTGTGCGGTGGTGAACGAGTGCCGCCGCGCTGAGGTCGTGGCGAGTGCGGTGCATGTTACGAGTGGCTGGTCTCGGTCGTCGGTGATACCCGGTCGGCGGTCGTGTACACTCTCCCCGTCGGCAGGTCACTTTCGCCGCCCGACGCGGCGACCCCGAAAGCGTCGATGGCCAGTGGTGCTCTGGCCGCTGGGCCCATGCTCGGTCTCGCCGAGTCCGGACACATGGCGCAAAATATGACGCCGCCGCCGCAGCAGCAGCAGCAGCAGCAGCAACAGCAAGCGCTGCACCAGTACTCGCACGCCGCCTCCCTGGGACTTATAACTCAACAGCAGATGCAGCAGCAACAACAGCAGCAGCAACAGCAGGCTGCACATTTGCAACAGCAACAGCAGCAAGCTGCTCAAATGGCAGAGGCGCAGCAGCAGCAGCAGCAATTAGCCGCCGGCTACCACCTCGGCTCGTACGGCGGATACAACGGATACAGGTGAGCCCACGCCGGCCGATGACCGCGCGGCCTCGAAAAAGTGTGAAGCGTGCGCTTGTGTGATGCATTTGGCGAAACGAGCGTTCTGCTTGCGTCTGCCGTGCTTGTGTGAACGGTGCGCGTTGCTTTCTTTTGTGTCTTTTTCTTTTTGTTTGTCGCGTATATTTCTCCGCCCGTGGCTTTTTTTTTATTTTCCTCTACATTCAGCGAAAGAACGCGCTTTCATGCGACGTGCGTCTTGCCTGCTTTGTGACGGGAATTTTAGTGTCCACTTTTCCTTGCATTCGTTTCTTGACAGCGTGCCGTTATTTCTTCTGCATTCCTTTTTTTATGCGAAAATACTCTACCATGGCAGACATCGTCTCCTCTTGCGTCTTCGGTGATATTTGAGGCAACTATCAATGCTGTTTTTTTTTTTCCTTGTGCTTTCCGCATCATTACCTCAGCCCCATCGTTAAAACGCATGCCCTGGGAGCACTTAAAGGGGTGGATAGCACGAACAACCCAAACGCAGCAAGAACAGACAGGAAATGGATATGCAAGGCAACGGTGTATTTAAGGGTGGTGCTGGCCATGTTTGCAGGCTATGAGAAACTGTCACATAGCCCATGGCACAATACAGGTGAGACAACTTAACCTTTCTCTGAGATAACTGGCGGCATATTTTCGTGGAGACTTCCTCGTCGTCGTAAGGCGGCATAGCCGTAAACCTCGCGTACACCGGCTTGCAAGTGAGATCGTGTTGTCGGGGCTGGGCTGCGAAACAGATGCTCCCGAAAGCGTGTTCCTTGTTGTGATTATGCAATTGACCTGGGCCGTGTTCATAGGGGCTAACCTTGGTGCTTTCACCGAGGGGTAGGTGGATGCGCTCCTCTTCGTGCGACTTCTCGTGCGAAGCTGTGCAAACACGTCCTGATCTACCAGTGCTGGACAGCGCTAGACATCATGCTCAGTTCGCAAGAAATCTCGGTGCATGCACCCGATTACCGAAAGAGATGGATGTTGTTCTATGCAAGCTGCAAAAAGCGTCAGCTCCTCTTTCCGTTGCAACCAACATGTGCTGCGACATTTTTTTTTCCTCGCAGTGTCGACGCATGTGGCGCGCATCTCAGCTCCTCCGGTAGCATGGACGAGTGAGAAAATATTCACGCGCGAAGTATTTTGCGCTACATGTCTGATCGCATCATGTGCTCTCAGTTGGTACACCTTTGGGCAAAAGAAAATATGACCACCTTGCGCGCTTTTTCCCTCAGTGTCACTGTGTCTTCACTAAAGCGAACGCCCGGAGTGAAAGGCATGGAAATAAAAGAAACTCCCAGACTTTTTATCTCCCCCTTCGGCGTACACGTCGCCGAGATAGCTGTCGCACCTTCCTAAATGCGCCACGACCATCGGGACCACGCGACCGGAGATTTTCGCGTCCTTGACAGCCCACGCTTCCTGGCTCAATGCACCTCCCTGTTCTGGTTCGCGTGTATAGCACTCCCTTTGGTCTGGTATTCGGGAATTCTCTAATGCGAAATAACACACACCGACGTACCTCCAACCGGTGAAACTTTCATTCAGCTCCAATACGCGGCCCAGTAGGTGATGCGTTTCCCCTTCCTGCATCGAAATATACACGATGGTGTTCTTGACTGCTCTGAATTATACGAGCGCGCTTTGTTGCTGCCCTGCATCTCGCTTTCAGCGGACAGGAGAACGTCACTAGAGTGTTGCTGACTTGGGAGTCCTTTTGGTTGTCCCCTTAGGTTTATAACCATGCAGCCAACCTGTATCAATGTGCGAGAGTTAAACTTATGTCAGATCAAATTGAGCGTGAATATTACAGAAAAGAAGAAGCTGCCATTCACCATTTAATGTAGAACCGCTATCTTGGGTAGGTGATATAGATTCATTGAAAAGCGACCAGCGCACAGACAGTACAAAAAGAGACGCACAACACGGCGCTTTTCAGCGCCGCGTTATGCGTCTGTCTTTTAGCACCATCTGCAAGCGCTGGTTACCCTTTATAGCAATATCTGGTCTAATATAAAGCCCTCTCTCTTCCTTACACTTGCGGAGAAATAGACGAAACAAAGGGACAGGTATCAGTTAAGCATTTTAATAACGGAGTTTACAAATAAAAGTGAAAAGCGCGCACAGCTGGGCAGCATTCGCGTGAGCATCAGTAGTGCATGTCACAACGGTGTTTCCTTAAAAGAAACAGTAATGCAATCAGCTGAAGTTCAACTCGCTACACACCAATCCAATCAAAATTATAACGGCACTCCCAAACTGCTTTTAAAGTGACTAGTATAATTTATTAGTACCATAGGTAACGAAGATAGCAACGTGCTCAGCTCCACCAGAGAAAATCAGGAAGTTCGGATGCATTCACAAAATATTTTGTAATCGCGGCAATAGATACATAGTTGAGTGCACATATATTCTTAAACGGATGTTGTGCGACATGAGTATTTAGCAGATCTGAATGATGACGGGCTCGATAACTACACTACTTTCTGCCACCAGTGTCTGCGAGTGCATCACCGCGAACGATTATTCCAAGCTGCCGAAAATTCAGTGTTGAAACCGAATGCGATTTTAATGACAAGAAGCTTTGGACTCGTATTCACAACCTGAAATATCTGTAAACACAGAAAAAATCAACAAATAAATTGCCCCAGTGAATCCTTTAGAGGCTTCCAAATGTGACAGGATAGATCAGTGATCCTTTGGTGCTTTGGTTAGACTAGTCTTGGGGAAACATTTATATTGTCTGCGTAGCGCTCTCGAGGTGGCTGCCACATCTGGTCAGATAGTTTGTGGCAACTATAAATAGGAAACTACGCTCAGCGACCATTTGGACCGATTTCGCATGTGTGTAGCATCTCCCTATCCGCATGTCCCACCAAACTCTTGGAGGTGGGGCCATGTCTGCATTCAAAGGGAGAAGAACCTCATTCCTTCCACTAGCCCATCGTTACAGACCATCCCCTTTCGTCGCGATGCCATTTCGCGAGCTTTGACAGAGAGCAGCGGAGGTGAAATAACTATGCAAAATATCTGTGCGATGTCAGTGCACGTTAAAGAACCCCGGGTGATCGAAATTTCCGGAGCCCTTCACTACGTCGTCTCTCATAGCCTGAGTCGCTTTGGGACGTTAAACCCCCATAAACAAACAAACAGACAAGCCCCGCATCCGCACGTTCATCGTTCCGCACTTACACGCGCCACCATCACTGATCTACTGCGCAAATAAGCGCGTTGTGCGTCAGTTAGTCGGTGCGTAGTGAATTTTAACGAAGCGCCTGGGGTCACACCCGCGGCAATGCTTGACTCTATAGCAACGCCGCAAGAGCCCGAACGCGCCTAACGTATCAAGAACCGCGCCTGGCGCGCGTATGCGGCGTGCGCCGCGTATCCCCGAAGAAAACGGCGCCCGAACGTTCTGGAAACTCGGTGACACACATCGCGACCTTTGAGGAAAAAAAGCGCCCGCCGGGCATCGGCGGCTGTGTTTCGCGCGCTCGCCGTATGTGTGCGGTCGACGGTGTGTCCGAACTCGTACGTACGAGGTCCCTATCCTGATAGCGTCGAGCCAGAGGCACCCTTAATTAGGCACCCTAATTTCGCACCCGCATCGTGGCGAACGTTGATATCAAGCCCTTCCAATGCGCTCTTTCGACTCATGATCGCTTCCTCATCCTCATGACCCTCTTGTACTGTTTTGAACCTACAAACATCCTCGGACGACTGAAAAGGTTCAACCAAAATTACGTGTTTCTCCCCTCAGTCTTATCATTAAATTGATCAGGTGGAGCACGAGCGACCTTACCTTTTTTAACACCGTCACTTAGTCTTGACTTGTCAGGGAAGTGAGGAAAGCGTTTTTGAAACGGGCAATGTTGCTCGCTTGTGTACTCCGATAAAGGGTTTTCTTCCAGAAATTCAAAACCGTCATAAAATAAAATCAACTGGCGTTTCTTTCGGCCTCTGCATATGTTTAAAAAACCGTGGGTACTTAGAAAGAAAACTGCCCACGATGTAGTACAGGCGAGACAAACTGTTATTTCACTGATACCTTAGTCGTCTGCGTCTCTTTTCGTTTCAGAAATCAATGACTGTCGTTGTCTTTGCATATACATTTTCTTTAGGGTTTTGTACATTTTTGTAGACCTCTTCCTCTTTAATTCAGTAGCATGAGGTTCAAGTGTATTAATTGCTGCTGTTCGTTGTGCCATTTTCAGTTCACATGGCTGGTACAGCTTGTTTCTTTTCATACTGATTTTTATATTCCTAAAGATTTAACTGCACTGGTAGGAATAAGCGAAACGAACTTGTTTACTTTTCTTATTTCATTGGCTATTGTATACAAATTTCCCATATCATAGTGATAAGTCCAGTTTTCTTGGACATCAAGTTTTAATTTCGGGCTACTGTGGAATAATGTACGATATGATTATGCACGTATTTATAGAAATTGTCTAACTTCCCGACGCATTGCGGAACCTTTCCTTTAATGTTTCTCCTGCGCCCACACCTGGTAGTCAGCACTGCTATAGAAAACAGATGCTGTGAGTCTTTGTAAAAAAATAGCAGAAAACTAGAAGCGTCCCGGGGAGGTATCTGTGGATATATAGATTTTTACGGTTCAATCTTATGATATATAAAAAAAGCGCGTTCATAAAATTATCCAGTCAAACAATTCCGCTTTTCTAGAATCTCTGGGTACATTTTCCGATCACAGTGGCTGATAACCCTCCATATGACATCTGAGGCCGCGATGAGACCATACTCACATTCTTTGTGAATTCTCAGTGTACAGTTATGAAAGGCATTTTGTAAGTCGTACACCGCAACACATCTATTCACGCCCGTTAACAGAGTTCAAGGTTATTGGACACTGCCCGCGGCGATCATCGGCGATGAGGGCCTGCCAGGCCCTCCTGCGGTTCTTAAAAGTGTCGAGCCTGCACCGCAGGCTGCGATTTTGCCGAAGCATTTTCGCTTTCTGCTTTATCATGTCACTCCTTTTTCTCCCTCACCTTTATATCCCATCATCCCTTTCCCCCCAGTGCAGGGTACCTAACTGCTTTAATCTACCGGTTAACCACCCTGCCTTTCCTCCTCCTTCTCCCCCTGGGTATATTTTAGAGCTTCGCAGTGAACTGAAAGCAATTATTTAAAGCTGTGAAAAAATATATCGAAACCATTCCGCACAAATTTATTTTCGCTTCTGTGTTGAACGCCTAACGGTGCTCAGTACGGAGACCTTTCAGAGAGTTTGCATTTTCCACGACTGGAGTCCGCTTGACGAGGCCGTCCTTCGCTTCAGTGCTCGCTCTTTCTTATCTCACACACTCTGAGGAAAATCATAGCATGCGACACCGTCGGGAAATGTATACGTGCCGTGTGAAAAACCAAAGGAAAGAGTACGGCGACAAAGACGCGCAAACTTCACATCAGGTGTAATTTATCCTTCTTTTTTTTTCGTGGGCAGCCCTACGTACAGACAGAAGGAAAAATGTGAGAAACGGCAAACGAAGCCTGTGAAAGCTTGAAATTGATTTTACTTTCCAGAATACATATACGTAAGAGAAGGACAGTGCGTAGAAGCTTTGCAAAACTAACGAAGCAGTGCGCATTTTATTGCTTTTTTATCTGCGTCTCATTTAGGAAGGCCAATGAGGAACAGGATTAGAAAAAGGGACCATGTCTGTGAGAAACGATGAAGTTAGAAAGAAGCGTACATGACTGGGAAAAGCAAAAGTCACAAGAAGTCTATGTGAAAAATTATCGCTGAACTTGTCGCTTTAGTGAAGACACAGCAATGGGTTTATGAAAAGCAGCTCTTCTTTCGTGGTTCTTTTTTTTTCAACCATTTCGCAAAGCTTTGTTTGTTATCATGTAGACAAAGCTTGACCACCTCTATGGCGCTTTATTGGCTGAATATGGTAAAAAAGAAGTTTAGTTAATGTGATAAGCTTTGTGATAAGTTTTGAGGCTCCTTTGAGCGCGCGTACATCTTAATACAGTAGTTCCCTTGTCAACAGTTCCGGAAAAAAACGGGAAACACTGAGCAGCTTACAAAAATGACTGCGTCTGGCCACGTAAACCTTTTGTTGATGCGCCCAAAAAAATGGAACCAGTTTTCCTACTCTGTACTGCCACAGTGTGTGATTTATGTTACTGTACACCCGTCGTAATTTGACAGAGAGCAATAACCGCACGTTGCTCGTTACGCATTTGCCATTTTCTGAAAGCATACGCACGCAGCTTTTATTACAGTGCACACTACGATATAGCAGGTTAGATGGATCTGCAGCAGCAATGGGTTTTGCCCGCATTAAGGGGCGTAGTTTTCTTTGCAAAGTATATTTTAACTTCAGCATGGAATTGTCGCTTTCAGTCTGATCTGAAGAAGGCGAAAAGTGTTCAGTTCGCTCTGCTCGCTCCTATAAGTTCCAAATACACTGCATTCGCCCCGCCTATCCGCTCACTTTTAACAGAGAAAAGTGGGCAGGCTTTCAACGACAGGCCTTGAAAGCCAGTCTTTTAGGGTTTTTTTTTTTTGCTGTCCACCCGCGTTAGGCGAAAGTTTATTTATTTTTTTTACAGAGTAATACTCAGCATAAAACTCAGACAGTTGACTCTTGGTCGTTAGATTAAGTTTTTCCATCGCTCTGAACACCCCAGAGTTTTTTCCTCACTTACTAGCCGTGCTCAAACCTCAGTGTGCCACGTTAACACTGAGCTGCGCTGTCGAAAGCCACAGGTGTGAAACTGTTACGCACTTGTTGAGCATTAAGCATTTGAAGTTTTGCAACAAAGTCTGGCTAATGTTCCCAGTATTGCGGAAGTCTCCTCTACCGCTTTACCAAGAACATTCATTCTTGGCTGCCTCTTAGCACTGCTCAGAAATAAAGTCTAGCGCTTATGGGATAATATTGAGTCCACAATATATAAGTCAAAATCCACGATGGCGCTCCTTGAAATGGTTAGAGTAACGGTGTTATTATAATGCTAAATGTATGCAATGTGCGATTGGATAGCTGCTGACCGAAGGTAAGTGAGTTTCCTCCGTTCACTTTTTCCGTGCCCGTAATGGATCCGCATTCAGGACACTGACGGACAACAGAATCCGGCCACTTGTTTGCTTGCGCTGGCTCCAGCCCCTCTGCTCCAGGACAATTTTAGATGCCTTCATCCTTTCTTTCCACACGAGGCGTCCGTATGTGCACACAGTCTATTCAGTATGAAAGCCGTTCTAGAATCCGAATCTTCTGTGTAGGTGTCGAAGTTCATAGTGTTTTTGGCGACGCCTTTTTCTTCGCCTATATCTTTCTTTTTTATTTAGGCGAAATGTATTTCATTCTTTTTCATCTCTTCACTGTCGCCGCGATAAAGCCTTGGCAGTAAGCTTCTTGCAACTATACAACTCCCTTCAAGAAAATTTAAACAAACGCTCTGACTTCGTCTAAACCTTCTAAAACGTAAACACGAGCAGTAATTAAAAGCTACGTCAGCTAATCAAGCTCTACATTTTGTTCAAGCACTTTCCATGCTACACAAGCTGACTCACGGGGCCTACCGAGTCCACGGTTATCAGAAAAGGCGGTGCTGGCCCCAAATCCCACCGCCAGAATATGCAGACAGACACGACAGCATGCACATTTAAAAAACACGTACATCACTGCCCTCGTGTTCCCCACTTGCAAGGGCACTGGTTTTTGTTAATTTTTTATGCTGTGTGAAAGGAAGAACGCAATTTTTTAATAAAGCACTAGTTTTCCTATACTTTCTTTAGCCCTTACGTGCGTGCTTATGTATCTTATAGTTACGATACGTACTCTTTGAAAAGATAAGAGTTCCCTCTCTGCGAAAGTAGCGCATGACGCGTTCTTCTTCACCGCTAAAAAGCAAGAATGGAGCACTTTTCTTCGTACGCTACCTCTCGCATAGAAATTAAGTCCGCTAGCATATGTCCGACGTTATCGCCGACGTTGTAAACCTGCTGCTGTATAAATAACAACTCGAATGTTGACGGAATGCTTTCTTATTTCTTTCTTTAATCTCTCTCGCAAACTATTTTTGCTTTGGACCGGAGCTACACGTGACATGACACCCGACGGGACCTCAGCTTCCTACAATGTGTTTACAAGAATCAGCTGAATCTGTTCTCACCTCTCGACGTACGGCAGGGGACAACTAAAGTTTACAAGCCAGCCAAAGATATGTATCAAAACAAGTGTACGCAGAGCCTTATAAGCAAGTTATAGACACCACGGAGACCTTGAGAGAGGGCACGTATTTCTTGATGAGAATAAAAAAAGCGAACGGACAAAGAGCACGATCTATTTAGCCCGAAGCAATGTATAAAAGTAAAAGATAGTTGTACTGCTGTCGGATTTTCTCAGGTGCCCGAACTATCCCCATAAACTCTCACAAATCGACAAAAAAGAGCATCGTCTTTTTTTCTTTTTGGCAAAACCATTCGCTGAAGTGTTGGTCTCATTCAGGCTCTGTGTACAGGTTGGGAGTGTTTGCGTGGGTTTATTAAATTAGCATGCTACGCTGCAAAAATTACCATGAGTGTCGCAAAGATTTTGAATTATGGAACATCTCTGTCAGAAGTCATTCGCGTAAAAGCCAATTCACTCGAAGATAAAAGGCTATGAGAAGTAACAATGGCCGCATACCAGTCGCAAAGTAAGCAGAATGGAGAGTTCGGCCGTCTAATATATATGCATACGGGGGCTTTCACAAAATTAATATTTGTGTGCTTCCAGTAATCATCATTAATTGTTAACTCTCAGAGACATCTTGGCGGATTGTTACATAAAGGCGCCACTAAAACCTCGGGTGTACATGGTGGTCATTGGGCCCTAAAACAATAAATAAAGAAATAATTGTCCAATTACAGATAAATGATAAAGAACTAGCTCTGTAATTGTATGATGAATGCAGATGAAGCAAATTACAAGCAGCGTGAAGTGAAATAGGCGCTAATTATAAGCGTGATCCCTGAGGAAATTCTTGAACGTCATTTACTCATATTCAATGGCTATGAATACTGGCAGTTCATTCCACTGTTCCGTGGCACATATATATTCGCTAGAAAGCGGGCCGCTGTGGCATATGTTTTGTTCCCCTCTGTGCCGCCTGCTTTTTTTTCTGATTTTGACGTATGGCTGTCAACCAAGCACCTCTGTGTAAAAATCCACCCCAAGATCCTCATTTGCAACACTATGTCCACCGAAGCAATGGAAGGCTAAAGGCTCCGGTAAGGTTATATGCCTCTGAGCAGAGCGACTGTTTGCTGTTCGCTCTGCGAGTCACGAATGACTTACAATGGCAACCAGAGATGTTTGCTTCCCCAGAGCTGAATGCTACAGGAGAGAAAGGGCGGAAGTTCCGCTATGCCATCGGCGGCCTCCATTGCTGGCTTGCGCAATCCGCTGAAACTTCGCATTTATAACGCTGATGAAATCTTGGCAATTATAGTCGCACAAAATTTCACTAAGGCTTCAGCTTTTGAGGTATTGGGATAGAATTTTATTTAAAGTAATTTCTAACATAAGCATCCGCTTGGGAAATGGGCAGTCTAGGCTGAGCTGTATAGGAAACTGAGCGATATAAGTACAAGTCAAATTCTGCTCGCCGGCCGTGATTTTTTTTTTTTAATTTGAGCGCCCACGGGCGCCGCTACGAATGACACATATACTAAGCTACGCTCAACGAGGAAGGGCTGCTGCGATAATTTTTTTCTATCATGCCTTGCACTGCGTATCCAGGTTCTGACAGTTTATTGCAGTTTTGCGGTGATTCGCTAGACGCGTCTTTGAGGGGCGTTCAGTTTCTTCAAGTTTTTTTTCGCGCGGCATTAAATCTCCAAAATTGAATAAACTCTCTGAAAATACTAAGACACCGTCAGAGTCACTTCGAACAACAAATGGATAGTGCAGAAATGTTTCAATTCCTTAAGCAATGAATGAACCTCTGCACAGGCTAACATATTTTTCCCACCTCTGTGTAAGGCACGCAATCATAGAGGCGCGCAAAACACAGGTCATTCTTCAGATCCCTTCCTTTAATTTTATTTCTTGGTACCGGCACTGTGTAGCAGATATCTTGCAAATTTCCTACTTTCACAAAAAGTCGTGCTTTTAAAAGCACCCTCGCATAATGGTGTCTCTGTCTCGCGAACGAACCAATCGCAGACGCGTATCCGCCTCCTGTGTATGACCCGGTGCGGACCCGGCGAATGACGGCACCATTAACCATTATGTCACACAGAAGCGTTCTTCCTTCGTTCTGCTGGGTTCAAATCCATGCAAATGCTGTGAACTCACCTCCAATGAGGGGTAAACACCGTCACTGCTGGTTGCGGTCGGTACCAGCAGTTACACGAGAGGGTGCACCTATGGTATAATTGCTTGTTGTGCAGGACCTTTGTATGCTGGTTTATATGTCATCAATAATAATAATTGGTTTTGGGGGAAAGGAAATGGCGCAGTATCTGTCTCATATATCGTTGGACACCTGAACCGCGCCCTAGGAGAAGGGATAAAGGAGGGAGTTAAACAAGAAAGCAAAAAAGAAGTGCCATAGCGGAGGGCTCCGCAATAATTTCGACCACCTGGGGATCTTTAACGTGCACTGACATCGCACAGCACACGGGCGGCTTAGCGTTTTTCCTCCATAAGAACGCAGCCGCCGCGGGCGCGTTCGAATATATGTAATCAACAGGACACGTCTCAGTATGCGCTTACTTCAAATTAAATGTACAAACATCATATGTGTCAACGTTTGACTGCTGCGCCGAATCGAGGCGTTTGGTGGCATTGGCCGAGATTATCTTCTTCCCGATTTCATGAGAACGCGCGCATCAACTTCTACAGCTGCCTATTAGACACGCCTTAGAGACACGTTACATCCAAAATAGCCCATAACTGCGCTTACTTTACCAAAACTTTATTTAAAACCATGTTCCAATTTCTCATACCCAACAATTGTGAACAAAAGCATTTTTGAACGGGAAAGAGTATATCAAGGTATTTTTTTATATACTGTAGGATTTCCATATAACAGTCAATATATACCCAGATCTTCCGTCGCAGGCTTGCATTTTCTTCCCTATTAACGCTCTTGCTATCGTCAAAACGCTCCCCCTTGGTTTTCTGTGGCAGTCTTAACTGGTCGATGCGAGCGAAAGAAACACTCCAAAAGAAAAATTTTGCTCCAATTTGGAATGACAGACCATTACCTTGATTATTTCCATAACAGTGCCTTACTATAATCCAATATTCAGACTTTGCCCATAAATGTTGGACACGTATGTCGGTAGGAGATGCATGCTGAGGGATGCACTCAGTGCTTAACGAAGCAAGGCAGTGGATTTAGTGGAATCACGCGGAGCTGACATGATTGCAGCGTATTTATTAAACAAAACAAGTAATAGCCCCAACGCTAGTCTTAACCCTTTCACACGCCGTTCTATTTCCATCGAAAACAAATATTTTTCCACGTAAATAGCATTTACAGTGCCAAATACCAGCAGTTAATTTTTTATAAGGGCGTGCAATATTTTGTGAAAAGTGTCATAATTAACCGAAATCTTGGCATACAAATTTCATGACCTATCTGGAAAACGCCCGAAAAAGCGTGAAATCAATTTCTACTTCAAAAATGTACATTAAATTTGAAAATGTGCAAAAAAATAACAGATTCTTTTACTAAGGCCAAAATGTGTCTGCGTAAAAATTGCGGGCGACGAGCTACCCCTCTCACTGTTGCGCGAAATGTTATTAACTCCATTCTCTTTTCCGCACAATAAACGACCTTATTTTAGACGTGATAGAGGCACAATTAACCCGAAACGAGGACATCAATGCTAGGTGCTGCACACTGCCAGAAAAGCCTACAAATTGTGTGTACACAATTGTGTACATAGCGTGTGAAAAGGTTAAAGACTTCAGGCAGCCTTGTTTATAGATTTCTTTTGAGATATAGTAGCCTCCATCATCTTCATCTTGAACGGGTCAACAGCACTTAAGCCACAAATTGTTGCATACAAATGCGACTTTCAGCTTCTACAGAGTTTTATATACTTCCAATAATGCCTCCGTCCACGCTTCTGGTGGTTATCTCGCGAGCTGTGGGAACGAAACCAAGGCGTCCCGCAAGGGCAGCAAGGCCAACACTGCATGCCATTTCAAGCCTTACAGGAGTGACATGACGGCCGTTTCATTTAGTTTCACATTTACATGCAGTTTTAGTAAAAATAAAATAATAATAATAATAATAATAATAATAATAATAATAATAATAATAATAATAATAATAATAATAATAATAATAATAATAATAATAATAATAATAATCAGTTCTTGAGGAAAGGAAACGCCGCAGTATCTGTCTCATATATCTTTGGACACCTCAACCGCCCCATAAGGGAAGGGGTAAAGGAGGGAGTGAAAGAAGAAAGGAAGAAAGAGGTGCCGTAGTGGAGGTCTCCGGAATAATTTCGCCCACCTGGGGATCGTTAACGTGCACTGACGTCACACAGGACACGGGCGCATTAGCGTTTTGCCTCCATAAAAACGCAGCCGCCGCGGTCGGGTTAGAACCCGGGGTAAAAATAAACTATACATGCAGCTTGGTAACACGGCCGAAATCGATAGTTTATGCGTTACACCACTGCATAATAAACAACTCCTGCACAAGTTTCGAAACCGATGTGCCAGGCTTGTTGCAAATCGTAGCTCGTACACATTAGTGCGAACGTTTCAAATCGCAATGTTCGCGACAAGACCATATTCTTGTTCAGCGCCCGTGCGCAACAACACGTCGGTGCTTTCATGCCGTTGAAGGAAAAACGGTGAATAAGTACAGTGTTCGCGTTCTGTGTGTCAAAGAAGGAAAGAAGTGAAAACAAAAAAAGGAGACCGCAATGCGCAAAAACCGGCTTCTCAGGTGATAACCGTGGATTCCCAACTAAAACTGTGATGTACGTTGCTTAAATGTGATACTTCGTTTAGCGTTTCGGTTTGGGAATCTACCACGAAGAGTGCTGGTTTTCAAACCGTGATTTTTCTTATGCGATACGACCTTCCAATGCTTCCTGTGGATCCCTGTGTAAGTTAGCCCTGCTCGTTGCATATCTGGCTGAGCAAAAAAGGCACAAAATCTAATTTCATCCCATTTTACAATTTACAAAGCAGGGAGCTTGAAAATGCTAGAAACGAAGTTAACGCACCTCTATGTTTAAGTAACACTGATTACGCCGTAGGAGCGTCTGTATGAAAAGAGCAGCCTTGGATGCTTGAAGACCCGCAATCGTAGGTACACGTTCGGAAATCCGCACTCTGCGGCACAAATTTCATTCTCAGCAACCGCGGTTTGATTGCCAATCTCCACTTCCGAAATAATGAAGGATAAGGAAAGGAAAGTGCGAAGAAGCCACGTACGACACAGCAGCTTTAGTTGAGCCAGGCAGTGGGTTAATAATTGGTTTTTAAGGAAAGGAAATGGCGCAGTATCTGTCTCACATCTCGGCGGACACCCGAACCGCGCCGTAAGGGAAGGTATAAAGGAGGGAGTGAAAGAAGAAAGGAAGAAAGAGGTGCCGTAGTGGAGGGCTCCGGAATAATTTCGACCACCTGGGGATCTTTAACGGGCACTGACATCGCACAGCACACGGGCGCCTTAGCGTTTTTCCTCCATAAAAACGCAGCCGCCGCGGTCGGGTACGAACCCGGCCAGGCAGTGGGTTGAAATTGGCGTTCTTAGAATGCAGAGTTATTCGTTAGGTGGCGTCGGTGCATATTTATAAAGCTTGCGCGCGATAAGGAGCTCGCTAAAGCTATACTGGCAAACTTCTTTGGCTCACTTGTCCTCTTATAAGGTTGCGGGGTCGATCGGTATAGCCGATTCGTCGGCGTCGCCCTCGGAGACACGCCGCCGCTTCGCCATCCCCCGTCTCGGCGAACGCCTCCTCCTCGGCCCGACCGTGTCTCGCGATGGTATCTCTCATGTCTCGTCTATTTTTGTTGCGTATCTCTTCGATCCGGCCTTATCTGTCTGCTCGTTTTGGTGTTCTTTATTAATCGGCCTGGCTGGAAGACGTACGTGAGTGCCTACTTCGTCACACAGAATGTAAAATGCGCCTTGCCCTCTAAGGTAACTGTCGCGACATTTTTCAAGTTTACGGTACTTACTGACCCGCCACCCATAACGCTACGTACACGAGCGGAATAAATAGCTCGCGGTTAGGAAACGCGGGGTGAATGAGTCTGGCTTTGAGGACGTATTCGTACGCAGAAAAATGCGCCACATAATGTCGGACAGCCGGGCCGCAGGGTTGCGATAAAGCATACTTCCGAAAGTCAGAATGCAAGATGCAGACATTCTATCCTTGCTCATTCTTGATGATGATGGATTTTTATGGACCAAGGGCATCTGTGACCAAAGGGCTCCATGTCACAAGGTTGTATTGTTCTACTCAAGGTGGGGTCAGGGACCCATTCCCCAAGCATTTCACTTTAAAGAAGCCGGGCACCAGGCAGGGGAAAGCTTGTACCCATTGTATCAATGGTGGGCACCCAGCGGCACTGGGGATCGAGCCCCGCACCTCCCGCATGTGAGGCGGACGCTCAAACGACTAGGCCGCCGCCGCGGTACAACCTACTTGCTTATTTTTAAAGAAGCGCATGCTGGGGCTTATTACCGCGGTAGCTGTATTAGCCCGGTTGCCCTGGTTTCGTGGCGTCAGTGTCGACGTCTTCTTCTAGTCGATAAGCCCCGTTTCGCAGCAAAAAGGTAGACCGCCAAGCTGCCGCCTCCGGTCGGGCCACTGTATACGACCAACCTACGGCCACTTTACCCTGGTTTCCACCCTCCGGCGAAGCTTAAATGGGCAACCGAATTCGAGCTGGAAGCCGGAACCCAGGCCGTGACGAACAGTGCCCTTCCCCTAAGCCACGAATCGGCCCGATCGTTCACAGGCTACGGCCTCTGTTTGCGTTTGTTGAGTGCCAACTGCCGTCATGCGTGGTGTAGTCATTTTGTTAACTTCTCGAACGAGCTAGAGTTGATCACCCGTCGTTCCCTCTGAAAAAGCGACTGTAATTTTCTAACTTTTTTCTTGTTTTTCATTGCGTCTTTACTTCCACAATTTAGTACGTCAAAAGCTAGCCTTGTGTTTCCACCACGCGTGTGTTTACGCGAGCTATGAAGCAATATTTTCAGGCCCCTGCTGCAACGACGAACGCGCTTCAGTTTCTCTTTATATATAACAAAGCTTTAAAACGGACTACAGTGCTTCTTTCTATTTTTTGTCCCTGAATTTAGTTCACTCTGGTCGTTTTCAACCAATTAGATACTAAATGCAACTGAAGCAAGACAGCGGAACATCCAACGCAATTTTTTGGACCACTGGCCTTTAAATGAAGACATAGCTCAGTTTTGCATGCCTAATTTTTTCGCATCACGCAGGAAACATGGGTAGGCATGCACAAGCCTTTATTTTGCTAAATTTTGGCGAACTTGAAAAGGCACAAAGGAGGGATGGGTTTAATAAAAACTGGGCGTCTTCCTATTAACTAGAAATTTTTGCTTTTTGCTCCCTGTTCTTTTATTTGCTAAGCATAAAAATGGTTTTCCTGGCGGTCTTCGCAGAAGTGGTGTACTTCATCCTTTTCCCCCGGCCGCGTTCTCAGCGCGATCCCGGGGAGCAAGAATGGGTATTATTAATGTGCCAAGAGAAAGGTCCTTACTGAAGTCTATAAGAGGCACGAGATTTCTATTGCACACCTGATTCAAATTAGATCTTGTGAGCCATATGTGCCCCGTAAGTGCTCAGTGTATCTTGCCGGGGGGGGGGGGGGGGGGGGGGCAGTTGCAGTGGGCCCCCTAATAGCCGTGGGGAAGGTGAGCGTAAATTTTGTCTCATATTGTTCTCTGGCAGACACGACCAAGCGCTACCTTGAGTTCGGTTCCCCCTTTTGGAGAGACCTGTACACGCCTGTGATCTTGAACGATGCAAATGATCTCTCGCAGAATATGTGCCCCGTATCGTCTATGAGGCCTCAGATTTTCAAGGAGCATGCCAGGGCTTTACGACAGCATGTACACCTATACGTTGTCCCCTATGCCTTCTAAACGATGTTCAGATTTTACGAGATCTCTCAGAGGTCGCATAGGTGTTTAGCATCATAATTTTTAATAACTACTAAAATTTAGTTAGAAAGCAATCTATGTGTTAAAAGGATAATGTTAGAGCGGGCGTTTGAAGCAAACCGCGATGTCCTGCGACAAAAATCCGGATTGGTAGAAAGGGACGTGACGTCACAACAACCTCGCCTCGCGCGGGTAATTAAAACACCCTTAAAACAGTGCAACAGTGGGCAATTAAAACAGCGCGACAGTGATGACGTTGCTACAAAACTCCTCATTGGTCTACAAGCTCGTGGCGTCCTTGTATAGCACTGCGTTGATTCTATTTTTGTCCTCAGGCTATTTTTTTTAACGTGGCAGAAGTGGAGAGCTCGCAAGAACCGTGAAGTTTTTTGGACATGGACACATCTAAAGATTAGTACAAGAAGTGTTAAGCAACTGGAAGCTTTCACTAAGAGAGCGCGTACAAAACTGTGTTAGTCTGACTTTATTTTTTGTCTCAGGGACATATAAATTAAGAGGTGCGTCCCTGAGAGGGTGTGCGATGGAGATATTCGGTGCCATTTCATACTACGAGAAAGGCGTGAACAAGGCAGTCACTACGGAGAAGACGCAAACAGCGCTCGCTTTGAAAGTGAGGGCCTTCTTGCGTGTGGGTGTGGCCGCGACTAATTCTTGTCGCAGAGGTGAATAAGCACGCACACAGCGCGTGCACACGGTAGCTCTGAATACTCCCTGGCAAGTCCTATTCATTAGCAGTGAAAAAGTGCACTTAATCGCGTCACTTCTTTCCCAGCCCCTTTCGGAAGAGAGCTCCGTTCGGGATCCCACTTTCATAACTTCGTCAAAGCACCACTGGCCGTTTTCTGTGTACAACAGGGAATGCTCGCAAGCTCTTTCGGCGAAGAAAAAAATGTAAAAAAAAAGGCATAGCGCTGTATCGTATCTTAGACCACGCATCGTGTGCGTAGCCCCATTGGGATTGGTCCGCGTATTTTACAAAGCATAGCAATGGTTAAAAGATTACTTAAACTCTACGAGACAAGTAACTGGCAGCTTTGAGAAGACTTATTTCAAAGCTGCGTGGTGGACGCTCGGTCAGCGTAGCCTGCTATCATTGAAAGCTGTACTAGTTTGGTAATATATGTTGATTTGGTTCAGTTTGGCTTAGCGCCGCCGTAGTGGAGGGCTCCGGAAAATTTCGATTACCCGGGGTTCTTTAACGTGCGCAGACGTCGCACAGCACACGGACCTCCAGTATTTCGCCTCCATCGAAATGCGGCCGCCACGGCCGGGATCGAACTCTTGTCATTTTTCTGGAACTTCAGTGATCATCTCTTGACCAAAAGGACAATAAAAGATCAGAGAGTAGTCAGAAATGATGGCTGTCAAAAGTGACGTGAGCATGCAGCCCGGTTACGTTTAGTGTAGCAGAGGCGTGGAAAAGACGGCGCCCGCTTGCCTGAGCGAGCGCGTGAAGTTCGCTGTTTTATTTTTTCGGGGAACCGATATTAATAAACCACTCTCTGGGCTTCTCAGATACGCACTACCGGCGAACGAAGGGCGTTAAACAGGCGTTTAAGGGCGCGCGCCCTCGCAAGAATTACGGGGTCGACACGCTCTAACAGGCGTCCGCCCATGTAATGGAGCGCGTGCCCATCCATATGCATAACGAGGGCCAAGGTGCAAGAAGAAGAGCACTCAATAAAGTGGGTAATGGCAGGAACAAGACGCCGACGGGGAGGAGATGGTGTACGACGTCTACTTGGGTCGCCGTCGTGTTCGGTTCATTTTCCCGGTAAAGCCAAGTGGAATTAATCTATCCGCTGCCCCAATCGAATACGCCTCGTTTCGACCCCACGCGTGCTCCCTACTTTATTTTCCTCCGCGAAATGCAGTTCCGTAGGTTGTACTTTTGAGAGTCCGGGAAACGCGTGCTGTTTCGCAGTGAGGGTCCTTAAGTAAACGGTCGCGCTGCTCGCACAGAGAGGCGACGTATACGAGGAAAGAGCAAAAAAAAAAAACGTGGGCCTCCCGGTCACCGGTCGTTAACACTGTCGCCACGCCTACTTAGTCGAGCTGCACGGGCTTTTAAATCCAGCAAATCTGCCTCCGTGCCGGTATTCTTTTTTTTCCTGGACTCAAGGCGAAACTCGTGTTACCCGGCTAATTATGGTCATCACATTTCCTCAACGTCATAGGTCACCGAGTTCTCGAGTAATTCTCCGTTTCACAGAAAGGGTTACGGGCAACCCCAGATAGCGTTGCGATATCCGGCGCTCGATACCATGGGGAGTAGAGTGATGCGCGACTTGAAACCCTTGAGTGAACACGATGCGGTGGGAGTGGCTAAACCATGAAGAGCGCACATTAGCATCTAAGTGATCGTAATATCCGCATTAACCTCTCATGTTTGGGGAGTAAATTTTTCGGGGTTGCTTTTCGTTCATGCCATCATGTAGACGCCACCCCCATAATCCGAGTTTTCCTTCTTCCTAGCACTGAGAACGTACCCAACCCCTCTGCAAGGCCTGCGCAACCATGTATTGAGCGTTTTATTTTTTTAGGTAGCGCACTAACCTTTAGAAAATGCTTATGTATAATTTTGAAAGCAAACTCAAGCTGCATCCTATGCGGTCACCTAAAGTACGCAGGCGGGATAAAAATGCAGGCGACACTTAAGCTTCGCCTTGAGGGTATGACGCGATAGCTTTGATGGGTTAACGCCCATTTGTGAAATTGGTCATTCTCTACTTCACACTGAGAGATTCCTGGGACTCCTCACTCCACTCCTTCCGCAGTGGTGCAGTGGCTAAACGATGCACCACTGCCCTGCAGATGGCAGGTGCTGCAGCGACTGGTGGGGCTTTGCGACGCACGCTGCTCTTGCCGAGCAAGCTTTCGCGATCAATCATTCAATGCCACCTGCCACGGTGGTCAGTTTGCTCACAATCCCGTGGGCAGGTTCTGATGATGCCACAAGGTCACCTTACCTAGCTTGCTTCTCCGGAGATTTTTCACAGAATGGGACTCTTAACGCTGCCGGGTTAAAACAGACCATTCGCGACTGGTGCCGACCGAGTTCGGATAAGGCGATCTTAGAGCGCATACGCTGCTCCCCTTCGCTTCCCAGCGCTGATCGAATTAAGTGCGGTTCCGCAAGCGCCGTCCTCTTCCGTCTCCGCGCGACAACATCGTCATCGCTAGAAGCAGCGACTGCTGCCTCCGTGGCCGTTCGCCCCACGCGCTGCCGTTTATGTCGCTCGCGGAAACATCGCCGCCGTCGGCCGGCGCCAGACGTCGTTAGCAACGCTCGGGCGGCCGACCATCGGAGCGCCACGGCCTGCGCTTCGCGTCTCGCTTCTCGCTGCGCCAGCACTGCGTGCGCGCAGGTGGAGGTGGCCGCCACTGCCCGCCGGTGCGCAGAGCTAGGCGGCCCCGTACGCGCTGTACTCCTGCCTGCGAGAATTGACACACGCGATGGCGTTGGAAAGCCCAGCTCTGCGACCACCTTTCGGCTTTCTTGACTCGCAGCCCTATGTATGCGACCGTCTCCCAAGGAAGAAGGTTTCTACATGGCGGTTGTGTGGATCACTTCATCGTTAAGAGGAAGCCACTCCCTTCCGTTTTTTCTGCAACTGCGGAGGAAGCAAACCAAACATTGGTAGAACTTCTCAGCGTTCCACCCGCAATATTAATCTTCTCTCTCGGTCTCTGACACGTCCGCCGGGACGTCGGCGTTCTAAACAAGCGGACCATTGTGCCTGTAATATCAGGGCGCTTTGGAGCCAGGGTTCGTTCGGCTGAGCAGTATTGTAAAAGACAGGTGGCTTTTGCTGTATGCATTTGTAGAGAAAGTGCCCCAGCACAGTAGTACTTACTTATAAGTATAATAACAATAATAATAATAATAATAATAATAATAATAATAATAATAATAATAATAATAATAATAATAATAATAATAATAATAATAATAATAATAATAATAATAATAATAACTTTATTTGCATCACAAGCACATGATGCCAGAGGCCTACAGAAAAAGCTGTCATTAAGGCATCTTGACAAGGTCACAGGCCCCCACTCTGCCATGGTGTTCAGCAGTACGCTCCAGCTACTCTGGAATAAACATTTCATTGATGTAGCATAATTGCAATCTAGAAGTGTAAATTCAAGTACAACAAAGCTTTCTCTGAGTCGCGGTCGCTGGTAATGAAATTCGCCCAGTCAGTCCAGGGAAAGGAGTGCAGGCCAGACAAAATAACTAGCGCACCCACTGTGCCAGCACCCGAACCGTACTAGTGGCAGCGCAATTTTACAGTCTTTCCCGTTCTGTCTTGTAGCAGAGATCTGTGGCTACAGCGCAATGAATGACTTCTGTGTGACCAATTGAGACTTACTCAACAATTATAACGTTGCACGCACATCTATTCATTGGGCTGCCAGCATTGGTATAGAAAAGCCACCTCAAGTAAAGCAAGCCGTACTAGCGCCAGTAGGACTTGCACCACACTTCAACCCTCTGCACTGTCGTCTAGCATCTGGTAAATCAGTCACTTAACGAAAAGAGATATCTTTAGTTCCAAGGTGCTTGCAGTGCTGTACCGATTGGTGGAACTGTACCTATCGCAACTGATTCACGCTCAGCGCCACAAGTCTAACGTGAATAGGGACTTTAAAAAGCTACAGAACCACACAGCATGGATTGTTTAGTCCTTCCGCCTAGTTTTTTTTTTTTAATCGCCTGTAAGGCAGCAATACACTGCTACCTATTCGACTGCGAGCGTCCACGGAACACGTTTGGAAACGCCAAATGGCAACAGGTTTAAACTGGTGTTTATTAGCAAAAAACCGCCAGCAGCGGAATGTAGCTCATTTTTTCTCTTTTTCGCTTGTTTGGTCTTGGGACTGGCGTTGTTTAAAACATCGTCTTCGGTACGGGCGCGCACACGTCTCCGCAGGGGTGCATGTGCGCACTCTGCAGATATCGTATTTAACCCGGCTTTGAGGTCAAAGCACCCGCGTCGCGTACGGAGCGGGTCTGGGCCGACCTCCCCCTCTCCCCCTTCGGCTCGCCCTTGAGGGAGGGGAGAGATAAACCTCGCCATTGGTCCCGTTTCGAGAAGCGACTGTGATATACGAACACGGAAACGAATGTTTATGCCGACCTAATGCCGCCCTCGCCGCTGCGGGACCTCCTTGCTTGCTTGTCTCTTTGCGTCTCGGCGACACGCGTGAGGGGGGGTGTGGAGAGTCGCGCTGTCTCCCAACGTCGCCCACTGGAACTCCGACCGCAACGTCTCAGCACGTACGCGGCGATGCACCGGGGTGAGGCGCTGCGGCTGACGGCGCTCTCGTTTGCGATCGGGCGACTATATGCGGTCTGGAGAAATCCTCCAAGATCAGTAGCGAAGGGTAGTTAGGCTTAGCTCCCATGTCTCCAGTCTCGATCGACAATCGCGCTGTTTCCTGACTGCAGCTCATTGCTCCGGGGTGCGTCGTATACTCTATAATGATGTACAACACGGAAACCAAGTTATAACTGTCTCAACCATCAAACAAATTTCTGTAAAGCAGCCGCTTTGGCACATGATTAAACACGACGGAAGAAATCAGACTTCAAATAAGAGGCTAAAAGTGATGCGCCCTGCTTTCTTTTTTGTTTTCCGCTCCGAATCAAAGGCGGTTAAGCCTCGTTTTATCACGGGCTGACAATAGTGGCGCATAATTTTTTTACTATTGTGGCAGCAAACGGTGGCTGAACGATAATCTTTGCTCGGAGTCCATAGCATATTTCTACCACTGATGCCAGTGCATAAAAAGCTTGTCTGCGGTGGCCGCGTTTAGATGGAGGCGAAACGCAAAGGCACCCGTGTCCTGTGCGAAGTCAGTGGGTGTTGAAATTCCCCAGGAGGTCAAAATTATTCCGGAGCCCTCCACTACGACACCTCTTTCTTCCTTTCTTCTTTCACTCCCTCCTTTAGCTCTTCCATTACGGCGGGGTTCAAGTGTTCGTCGATATGTGAGACGGATACTGCACTATTTCCTTTCCCGAAAAACCAGTTTTCAATTTTTTTTGAAAACTTCGAAAAAGCTAGAAAAAGTTTGAGTACCTTTCTGTTTGTTGATCTCGATGAAACCAAACGCAAACACCGCTGTCCGCGGACGCATCCTACCTTCTGTGTCTCAAGCCGGGCACACAAGGATAAAATGCCGAACATCACTCCTAACCACAGAATCGCACCACCGAGATCACGTGGCCTGGACACATATGCGTCAATTTTCAGCCTGGCACTAGTTGCCGTTTCTTTAATCAGGCATAGCCAGAGACTTCCAGGTGTAATAATGTCTGCAGAGAATCAGATAAACCTCCATATTTTCCTAAACAGGAAGCTGAGAGTAAAGCTAAGCGGCAAGTTGAAACTATAACTTGGGGCCCTCCGCAATGGCTTTGGCTTTCGGCTGCTGATCCCAAGGTCGCGGGTTGGCCTACTTGCAGCACGATGTCAGCGCACGGTAAAACTCCCCAGGTAGTTATAGTTAATCTACAGCCCTCGTAGCCCACGTGTCCCTTTGGGACGTTATAGACTCCACTTACCAGCACGATGAACTAAATCAAGTCACTACCGCTACCAATGTAAACCATGGATATTTAAAAGAAACAATAGAAGCTAGACCATGAAGTTACGCATGCGAGGGAATAAAGCGAATGAGTAGTTGGCACTTGTGCTTTGGAACATTTTCGTCGTTGTCAGCACATTGGAAATAATAAAAGGAGGACGGCGGCTCGATTTTCTGTAGTTCCCACCAAATTTTCCTCCCTTCCGTTTCTGTATTCTTAATATGCGCTAATATTCATTTGTTAATCGTTCGAACATCGGCTAATTGGTGCTTCATCGCGCCACTAGGTGTCCTAAACACTGCGCAGGCTTCATTAGCGCGAACCCATCGCCGGATTATTATTACCCGCGTTACCTCCATTCCGATCAATATCTGAGCCATTATTTCGCTCTCGGGTTGTAAGGCGGCAGCAGCACATATCCAGGAAGTTGTTAAGGTAGAACGCTGGAACCGATATCTGCTGCGTGGCGTAAGCGGCAGAAGTACGCAGTCAGCTTGTCTGTCGTTCGCAGTTGCGGCTGTCGCAAATTCGTTGGGGCTAATGCCGCGGCTTATTGTGCATGTCGTTCAGTGCGCAGCGACCGTATACAGAATAGGTGTTGATACCAGGAGCACATGAAGCCAGCGTCAGGGTATAGATAATCGGGAAAACGAGTATCTGAGAAAGCCAGCGTGAGGGAGTAGATATTCGGGAAAACGAGAAGGCACATAAAGTCAGCGTCAGGGTATAGATAATCGGGAAAACGAGCAACAGAGAAAGCCAGCGTGAAGGGGAAGATATTCGGGGAAATGAGGAGGCACAGAAAGCCAGCATTAGGGTATAGATTTTCGGGAAAACGAGCAGCAGAGAATGCTAGCGTGAGGGAGTAGATATTCGGGGAAACAAAGAGGCACTGAAAGCCAGCGTCAGGGTATAGATAATCGGGAAAACGAGCAGCAGAGAATGCTAGCGTTAGGGAGTAGATATTCGGGAAAACGAGGAGGCACAGAAAGCCAGCGTTAGGGTATAGATAATCGGGAAAACGAGCAGCAGAGAATGCTAGCGTCAGGGAGTAGATATTCGGGGAAACGAAGAGGCACAGAAAGCCAGCGTCAGGGTATAGATAATTGGGAAAACGAGCAGCAGAGAATGCTAGCGTGAGGGAGTAGATATTCGGGGAAACGAAGAGGCACAGAAAGCCAGCGTCAGGGTATAGATAATTGGGAAAACGAGCAGCAGAGAATGCTAGCGTGAGGGAGTAGATATTCGGGGAAACGAAGAGGCACAGAAAGCCAGCGTCAGGGTATAGATAATTGGGGAAACGAGCAACAGAGAAAGCCAGCGTGAAGAAGATATTCGGGGAAATGAGGAGGCACAGAAAGCCAGCATTAGGGTATAGATTTTCGGGAAAACGAGGAACAGAGAAAGCCAGCGTGAGGGAGTAGATATTCGGGAAAACGAGGAGGCACAGAAAGCCAGCGTTAGGGTATAGATAATCGGGAAAACGAGCAGCAGAGAATGCTAGCGTGAGGGAGTAGATATTCGGGGAAACGAAGAGGCACAGAAAGCCAGCGTCAGGGTATAGATAATTGGGAAAACGAGCAGCAGATAATGCTAGCGTGAGGGAGTAGATATTCGGGGAAACAAAGAGGCACAGAAAGCCAGCGTCAGGGTATAGATTTTCGGGAAAACGAGCAGCAGAGAATGCTAGCGTTAGGGAGTAGATATTCGGGAAAACGAGGAGGCACACAAAGCCAGCGTTAGGGTATAGATAATCGGGAAAACGAGCAGCAGAGAATGCTAGCGTGAGGGTAGATATTCGGGGAAACGAAGAGGCACAGAAAGCCAGCGTCAGGGTATAGATAATTGGGAAAACGAGCAGCAGAGAATGCTAGCGTGAGGGAGTAGATATTCGGGGAAACAAAGAGGCACAGAAAGCCAGCGTCAGGGTATAGATTTTCGGGAAAACGAGCAGCAGAGAATGCTAGCGTGAGGGAGTAGATATTCGGGGAAACGAAGAGGCACAGAAAGCCAGCGTCAGGGTATAGATAATTGGGAAAACGAGCAGCAGAGAATGCTAGCGTGAGGGAGTAGATATTCGGGGAAACAAAGAGGCACAGAAAGCCAGCGTCAGGGTATAGATTTTCGGGAAAACGAGCAGCAGAGAATGCTAGCGTGAGGGAGTAGATATTCGGGAAAACGAGGATCACAGAAAGCCAGCGTCAGGGTATAGATAATCGGGAAAACGAGCAACAGAGAAAGCCAGCGTGAAGGGGAAGATATTCGGGGAAATGAGGAGGCACAGAAAGCCAGCATTAGGGTATAGATTTTCGGGAAAACGAGCAGCAGAGAATGCTAGCGTGAGGGAGTAGATAT
This sequence comes from Amblyomma americanum, assembly GCF_052857255.1. NCBI lineage: Eukaryota > Metazoa > Arthropoda > Arachnida > Ixodida > Ixodidae > Amblyomma > Amblyomma americanum. The sequence continues at coordinate 77,277,438 of NC_135500.1, read as the reverse complement.
TCGGGGAAACAAAGAGGCACTGAAAGCCAGCGTCAGGGTATAGATAATCGGGAAAACGAGCAGCAGAGAATGCTAGCGTTAGGGAGTAGATATTCGGGAAAACGAGGAGGCACAGAAAGCCAGCGTTAGGGTATAGATAATCGGGAAAACGAGCAGCAGAGAATGCTAGCGTCAGGGAGTAGATATTCGGGGAAACGAAGAGGCACAGAAAGCCAGCGTCAGGGTATAGATAATTGGGAAAACGAGCAGCAGAGAATGCTAGCGTGAGGGAGTAGATATTCGGGGAAACGAAGAGGCACAAAAAGCCAGCGTCAGGGTATAGATAATTGGGAAAACGAGCAGCAGAGAATGCTAGCGTGAGGGAGTAGATATTCGGGGAAACGAAGAGGCACAGAAAGCCAGCGTCAGGGTATAGATAATTGGGGAAACGAGCAACAGAGAAAGCCAGCGTGAAGAAGATATTCGGGGAAATGAGGAGGCACAGAAAGCCAGCATTAGGGTATAGATTTTCGGGAAAACGAGGAACAGAGAAAGCCAGCGTGAGGGAGTAGATATTCGGGGAAACGAAGAGGCACAGAAAGCCAGCGTCAGGGTATAGATAATTGGGAAAACGAGCAGCAGAGAATGCTAGCGTGAGGGAGTAGATATTCGGGGAAACAAAGAGGCACAGAAAGCCAGCGTCAGGGTATAGATTTTCGGGAAAACGAGCAGCAGAGAATGCTAGCGTGAGGGAGTAGATATTCGGGGAAACGAAGAGGCACAGAAAGCCAGCGTCAGGGTATAGATAATTGGGAAAACGAGCAGCAGAGAATGCTAGCGTGAGGGAGTAGATATTCGGGGAAACAAAGAGGCACAGAAAGCCAGCGTCAGGGTATAGATTTTCGGGAAAACGAGCAGCAGAGAATGCTAGCGTGAGGGAGTAGATATTCGGGAAAACGAGGATCACAGAAAGCCAGCGTTAGGGTGTAGATAATCGGGAAAACTAGCAGCAGAGAATGCTAGCGTGAGGGAGTAGATATTCGGGAAAACGAGGATCACAGAAAACCAGCGTTAGGGTGTAGATAATCGGGAAAACGAGCAGCAGAGAAAGCCAGCGTGAGGAAGTAGATATTCGGGAAAACGAAGAGGCACAGAAAGCCAGCGTCAGGGTATAGATAATCGGGAAAACGAGCAGCAGAGAATTCTAGCGTGAGGGAGTAGATATTCGGGGAAACGAAGAGGCACAGAAAGCCAGCGTCAGGGTATAGATAATCAGGAAAACGAGTATCTGAGAAAGCCAGCGTGAGGGAGTAGATATTCGGGAAAACGAGAAGGCACATAAAGTCAGCATTAGGGTATAGATATTCGGGAAAACGAGCAGCAGAGAATGCTAGCGTTAGGGAGTAGATATTCGGGAAAACGAGGAGGCACAGAAAGCCAGCGTTAGGGTATAGATAATCGGGAAAACGAGCAGCAGGGAATGCTAGCGTGAGGGAGTAGATATTCGGGGAAACGAAGAGGCACAGAAAGCCAGCGTCAGGGTATAGATAATGGGGAAAACGAGCAGCAGAGAATGCTAGCGTGAGGGAGTAGATATTCGGGGAAACAAAGAGGCACAGAAAGCCAGCGTCAGGGTATAGATAATCGGGAAAACGAGCAGCAGAGAATTCTAGCGTGAGGGAGTAGATATTCGGGGAAACGAGGAGGCACATAAAGCCAGCATTAGGGTATAGATTTTCGGGAAAACGAGCAGCAGAGAATTCTAGCGCTAGGGAGTAGATATTCGGGAAAACGAGCAGCAGAGAATGCTAGCGTGAGGGAGTAGATATTCGGGGAAACGAAGAGGCACAGAAAGCCAGCATTAGGGTATAGATGTTCGGGAAAACGAGCAGCAGAGAATGCTAGCGTGAGGGAGTAGATATTCGGGAAAACAAAGAGGCACAGAAAGCCAGCGTCAGGGTATAGATTTTCGGGAAAACGAGCAGCATAGAATGCTAGCGTTAGGGAGTAGATATTCGGGAAAACGAGGAGGCACAGAAAGCCAGCATTAGGGTATAGATATTCGGGAAAACGAGCAGCAGAGAATGCTAGCGTGAGGGAGTAGATATTCGGGGAAACGAAGAGGCACAGAAAGCCAGAATTAGGGTATAGATTTTCGGGGAAACGAGCAGCAGAGAATGCTAGCGTGAGGGAGTAGATATTCGGGGAAACAAAGAGGCACAGAAAGCCAGCGTCAGGGTATAGATTTTCGGGAAAACGAGCAGCAGAGAATGCTAGCGTGAGGGAGTAGATATTCGGGAAAACGAGGAGCACAGAAAGCCAGCGTTAGGGTGTAGATAATCGGGAAAACGAGCAGCAGAGAAAGCCAGCGTGAGGAAGTAGATATTCGGGAAAACGAAGAGGCACAGAAAGCCAGCGTCAGGGTATAGATAATCGGGAAAACGAGCAGCAGAGAATTCTAGCGTGAGGGAGTAGATATTCGGGGAAACGAGGAGGCACATAAAGCCAGCGTTAGGGTATAGATATTCGGGAAAACGAGTATCTGAGAAAGCCAGCGTCAGGAGTAGACATTCGGGAAAACGAGTAGCAAAGAAAGCCACCGTCAGGGAATAGATATTCGAGAAACGCCTGAATGCCCGGTGCTGCATCAGAATGCGTCCCTGAGGAAGGAGAAAGCGCGCGCGTTAGCAGAACACTTGAATCGCAGCACACAATGCATTTGTGCAGAAACTTGATGCAGCAATCGCGTTTTTTTTATCCTTGAAGGTATTTAACGTTTTCATTTCTAGACCTCGATGACCACCATGTTCCCGTTGTCCATTTCGAGAACAGTTATTTCCCGGGTCCAGGGGCTTGCAAGAAGATGAGGAATATGAAGAGGAAGCCGTAGACGAATAATGACAACGTAGCTTTTATGCACTATCAGCCAGTGACCCGAATGCCAGTGTTCCCTCGTGAGAAGACATCGCTTGTGATTTATTTATTCATTTCAGAATTTCTGCCAGCCTTCACAGACGGCCTTATACTCAGCAGTGGGACGTACAAATACATGGTAAAAGTGAGAAAATACATATAGAAGAACAACAAGCTTAACAAGAAGTGAATCAAGCAAAAAGACATGACCACCTCGCTTCGGGAGGTGGCCTGTGATCAACTCCTGCGATATTTATTTACACTTCCTTTGTGCCTTTAGGGCATGACATAGGAGGGGAGTAAATAAACAAATATGATTTATTTATTTATTTATTTATTTATTTATTTATTTATTTATTTATTTATTTATTTATTTATTTATTTATTTATTTATTTATTGTATGGTATGGTATGGTATGGTGCGGTATGGCACGGTATGGTATGTTATGGTATGGTGTGGTACGGTAGAGGAGATTTTACATCTCAAACCTGCACGTGGGTGTCGAGAGGCTCTTTAGTGAATCGTTCCGGATTTATTTCATTTACCGACGGGCCTGGGGCTCTTTATTGTGCGCTGACACCACACAACAGTTGCGCGTGTTTGTAGCCACTAAGCCACCGCGGCGTACAGAAAAAAGAAATATCTTAAAAACAACAAATACTACCCGTTAACTTGCGCTACGCAACCGAATACCATAGCAGTTGAGACAGATAGAGAAAACTGCAAGGTCGCGCGCGTGGTGTTCCAGCTGAAGCATGTGGGGTGTTTGGGCGACAACCTCTCCTGCACAGCTACTGAGACTCTGAGGTTGGAAATAAAGGCAGGAAGAGAGAGCTGTAAGGAAGCTGTGCATTAAATCCCGCGGATCTCGTCCGTTACTCGCAGACATGAGTACAAATTTTCTCTTGATGGTTAATCATTGATTGCAACACGGAGTAAGACAACTGGGTGTCATCGCTTGTTGCAGAACCACTTTTCTTGTTTGTGGCAGTCACCATGTCCTCCAAAGCCGCCAAGTTTGATCTTCCCCATGCCTTCTCACTATATATCTCTTAGTGCTTGATGCCCGTAATATATCGGGCACGCAGTGTTCAAATGTCTCATCTTCGCCAGAGGCAACCAAACAACGTGGCTTTTTCTCAGCCGTACACTGGACCCCTTACGGCACCCCTGAAAACAAAACTGTGACGAAGGACAAACGGTAGAGTTCTCCCTACTTTACACAAAATGATAGCTAAAGGGCACCTTGAGGGCTCTATTACACTACTAAGAAACAAACCCCTTTGTCTGATTCATTTCGGCAAAGACATAACTACGGTTTAGTTTGACTTTAATGGCGACGTCTATAAGGTGAAACCGGTAGTAATAACCTGCTCATTCTGCAAGGTGGCACAGACGCAATACTGGACATTATTTTTGCTCCATGACAATTACTTTTCAACCAAACAAATCGGTCGTAAAAATACACGAAATAAAGTAGCGTTTCCTCAGTGTCTGCCATTTCCCGTTTCTGATGGAAGAGCACGAAAAACGTCTCGAAAGCGGCCTCGGTAGCCGCTGTGGCACCATTCAAATAACGCAATTTCAAAATCAAATCGGTCGCTCTCTTGCCGACAAGGACGAGTTGAGGGTCCGGCATCTGCGAGCCCCGAGGGGAATCTATCGCTTTCGGCCGAAAATTAGGCACCATCCCTTCGTGGGGGCCGAGTAGCAGCGAGAAGTAAAGTGGCACCAATTTCCCTCGCAAAGCGACCCCTTCTGTCGCTTCCGATGCGCGTCGGCAGCAGCCGGGTTGAAATCGAATCAGCGACCTTGGCGATTCCGTCGGCGGCTGGTCGCGCTGCTGCCCAGTGAGCCGCGCCAGACGTCGTCGTGCACCCTCGTCTTGCGTGCGCTGGTGGCGTGCCTACACTTTCTTCGGCCTTTCCACGTTTTCTTGCCCTTCTTAATTTCTTCTCCGCCTGGAGGCACCCAAGTATAGCCCGCTCAAGGTTGCCAGACTCAGTCGAAGGCAGATCTACCGGAGACCCGGTGGTCGCCCCTTCTAACTCACCGAAACGATTCTTGGTCTCTGCCACCCCCGTGACGAATAAAACATAAGCCGTGATCGTGTGAAACCCCCCCCCCCCCCTTCCCCTTTATTTGAACGAATACTGCAAAAGTCTCGGCGTAGCATGAGAAACGGCCATGTCTTCCCATTCGAACTAGGATTGCATCAAAAAGCGCTCATTTCACTTCTTGCTCGTTGGGCCGCATTCGGCCTCGACTTTTGGGACGCTTGGAGTACGTGGAAGCGTTCACAATAACGTAGGCGATCGTTCATTCGTTACTTTTTTACTCACGAAACAAGAAAGTAGCTAGCTGCTTTACAACCTTGCGACCCACTCACATTGACCTGCTCCAGTTCCAGTGAACATCTCCCAGAGCAGTCCTTGGAGGCAATTTTGAGTAAGCAAGGATACCCTATGCCGCCGGACCTGCACAGCGCAACCCCCCTGGTCGACTAATGAAGAAACGGGCGCGTAGTATGTGGTGTATGGCTATGTGCGTCGCAAGCCTCTTACCAGAGCTTTGGCCGGGAGGGCCTAAAAAGACGGCTGGAGGTGAATATCTCCACATTTTATTTTTGTCTGTCCGCGCAGGAGTCCTGCCGCTTAACGTGCATTTGTTCAGTCCGAGCCTCAGCATCTTTTCCACCTGATTATGCAGGCAACTCAGTAGTCCCGGCGCAAGTTGTGTCAAGGCAGGTTTACTCCGTCGTTGGGTTTACACGGGCGACGTCGCCCACTGCGGTCAGCTTCCTTTCAGTTCCTTGTGCGGGATTTTCTCTCAAAATTCCTCTTTTTTTTACCTCACTATGCCTGGCAGTAAAAATGTTGCGCTACCCGAGTGTCGCACTCCTGTGAAGCACGTATTGGTACACCGTATTACAGGAAATTATTCTTCAGGCAGGTAGCCTAAAAAACAGTAAAGAGGAAACTAGGCATAGGTAAAAATAAGATCTGTGCGTTAAGATAAAAATAGGGCCACTTCATTAGCAGTATGGATAACGTAGTTAAAGTTCCGAAGAATTCTACATAAATCTATACAGTAGTCAATGCAATCAGAACGTTAATGAAAGAGGCAGTGGCGAACAGCAATGAGCCATCCAGCGAATAACGAAAGAGGAAGTAAAGAAAATCTTAAAAACAATGCAGAGAAAGCAGCTAGTGAGTATCAGGTAACAACAGATCTGTTCAAGGATAGAGGGGAGATCATGCTAGAAAAACTGGCACCCTGTATACGCAATGCCTTATGACCTACAGCCCACCAGAAGCTTCAAAGAACGCCAACATGATCGCCTTCCATAACAAAGGGGACGTCAAGGACTTGAAAAATGACAGATCGATCAGCTTACTGTCCATCGCCTAAAAAGGTATTTACTAAGGTAATTGCTAAAAGAATCACGACAACCTTAAACTTCAATCAACCAAATGATCAGGCAGGCTATCGTAAAGGACACACGACAATGGACCATATTCACACTGTCAATCAGGTGATAGAGAAATGCGCAGAGTATAACCAACCCCTATATATAGCCTTCATTGATTAAGAGAAAGCACTTGACTCAGAGGAAACCTCAGCAGTCATGCAGGCATTGCGGAATCAGGGTGTAGAGGAATCTTACGGCAAAATAGTGAAACATATCTATAACGACTGCACATATACCATAGTCCTCCATAAAGTAAGCAACAAAAATCTCAATAAGGGTGGTTGTCAGGCAGGGATTTCAAGAGAAGGTAAGAGTAGCCTGCTAAGCTTGAGGCAGAAATTTAGCCTGAATGTTAGGTGGGCGGATGAGATTAGGGAGTTTGCGGGGGTACGGTGGCCGCAGCTGGAAAGGGACAGGGTTAACTGGAGAGGCATGCAAGAGGCATTCGCCCTGCAGAGGACGTAGTCGTGTTGCTGATGACGATGGGGATCCTTGAGGGGCAGCTAAAACATTTATTAGCAGCGCGAACTAGAACTTATCATTGCAACAGGGAATGTAGTCGTATGCCTGGCTCCCCACATCGCGAAAATCGTGGACCAACGTTATCCAGGAAGGAAACATCAGTGTTAGGGTATCGAAGCGACTGCTGTGGAGTATTGCTGCGCAGAAAACAGGCGCGCTACACTCGTACACACGAGTGCATAGATATGAGAGTAAGAAGGAGTCAGCTGCCCTCAAACGCACTCCCTTTCATAAAAATTAGGGGGGCACTTTATTGACCTAAAGTGCGGTGAGGCGAAAGCCTTTAGCGCCGTGTTGCTGCTTTTGTCGCTGATGTGTGGTGAAGATGTTGATTGAAGACTACAAAGAGCGTTTAAGCGGCATCTTTCCAGATCGGCGTTCAGAAGGCTGCGCGCAACTGCTTCCGCATTGGAGGACGCTTAAGATTCGTCTAATATTGGGGCGCGACAGCGTGCTGCAGGGTTGCCAAGAGGTCCAAGGAATGCCATCGCCCGTTCGCCGCGACGCCTTGCCCGTTGGACAATTTAAGGAAAAGAAAAGACGCCTGTCTTACATATCTCGGTGGCCACGCGAACCGCGCCATAAGGGAAGGAAAATGAAATTAAAATTGGTTTTAAGGGAAGGAAATTACCTCTCTCTCACATATCTCTCACACATATCGTTTGATTGACAGCTATAGTGTGACAGATTTCGCGGACGGACGGACGACGATGAGCCATTAAAAGCTTTCGCCTTAAAATGGATCGTGCTAAGAATACAGCTTACTCCTTTTTTACTCCTTTCTGTTCAGAGTGTACCGATTAAGCCGCGAGCGCCCAACGAACAATGAGCCAGCATGTATTACAATGAGTACAAGAAGTTTAGACGCATTGTTGCACACGTGTGCGAACACGGTTGGCTGGTTGGCTTGAGGGGAAAGGAAGTGGCGCAGTATGTGTCAAATATCGGCGGACACCTGAACCGCGCCGTAAGGGAAGAGATAAAGGAGGGAGTGAAAGAAGAAATGAAGAAAGAAGTGGCTTAGTGGAGGCCTCCGAAATAATTTCGACCGCGTGAGGATCTTTAAAGCGCGCTGACATCGCACAGCACGCGGGCTCCATAGCGTATCGCCTCCATAGAAACGCAGCCGCGACGGCTGCGTTTCGATGGAGGCACGGTAAGCAAGGAAAGCACCACGACGTCCACCCGGCGGCAAAGGAAAGGTGCGAGGATAGAACAGGCCGTATCTTTGCATCTCCTGAGTGCACGCGTAATCGATGTTGAACGTCAGTGGCCTTGGCTTGGTTTTTTGCTTAGGATGTGAGGTTCTAAATGCGCGTGTGACCCGACAGACTGTCGCGACAGCTGTCTCGCACGCTCTCTGAATGCGCTATGTTCCTGCTCTGTAACTAAGCCCCTTAATTCGCCTTCCGGCACGCGACGTAATTTCGTCTCATATAAAGCTCTCAAGCTCGTTTATAATTTATGTTAAGTATCTATTGCTGTTCCTTTAGCCGAATCGATTACTGCTGAGCTAGTACTTCCAAGGTGATGACCGGGTCCGCGCATAACTATTCGCCGCTCTAGAATTTCGTGCATATTTCACCAGTTTCTCGAAGCACAATTTCCTGTAGCTTGCGGCCCGCCGCCACGTGACCACTGGCTTTCCGCGTTCATTGCGTTAGTTCGGCATATTTTTTTTTGTTCATTTTATGCCACCATTGAGCAACTTCTCTGCATATCACCGTCCTCGGCTGCAGCTCTGAGAGCACAGAGCACCGCGCGCGCCTGGCGTGCAAATTAAGCTCGAACGAGGAAACTTCAAAAGGAAGCGTGCTACTTGTCGCTTATGAACGGATGTAAATTTTCTTCGGTGATGAATTTTATTCGGCCTGCAGACGCGCGTGCTGCTTCTTGTTGTCGTAAGAGGTCTTGCCAGTGGGGGGATGCTTAGCACCCTTCTGGGGCCCTTATCGACGCCTAGTAGATCCGACTCTCGCTTTCTGTGCCAAACTGTGTAATCGATTAACGTGAGGCACTGTGCCTCCACGATAGCAGCACGTACGCGCTCACCCCACGCGTGTATGCTGTGACCCTGTGCAAATCAAGGATCGAAGCGTGCGCTAAGAAGTGGTTTTAATTTGCCACCGGTGTTGCGCTACGAGCCATGCGCGGTCTTCCGTGTTAATTTGTCAGGAAGTCGTACATATGTCTTGGAGATGACACTAATCCTGCGACACCCGCCTCGTGTTACGTACCAGAGCACGCGGGCTGTGCGTCCGAGCGGCATGGACCGTCCTGGCCAAAAGCAACCGGTTTTAGTCGTTTGCTTTTAATTCGTATGGCGGAGCCCTTATGCCTCCCCTGAAGGTCAAAAGGGTTCGAAAGTGGAGGGTGCTGTTGCCCTTGCATTACAGACATTTAGAGCTTGAGAGATGGCATAAGTCTTTAACTATACGACGGTGAAGCAAGCCTTGCTGCCTGGTTAGTTTTTGAAAACATGGTACATACGACCGGTGCTGGAGAGAGTCCCACTGCTGGACACAGGCTGGCCGACGGCCATTAATTACCAAGAATTCGGGACAGCGTCCAGCCAGTAGCGCTATACCTAGCCGCCTGCAGCGCTTCAATGGCAGCCACTCGGTGATTCTCTTTCTTCCTTATGGATGACGTCAACGCGCTCTTGAGAAACACTCGCCGAATGCAGTGCTTGGAATGGATAGCAGGTGTCCAGCTGGAGCGATAAAGCGAGCATCATCCTCCTCATCCCCACCACCACGAGAAAGCCCCTAGCTGCGCCATCTGCAGGACTACAGAGATCCCTGTCGCGCCCGCTGCGTGGAAGTGGATGGACATCAAGGGGAGAGGGATCCAGTCTCTGGCGGCAGAGAATCATGTCGACTGATAAGGCTGTAACCCGCAGGGTAGCTGCGCTCCGTCGGGCGCTAGTAGTGGACGTTACCTGACCGGTAGCAATGCTAATGATGATGCTGATGATAGAATTTTGCGGCTTGAATCGCTGCTAGATCCATTACCAGTGTACCTGGGAACACTGGCTTATGTAACCGCTTCCTCCAATGCGGAAAACCGAAGTACGTCATCGGTACGTCGGTACGCCTGCTCAGTGCAGAGTTAAGCTCCACACAGCCAACTCTTTGCTCATTGAAGATTTGGACGCTGAATGGCTCTCTCTTGCATCATATAGCTGGCGTAGAAACAAATGTCACTAAAAGGGAGTAGTGGGGATAGCTGCGGGGGGGGGGGGGGGGATATTTTACTGTCACCAGCATCAGTGAGATGCACTATAGGCCCAGAAGAGGGTGATAGGCTCCTTAAATCCACGTGGACGCGACCCTGGCACTTTAAAAGGAAGCTCCAGTTGTCCACCAGTGGGCGGGCATTACGACTGCCATCTTTGTGTACTTTCTCTACCACCTTCCAAAAGCAACCGCGATAGACCTGCGAACCGATGCGGCCCTGTTGCGCTCAGAATCTGTCATCCGCTACTTACACGAGCAGAGACGAACGCAGTAGCTAAATTACTCAGTCGAAAAGCGATGTTCTTCCTCCTCGCTTGCGTATATTTGAAAGGTGCTCAGCCTTGCTTATAACGGGTGGGAGGTGGAGGGGCAGGGGGGGGGGGGGGAGTTGTAGGAATGTTAACTGTAATTACCCCGTATCATTACTCCAGCGTGGGGGATTCCCCTGCTCAGGTCGGTACAAGAGAACCTGTCGTACTCTGGGCTGCACGCTGCTCTCATCTCTCCTCTTCAATGGCACTGCTTGAGGCTGTGGTTGACAGTATCCCGCCGCACGACCTACTAAACGCGAATGCTGGGCGCATTCGGTGGGTTGTTGAGCTTTCATCAGAAAACATCTTACTTGAAGTAACGAGAATGTCGGAACTTGAACTGAGGCTAGCGCTGCAAGCTATGGAAAGGAAAATGATTTTCGTAACCGTAAGAGGTAGAGCACAGTGAATCAGAGAAAAAAAATACTGGAGGGCCCTCTTAAGCTCCGCCATAAGAGAATGACGTGATAGCTACAATCTGTTAATGTCCCTTCATGCGGAATTGCTCGTTCTCTGCCTCACATTCTTAGATCCCCGGGAGTCGTCATACCCCTCCTGGCGCAGTGGTGAATCGGTTAAGCGATGTGCCACTGCCCTGCGATGGCAGGTGCTGTCACTGGTGGGGCTTGTGAGGCTGAGGTTGCTCCTCACGAGGAACCTCTCACGACCAACCATTAATTTAACTGCCACCGGTCACGATGGGCAGTTTTCTCGCATGCCGGTGGAGGTTGTGGTGACGTCGCAAGATCACGTGACCTGGGTGGCGTAGTTGCCACCTAGGCTGCTTCTCTTGGGAATTTTCGTGGATTTGTCGCTCCCGGGCGTCGACACCAACGCGAAGGCGACGCCGGCTTTTCTGAAGCACGGGGCCCTGGGCGCTACCGCGTTAAAGGCTACTTGATGATCCCCGTGTTTAAATCAAGAAGAATGGTAACGGCATTTCATCCCGAATCCCCTCACAGGAGCTCTGAGGGACGCAGTAGTGGAAAGGTGGGCATTAATTTAGAGCACCTGGGATCCTTAAAACCGACACTGGCATCGCACAGCACGCGGCTGTTTTGCTTTTCTGCTCCGTCGAAATACGGCGGTTGCGGCCGGGATTTGTTTCCCCTCTCTCGGAATCAGCAGCCGAATTAAGCCACTAGGCCACCGCGGCGGATCCAAATCAAGAAGAACTGGGCATGAGGAGGGGAAGAAGCGTTGAGGCAATATAGCCAACAGTTTCTTATCGTAACGTGGTGGATTCCTTGAAACGGCAAGAGTAGCAGGGGGGCGGTAGAGAGGTGGGCGGGTGAGAATGAGAAGTTTGCGGGCATACGGTGGGCGCAGCTGGCAAAGGACCGGGTTAATTGGAAAGACATGGGAGAGGCGTTTGCCCTGCATTGGGGGTAGTCAGACTGATGATAACGATGATGATGATGATGATGATGATGATGATGATGATGATGATGATGATGATGATGAATAGAACACACTGCACAACACCAGACTCCTTCTGGCGGCTCTCATCAGGTATCATATCGAGCTGATTGGTTTGATTGCTAGATGTATTCTTAGCAGTAATTTCGCCACAGGTTCCTTAAGACAGCCCAAAACCTAAGTTCAAGCGCATCTATAATAGTTCATGTATGACGTGTCAGTCACTTTGAACATGAATTCATCACGCCGCCTATTGTAGATGGGCATATTTCCGTCTGCAAAATCTAAGCGCTGAATTTATCGATGTTTTGTTTCGACCATGACGGATAATGAAATTTCCTGCAGTCACTGATAGCCGCGGTACCACAATTTAATGAGGGCGTGGTGACGTCGTGAGTGACGGGTGGGCGAACTCGAAGCCTCAGTGGAACGTTCTTGGAAGTCTCTGCTCCTGATGACTGTATGCAGATTTTTTTCCCTCAGCCTGCCGTCTCGACGATGCATGCAAATCAAGAGCGCGGGCAGTTCTTTAAACTTCTTTTCCATTCATCCTAAGCCTCGATTTTTGCTTTGTCGGCAAAAACGTTCTTGTGGAATAGAAGGGTAGGGCTTAACTTAACTGATAAGCCTTCTCGTAGAACATCTCATTAAGGAACGTGTGAAGGCTCTCGCAGGGTTCGCGCCTTATTTTTTTTTTACTCAGTCTATAGACTCTTCATGCCCTTTTGTCAATAAAGTCTATGGACTTTCTACATAAAAATTATATGCAATCGTTTATAGACAGTATAGATAATATAGACAGTCTGTACGCAATCTCTAGATTTATCACCGTACAATTTTTGTAGGTTTTTATCAATAAAAACCTATAGGCAATAGACAAAAGAAAATATCTATAGGAAGGCAATAGATTCTATAAGGAGTCTATAGTAAGCACCGTGCTAGTCGCGCTAGTTATGAACTGACTGCTGGGGTGATTCCGAGACACTATAGTGTTAACCGGGCAATCGATCATAATTACCAGTCACAAGTAAATAATGTGACGGGACAGTTATGCCATTGCGCAACACGTATGATAGCTACACCTGCGGTCTGCCACTACAGACCTACACTTTGCAGCGATGCGATACATGCAAGGCCGCATCTAATGAAGATGAAGCTTCGAAAACTCTCTAAGGACATCTACGCGCGAGAAATAATTAACGAGGAAAGGCATGGAATTTTCATGGTTCGTATATATATGACGATGCGCTAACAAGCGCTTAATTTATATCCGAAAGCTTGCGAGTTTTAAACTACGTCGAGAGGGGCCGACGTGGCATGTCCTCAGATACGCTTCGCAAAGACCACGCCTCGAGATGTAACACATCTAGCTCGCCATGCGATGGCGCAAGTGGCCGTTTATGACGTGGTCGTCACTGCCATTGCGGAACAGTCTTAAAATGAGCCCGCTGACGTCTACAGTAACTTTCACTATCAGACTTCAGGCAGGTTACGTGGATTAACCGGCACAACTGCATAGTGGGCTGGCGTTCCACGCGCTCCGAGCAGCGTCATTATCGTTCACGTCATTATCATTAGCGTCGTTATCATCATTAGCGTCATTATCGCCACGCGAAGACCCATAGCAGGTTCCCCATTGAGCAACGTGCACCGAAACGTCGGGCCTCGGCTAACTGGATGTACTATATTGTTAGTGCGTTGCTGACATTGAAAACGCTGTCCGTCATCTGGAACCCTCGGGGGCAGCTTTAGAGCAAGCTGCCAAGAAACGAATCAAATGAAATTAAACCTGGTGTTTCCGCCTCAACAAAAAACATGTACAGAAATGATAGAAGCGGCCACGTTAGCGCTGAAGAAAACGACGAGAAAGCAAAGACAAAGTGCGAACAACCGTTTTCTGTTACCGTAACAGATTCGGTTTTATTCCTAGAACGTCCACAAATTTCGGAGAGTGGCTGTCAACGTTTAGGCTGCGCTGAATCCTCCGAAAGAACCTCACAATTTACGTCGTTTCGCGCGCCTACAATCATCGTTTCATTCCAAATTTCGCAAAAATCGCTCAACCACTTACGCCCCACGAGCAAAACATGGCTTTCGCTAAGCTACAGCCGTGCCTCCAAGCTCCCCGGCCATTATCCAGACGTGAGTCACGTTATTACATCTCGCAGCCGTCACTCGATCCACCTGCCCAGAGGCGCAGCGCCTGCTTAGCGGCGCGGCGATAGAGTCAAGTGATTTCAAACGTAGTTTTCAGCCTGTCAATTAAAGATCGTACGAAACACGCCGACAAAATAACACACAGGCAAGCGGACACAGCTCCGGTTCACAACGAAGATTTTATTGGAAAGGAGACGGAATATGAATTACAAGACTTAAGTGCCCGAACATTAGTTATCAGCGTGCCCGGAAACCGCAGTCGGTGCTGACTTGCCTCGGTTGGCGAAACAGAACAAGACAAAACGCGATCCAGAACTCCCTATTGCTTCCACCTTACTGTTCGATTCCCAGCTGCAGCGCAATTTTTTTTTTTTTTATTAATTGAGGCGGCCTCAAGGTCATATCTGCACCGTAACGTGACCTTCAAGGTTTGTACGCGAGAAGTGGACATTTCCCTCCAAGAAGAGAAGTGAACGGGGATTCTGCAGTATCGGGATTCGAGAGTGGCTTTGGCCCGGGCATCTGTCATTCGTTATGCCCCTGACTTGCCTGTGCGCTCAGTGGTTATCATTTCGCTAATGATTCTGTTTTGTCAGGTAAGTCAGCCCAACCAGTGAAAACGCGACCGCTATGGCTCCTCGAGCTCCTCGCAGCCGCTGACCTTCTGCGTCGCTGCCTGTCTGTGAGCTGCAGCGAGCGAGAAACAACGCCTGCCCAGAATTGCCCTAATTTCGCCGCTCTTGCACTGGCCCGGCTGCTCTTTGGAGCAGGGCCGGCACCACGCGCACGCCTTCCATCGCATGTGCATGGTGCGATGCAAGCGCGGAGGCGGAGGAGTGCATGCTACAACCGAGGAAGAGGTGCACAGATGAGTGGCGTCGAGGAAAAAGTGGCCGTCGCCATCTTGGCTGCGCGCTCACGGATGCGTGATGCGCAGCTCCCCGAGATTCCCCGCTGCCAGCCACGGGGCATGCCCGACGCCGTGCATCTGGCTCGCTGGTCTCGGGTCCGCATGCGTGCGTGCGCCCACGCTCACGCGGACACGTCATCCACGACGAATCAACCGCGCGGGACGACGGCTCCGCGGCGTCCGCTTCTTTTCGCATTTCTTCGTGAGTTCCGTGGAGGGGTTTATCGTTTCATCGGGCACCTCCTGACTGCGTTAGTCTCCGCTTAATATGTTGTTTGCCCGTTTATACCTGCACCCACTATGCTATTTCTGTTCGACTGGCATAATGCTCCTCGGCGGCTTTGGTTCCCTCATGCTTCCGTGTTGGTTTGCCGGTCAAAATCTTCTATTGCGCTTTTGCTGGTTCCGGAATAATGCACTGAAGCGAAAGCTAACCGTATTTTCCCCTCAATAAGAGGTAGCTTCAGTAAGGCTTTTACTTCGCAAGCAACGAAGCCAGCGCTCGGACACGTTTGAACAGGACCGACTGAACTCCCTAGCTGCCTGAAAGATTATTGCGTTAACAGCAATGAAGCGGAACACCACTGACAGCAGATGTTGATCCGTCAGTAAACTAGCGGGGCCCCAAGTTCAGCGATAAATTTAATGTGGCATGGTGTTTACATTTGTCACTTCAGACTAGGCTCCAAGGGCCTTGTTTGCAGCTCGGCCGAATGTCCAAGAAAGGGCACTTGTTGCTCCCTAGGCAAAGCGAGGAAGACAACCTGATGGAAGGTTCTGTATCAGCTTTATCTGTTTGGATTACAACTCGTCATCCTCTCTCCAGCCGCGCTCTTGCACCCAGCACACAGGGACGATGTCTGAAACGAGAAAGGGCAAAACAATGTCACCAGTCAGCCCAGAGTTCCAGTCTGCTCGCCGTTTATGCATTTCACTTGCATAGAGAGGTTCGCATAACCTTTTTTTTTCTTCCGTTTATTCGAGGAACTCCTCGCACTTGTACCAGTGTTGGCGGTACTAGTAACTTGCTTGGCGCAAGTGGTAGAGATACTGTCAGTGCTTATACATCCTAAATACGAATATCCTTGTGCGGGAACAAAGAGGGAGTAAGCTGTTCTGTAGTGCACTTCCTTTTATGGAAACGAGTGCGCTAGGGAATATGTTACTTCTCTTTTACTCCTCTCTGTTTACAGTGTAGTAGTGTTATCAGTGGTGTGATGGACCTGACAGTGCACCTGCTGCTGCGTGGGCTTCTCAAAGAACGGAGCCGAGATGACCGCGGCAGGAAGCAACAAACACTTTCCATGACTGATGAAAATGAGCACTGCTGCGCGAGAGGCGCAGCACCACGCGAACTGGCAATGACGATGCTTACGGAGACTTCTTCTGGTGTCGGGACGACGAATAAATTCCAGCAAGTGGCGTTTACAGCGCGAAAGTGTTCTGTTGCTGCACACAGTACTGGTATTTGTAAGCGCCTGCTGAGCAGCTGCATTCGGCTTTCTGCGGCATGATAGTGCAAGGTGTCAGGAAAGTCTAAGAATTCAGTCACCTGTAAGAGCCGCCGCGGTGGCCGATTGGTTATGGCGCTCGGCTGCGGGCCCGAAAGACGCGGGCTCGATGCCGGCCGCGGCGGTCGAATTTCGATGGAGGCGAAATTCTAGAGGCCCGTGTACTGTGCGATGTCAGTGCACGTTAAAGAACCCCAGGTGGTCGAAATTCCCAGAGCCCTCCACTACGGCGTCTCTCATAGCTTGAGTCGCTTTGGGACGTTAAAACGAAACCAAACCAAGCAGTCACCTGTAAAAGCGGTCATTAGGCTGCAGAGGGCGCTCTTTCCGCGATCTGGGCACTTACGACGAGACGGATTCAGGGATGCCGGAGAGAGGAAATTCCAGCTCTTCCAGCAACAACACATGTTGTTGGGCTAGTGGGTGCATTGTGTTCAGAAAAAATAAACCGGCCAAAATACATACGCAGGAAAACTGAGAGGAATATAGGAAATACGAGGAAAGGGATTGGTTCCTGCTAGGGTTATGCCGTTCTTCGGATTGACTGGACCGTCTTTTGGCCACGTTAAGCGCATATTCCACACTCTGAAATCGGAACTTTGGAGAGAAAGGAGATGAACGCTACCTTTTCATAGTGACTCTCCTTTCGCTTTCATTTTTTATCCTCCCACCCCTTTCCCCCCGTGTAGGGTAGCAAAGTGATTATTCTTCCTGTTAACCTCGCTGCATTTCCCCTTTTTCCTGGTCCTCCTCCTTGGAGACAAGTTAGGCTGTTGCGACTGGATCCGAGTATTGTGTTGTGTCCTTGTCCGAGAATGGATTGCTGAAAGGAGAAAATCCAGCCTCTTTCCTATCTTCTTCTCATTTTTCCTGTGTGCGTCTTTTGGCTGGTTTATTTTTTTTCTGAATTCCATTACGCTTCTATTCCAATCGAATTTTGTTTGCCTTTGAGCAGTCGCAGTTGTACAATATGACCGCCATATGATAAAACTGGAGCAGAATCGGATGAAAAGCTGCGTTGTATTACAACAGACTCTGTGGATTCATATTACATTCCTTCGGTGCGGCAGAAGAACCGCTGCGTCCACCTTCGTCCCACTTCTCCTGGCGTTCTGCGCCCCTCGGTGCGGTGGCTAGCTGCAAGGTGGGTCGCTAATGAGCACGTTTCGATGCCGGCCGAGCAGGCCGCGTTTCGATGGCGAAGAGATCCAAAAGCTGCACTTGGATTGGGGTGATTGCAATCAATCGGAGCTCTCTACTATCATGCTGCTCAGATCTCAGGTTAGCCTTGGCGCCAAAAAGTGTACTATTATTCCAAGGGTAGCAGTTTTACTGCCTTACTAAGTTTATTCAAGGGATAGCTTTTTGCCACTCCGCAGTAGAAGCTACTAGCGCGGGCAATCCGCTTCCGGTCTGTAGTGGTTGACTCTTTGAACGACACTCTTGTGGAAGGCGTCGCATCGTGCTCGTGGCTTCCACTGCACTCGCAGACAATGTTGATCCAAAGCACATATTTGGCATTGCCAGTCCCCTTCTCACTAGTCTGCAGTGCCAGGAGTAGTTCCGAGCATTTCGGGCCGCATCTGGCGCATGGGGCACCCATAGAAGAGGAAGCGAGAGTGCATTAGCGTGCGCACGGCAGCAGCGCTGTGGGCGGCACAGTGCCGGGGGCGCCTTTCCTGCTGGCAGTCATGCGCGCAGGCCCCGTCCGCGTGTGTTTGCACGCGCGTTGGATGCCGCCGTCGGAGCTGGCTGGGAAGGGGGGGTGACTCCACAGAGGCTGAGCCGCACCGTGCGGGAACCGTCGCCGCGCGGCCTAGAAAAGCGAAAGCGGACGCGCGTACACGCTTGTTGTGGCAGTGAAAAGCCCGACGCCACCTTGACGGAGCTTACTTCCTCGGCGCCACGCTATTGGTTGCGTGAGGCCCACTCGTCCTGTGCTAGAAGAGCGCCTCGATCTTGGCTCCTCGGAGGAGCGTGACCGCATACCACCTTTGGTACTCCAGAATTTGTCTTTCTTTTTCCTTTTCACGGCATATAGAGTCAAGAACTTTCTCTCGCTTAGATGACGCCACGATAGCGTGCCTTTCGACGACTTCACGGGCCTTGATTCAATTCCAATTCTTGGAAGGACACTCCTCACCGCGTTCTTTCGTTTGATGTTTCTTTTATTTATTTCTTTCTTTTTGCCAGCACCAGCTTGTATATGACCGTTCGCATGATTTGCGTCAAATCTCGTCACCCTTACGCGTACTGAACGCACCCCCCCCCCCCCCCCCACCCCCAAAGCGCTTCCGAACCTTCAGCAAAATATCCAGACAACTATAGTATGCATATTTACAAAGCTGACGGCTCTGGGGGCACGGCCACTCTGGCCTGGTCTGCACCCTACGGCGAAGGCCAACTTGGACAACAGAACTCTACCCGGAGTCTGTAACCATGACCTTGATGCGGATTTCCCTTTTCGCCAGCCACGTATCCGCCACATAGGCTGATGCGTCCATTTGTGTTTGTCCAGTGGCTGTGCACTGGCGGCAGCAGCCACGCTCTGAATTGTCATCGTGCTAATCAATTCACGAACCAGCTAGTACGCATCACCCGTCGCGCCCGCAGTGTCAGCGGCTGTGATTTCTTTTTCGTTCACCCTCCGATGTTTGACCCTTCGGCGATTGTTCAGTGGCTGTTGGTTTGCACGGGTCGCGAAATGGAATGCTGGCCGCATTTGTCTAAACGCAGCGAGGAATCCGTCCAGATGAAGATGAAATGCAAACATTCCCGCGTGCTGCACGATGGCAGAGCACGGTAGGGAACCCCAGCTGGATGATATTTAATCTGAACCTTTCGCTATACGGCGAGTCTTCTTGCCCCTTTCCTTTTAAGTCATTTTCATTTTCCCCTACGCTGCAGTTGAGGTGTCCAGCGTGGATGATATTATTAATGCCCATTCTCTTACTCATAGCCATCCGATGCAAGAAAAATAAAGACTGTATTACATCAACCCAACTCCGAATGGCGGTCTGTAAGCCGTGGTGGTAGTAGTGGGGCACTGGTGTAGGTGAGAGTGCAGGCGATGCATTTAACATAATCGAATTGGTTAAGAAAAGGTGATGGTTGAAAAAGAATTTGTCATAACAGAAGTAAAAAGCCCATGCGATTCATATTGTTCCGGTCGATAACTCTTTCCGATGTGTTTAATTGTTATTTAAAACCATTTTGTTCATGATTCATTCGAAGCGGCGAACAATGCTAATACCGTGAATTTCACTGGCTAGAACTAAATATACAAATATGTCCAGCATTCTCGGGCAAGAATTAGGAAAATTAGAAAATTGTAAGGCACTGTCATGGAAATATTGAAGGTAATGGTCCATTCTATGATATGTAGCAGAATCTTTCTTTTAAAGAGTTTGCAGGAATCGCATCGAACAGTTAAGACTGCCATAGAAAACCAATGGGGAACGCTTATGACGATAGCAAGAACGTTAATAAAAAAAATAGAAGACTGCCTTCAGCTGATCTGCGTGTATATTGATTGTTCTAGTGAAATCTAATATGAAAAAATGGCGTTAATAAATGCTTACCCGCTCAAGAATGTTTTTGTCCAGAATTGCTGGGTATGTATATATGACCTGCTTTTGTTACCTTAAACTCTAAGCCAAATATAAATTCATTCTCATCATTCTCGTTATTTCCTCAATATAATGCGTCAATTTATTATATATTTTGGCCATTGTTCGATAAACGAAGGACGACTCAACGTCGAGACTTATGTACGTGACTTACGATGGTGCTCGCGGTAGATGCGGCAACAACTTACTCGTTAAATTTGTCAACTCATGCTGGGCAACCCAATTAAATCGTATGTTAACACTGCAGAGAGCAGTAAGTTATACATATTTTTGCAGTCGGAGATAACAAATCGAATGGAAACTGGCGCCATACCAAGCCATTCTGCTTCCGAGCATCCTGTCAGTGCATAACGTGGAATTTTTGGCTGCTTCCGCCGGATGGAGTGCTTTATGGCGCGTTAGGCCGTATAACCTTATTGCTCAGGTGATAAAAGGCGCCAGTGTGTGAAACCACGACACGCCATCATAGACGCACTTAACGCTCTATGTAGAAACCGCCTCTCAGCGGTTGCGCGCGTTCTTTGATCGAAGAAGCGGTTCTAAATGCGAGCGTCTGTTTATTTTCATGCACCAAGTGTGACATTTCTCTAAAGGGTGATCGGCAACTATTGGTTAGTCTTCCATTCTACTGGGTTGCCAAATACCGGAACGATGTGTGCACCAGGAAGCACTGACAGTCAGAAATTGCAACGTTCTTCACCCCTTCTCTTCCCCGCTTGGTTAAACCGCTTCTGGCTTCGCAAAACTGGGAAGGGATACGCTGCCTCTGAGCGTCAGATTGCAATGCGAATAAATTAACGCAGTGGCGGGCGTTCACCAAGAAGGCAATTTGTGTAACGGAGGACTTGGCCTGCACGTACCGTGCCCCAGATCTCCAGGTGCGTGGTCTGACCGAGTGAACAAAACTGACGCAGGAACGGAAGCTTCCACAGTTGTGGACAGACCCAGGGCAGAAATCAGCTTGGGAACGACCACAGCTCCACCATACGGGGAGACGTTAACGATAAAATCGACAACCCAGAAAGCAAACGGCGACTCGGAGCGAAATCAAAAGAGCGGAGCGCATAAAGGCGCACCAGAGAAAAATAAAGCAAAGAAAGGCGCTAAAAACGCTGCGAGGCAGGGGGGTGGGGGGTGGGGGGGGGGGGGAACGAACACATATAGAGGGTACAAAACAAAGATTCGAGAGAGATTCCGCCATGCAGAGGCGTGCACGGAGCGCGCGCACAATCTCGGCGACCGCGACGTGCTCGAGGTGCGCCGCAGATTCGTGATTCTAGGATCACGCATCCAGGGACGTGTCCAGGACGCCTACACGACAGCCGACAGCAGCGGGACGACGCACTCGCCCAAAAAAGACGGCGACGCGCGGGAGGAGAAAGGAGGGGACGAAAACGGAAGAAGGACATGAAGGGGAGACCAAAGAGAAACAACACGCAGGTAGAGGTGAAAGAAAGACTGCGCGGCGGAGAGCGTATTTGAGCAGAGCGCGGGGTATACGGCGCCGAGAGGTGAATGAACGATCTCGGCACGCACGTCTCGGTCCCCCCGTACACACGAGCGGCCCTCTCGCGTGCAGACGGCCAGGCAGAGCCCCGGGTGAACACCGCCGAGCCGAGATCTGCCGAGAGGGCGCTCCGTGTTGCGGTGGTCACGAAACCGCGAACCGCTGCTCCTCGCCTCAGGAGCCTGGAGAGCGTGAAAACGCGTGCATCCAAAGCGCGGAGTTGAAATAAATAGAGGAATGGAGCGGAGAAAGGCCAAGTTGGCGGGGAGGAAGCGGACGTGAGGACCGATCCTGAGCGAAGTGTGGCGAGACATGCCGTCGTCGGTATAGCTCTGTCTAAGAAGAGATGTTGATTAACCAGCTGCCTATACCCGTAGTACGTGCTCAAAAGCATCACTAGGCAGTCATGACACGTCAATTGCTAAAGACTGTACGGCCAGGGGTGCAGATCTGTTGGCACGCTGTACAAAGTTAGGTACCTGCTTCCTGTCTGGCTAAAGTGCCGCTTATACTACGCCCTTGTTCAATCACATTTCAATTACTGCTTACTAATCTGGGGCTCTACTACCACGTCTAGACTTGAGAAAATGATCGTTCTTCAAAACCGAGCTATGCGATAGAAAACCTTGAGCGGCTGTAACACACGGCCCCGGTGTTCCTAAGACATAATGTGCTAAAAATAAACCAGTTATATGAGCTGAAACTTGCTACTCATGCTAGGAACGAAATCATGCGAAATCCGTCAGTGTTAACCAACTTGCGCCAGCCCAGTACTACACGGTGTAACTTTCGAAAGAACTTCTTTAGACTACCCGCCATAACAAAGAGCTATGGTACACAAACACTGTCGCATTTAATCCCTAATTTTCTAAATACACACCCATCTTTTCTTAACATATCGCAGCAATATAGAGCATTTTAAAGCTTCAAAAATATCTTCACAACGTGCATACTGTCCAATTCAAAGCATTAAGTTAACATGTTTTGAAAACCAACTAAACTCTGTATTGGATGTCATTTTTGTTATTGCGTTAGCAGTTGTATAACGTTGTAATCCTTTGTACATGTCTGAGCATTGCATGGGTGACCGGGCCCCCGTCTGGCAGAGACCATCTGCCCTTTGCCCTGTCATCCTAGACCGTTCGTGTTTGAAATAATGTTACTAAAAAATAAATACAAATAAAGAATAAAAAATTATTTCGTTAATATTTCACGAGGCAGCGGCTCGCTTTCTTAAGCAGGATCAATGGGGCCTAAACACGTGGTGTTATTAAAAAGAATGTTTCCAAGGTGGTGGCTCTGATGCAGTGTGGTGACTCTCAGCGTGTTTTGTCACAACCCTCCTCGCCATCACGGTGTATTGGTCCCAGGCGCCGTAATAGGTCAGGAATAGGACAGGTAACGTGTGCGCGGTAGACAATCATAAATAAAGGTTGGAGGATTTGTGGCTTAAACGCGGACGTGCGACGGGAAGAGGAGTTTGTCGGAGTCGAATTAACACAAGCCAAGAAGACATCAAAAATACATAACTGATAACATGGTGAGTTTAAAGAGAAAGGGCATGAAAATTTGAAAACAAATAACTTTTATTATTTCGTGATGGTTATCATTTTTCAGTGTTCAATGCCAACTTCTGTGTTTTCCCCCGTTTCTGTGAAGCGTGTCTAGCGCAAGAGCACATCTATACATTTGATGTTAATTGCACTGTTATGCTAAACAACAGTTGTTTGGTGTCATTGCAGCCGGAGTATGCGCTGAAAAAACGAAAAATACTCTTAGCCAAGAGCTCGACACGGGCGCTTTAGGCTATGGCCGCGTAAACAAGGAAACAGATGGTGCAGCATGAGAAGCCTTAAAAGTTAAAAGTGAAAACCGCGCTTCGATACACCACAACACCTTGCGTGCAGGGAACTGATATTTCATAAAGCTGCTAAACAATTCCCGGCATTTTCCTTCTCGGGTGTCATGCAATTGATTTTCTCCGACGTGTTCAGCGTTCACAATTGGGGACGAACAAGCCACGTACGTGTTTGTACTGCCACCCCGAAATATTTCTGTGTACCTCCTCCGTTCCCTTTGGACTCTTGGAGATGTGAAGAAACTTTTAAAAAATATTGCAAAACGTTCGGTGCCTCCGGCGTGTCAGCAGCGCAAGTCCGAGTCGCACAGGTTTCCGTTCGCTTACCGAGTACAGTCTTTGCCAAAAGTAACCAGGCTTGACGGTTTGCTTCCAGGCCGTATATTGAAGATATTATGCCAACCCTCAAACTCTAGATCTCTGTATGTAAAAGAGAACCCTTGTTTTCACCTTCCAAGAACTTTTTGATCTTTAGAGAAGCCGTAAGGGCTCGAATATTCGAATGAGAAGCAAACCATGCAGCCTAGTTACTTTTGGCAAACGCTGTACGTCAGCTTTGAACCGCACCGTTCTGACGGTTGCATTCGGCTTTGTTAATTATGCTTTCGCTTGTTATTGGTCTACTACGTGCTGTTGAGGGTGCCTTGGCGTCACTATGGCCGTGGCCTGTATCCAGGTAGCTGCACGGGGTCGTCCAATGCATCTGACGACAGCGGGTGTATGCATACACCTTGACCAAAGAGGCAACGTCTAATCTTCTCCCGACCTATTCAATTCGAAAATAGGGGGCGGACAGGAGCTGAAAACCCTCTGTCGTCGTCTCGCATTTCACTCGGCAGCACACGCCCATTTATTCGACTTCAGCGGCTGGTCGCATCAAACGCAGTGCGCGATCGCGGCGAAGGCTACGAAGGCCCGAAGAGCACGCGCATCAAGCCACACGCGCCCCGTCTCCAACGGGTGGACGAGGAAGGCGCGCGTTGACGGACAGCTTCGCGTCCAAGGCTCCGCGCGTCACACGTGCCCCTCGTGCGCACGCGTGACGACAGAGCACAGCGCGCTGTTTACCGCCCGCCCGCGGGTCACACCCGAACAATTCTCGGCGGCAGCCTCTGTGGAGGCTTTGATGGCCACAGCTGTGTTGGCCATTCCTTGGAATTTTCCAGCGTCGCGTGCTACTTTGCTGCTTCCGATGCGCTCCCGCTTTTCAGTGATGCGAAGCCAGTTAACCTGCGTTCGACGTAGCAGGGTGGTATAGGTGAAAGAGCGTGGTGCATGCCTAAAGGAGGAGAACAATAAGTAGCGAAGACCGTCTAAAACGAAATGAAGATTATAATAATCAAAGTCATGGCTGCCGACTTCCGGACACAAGCTGCTGGTGTGAGATGCTGTTTCCACTATAAGCCACTGACACTTTAAGGCACTAGCCGCTTTTATTGTCGGACGGCCCATTTGGTAGCGTAAAGACGTCCAGAAGGACTTAGCCTGCACTTTCCTGCCGCCTGGTTCCAAAACAAGCTTGATTATGGATAGTTTCATCATATGCAGAAATTTCAAGAGGCAGCTCGAATGGACGGAAACACAGGAAGGAAGCAAATACCACACCATTAGCACCTCCTCTATAAGCCTTGAATTGGTAATTGTTAGTACGCGCCCGTGGTTTGTCTGTGCCTCTGCCTATTAGCACCACCTTTCTAGTTGCGTTTTAGCCCATCCTTCTTTTTCCTTCTAGAGGTTTCAGCTTGTTCACTCTGATTTGAGTGGAAATGAAGAAAGAGCGTTTTCCTGATTGGCCTCTTGAGAAATCTGGGTTAGCTTTGGGTGATATCTGGAATAGCTCATTACGATCTAGTGGCGGAGAGTTTCACAATTTTTTACTTACGTCTTCATTTCTTCAAAAAAAAAAGAAAGCAGCCAAAGCCACAGTGCCTATAAATGTCAACACTTATAACAGCCTCGTAGGACCGAAACAGATACCCTGTAATTCCTGCTGTGCTGAAAAACATGATCTAATTAGCGTAAATCATGCCGTTAGGACCACATAAGACATGATTAATTTTTTGTGATTTCATTCTACCTATGTGGTGTCGTTACTTTATTTGTAAGGCCTTTTGGAACCTTTAACATTTCATGCACACTGAACTTATACTGTTAATTTGTGCAAATAGAGAATTTATTTAAGTAAACAGAAACTTTTCCCCTTGCCTTCTATTTATGCAGCTGGAAAAGGTCTGTTTCGAATTTTTTTAACTCATTGATTTTTGACGATCTGTTTCAGGATTCTAGGATGTATTCCAAATCAGTATGTAATCAGTCACTAAAATAATTCAGGTTTTGTATTTTCTTATACTGGGGAGTCCAGCTGACGCTGGCAAAGGAGAATGGGAACTCTTAGAGCTGCTCACGTTTCAAAAGAGCCCGTGATTTGTCGGAACTTTTCTTATAGCGCGCAGCGCAACAGAGATTCCCGAACCTGTGGCTGCGAGGCGCTAAGTACTGCTTCTATGTGCGGGATGCTTTCATACTACAGTTCCTGTCCTATTAAATGCGAAATATGTATTCGGAAAACGTGAGGACTTTTCAAAGCCCAGTAGAACCTTGGTAGAATGTAATGTTATACTGGCGGTCTGGGGGCGTAGAAGTAGTAGAAAAGAAACCAGGAAATAGCCTCAATAAAGTGCATTGGTCATTAGCACAGTTCTTGTCCTAAGACGTGCATACGATCCTATATATTGTTATAACAGTCCACTTTTGCATAGCAGTGATCGTCGTAAAATTATCCTCTGGTGTGCTCAGGAATGACTTGTAAATACTAAGCACAACGAAACTTTGGGGACATGCCAAAAAGACAGTCGATTTGTTTAACTCGCTTGCTTCTCCAGAAGCTAAAACGCATTACTGTTCCGTTTTCTGGGAAAAGTCGGTCAGCAGCGTCAATGGAGAACGGTCTGCCAATTTGGGCTTTCTCCTCTTGAACAAGCCACCGATCCTAGGAAAATACAACAGCCGTGTGTCTTTCCACTTACGTCACTCTGACGACATCTTGCGCTCACTCCTCCGCACGCTGCCGCCTGTTCTTCGGTGCCGTCGTCCCAGAGAGACGGATTGTTCCTCTGGAAGCGACGAGCGCTTCCTTAAGAGTTCCGTCTTCCTAAGAACTCTTGGGCGCGTTTATGGTTTCGCTTTCGCAGTCTAGGTCATCGAAGCACAGCCCTCCCAAGGCACGCAGCTCGCTCTGCGTCCGACGCAGTCTGTGTGCCTGTGTGCCGAGCAAATACGCGATTGCGCGCGCACAAAGAAAACCACGCAACGGG
The DNA here is from genome assembly GCF_052857255.1 of Amblyomma americanum. Lineage (NCBI taxonomy): Eukaryota > Metazoa > Arthropoda > Arachnida > Ixodida > Ixodidae > Amblyomma > Amblyomma americanum. Next base: position 77,250,696 of record NC_135500.1, on the reverse strand, counting down.
CGAACCTCTCCCCCCTGCCGCTTCGCCAAATTCTCTTTGCTTCTGACTGACGCGGGCTGCCGCACTTCGACATAGCGCTCTCTGCGAGCAAACACGGCGTCCGGCGCGTACCAGGCTACTCGGGCTTAAGAGCCGAGCCGCGCTCGTGTGTTCCTTCGCTCGCGGCTCGGTCGGCACGCGCGCAAGCCCGTCGCGTCGAGCGCGAACAGTCTGCCCGTGTCCTTCGCTGCTGTCACCGCCTGGCTGTCTCCGCGCGCGCTGAACAAAGATCTCCGGCGGCGGGCGAGAATTAATAACGCCCGCCGGTGCGCACACGGAAGACGACTGTGCAGGCACACCGTGCGACCCGACATGGCAAGCCGAGGTGCTAGAAGCGTCGTAAAACTCGCCGCCCAGCAGAAAAAGGCGCGCGCTGAAAGCTATTCCTGCGTTCCTGTGCGAGCGCGGGTGCGTGTGTGTCTTTGCCTGTCTGTCTGTCCACGTGTCATGTCGTCGGCTGGGTTATACCTCTGGTGAACGTTAGAGCCTCCTGTTTCTTCTTTTTGTGCGCGCGGAATGTGTTGGGCACTAGATCAAAAACCTACTAAAGGGCACCGAAAAATGACGTCGTTTTTTTTCTTGTAATTCATTCACCCTCGTGGCTACTAATGACTCTTAGCAACGAGGCGGGGGAGTCTGTAACCTTCTTTAGTCGTCCCTTGTTCCCGGAGAAGGCGCTTTGCCGAGGGTCGCAGACATCTCCAACGCAAGCTGCAGCTAGGAATTATGCCGCACTTGCGCAGATCACTCAGGCGGTCACCGCCAGTAAACACTTCTTCGGAAAAGGTGAGCGCCTCAAAGTTGCAACAAGCGCGGCAATGGGCACAAGAGCTGGCGTTAATGTCGCGCGGCGTTAAAAAGGTGCCATAACATCAGACGAGTTGACAGGTTGCACGCGCGGAACGAAGGATTAACGCGAAGGCTAACGATTGCCGGCAGCAGTCGGAGTGCAGGACGTATACTATTACAGCGGCGGGAAATCTCCGAGCATTCAGAAGATGGCTAGAATTCTGTGTATTTCAGCATGTCCTCGTCCCTGCTGCCTCGAAGTCCGCTGTCGGACTAAACCTCCTTCCCCCGACCCTTGTTCAGTTTGGCATGTGTTGTTATGGGGCAAAGATATGAAACAGAAGTCATCCAATCGCAGTGGTAGAACCTTCGCGCGGACATGGATAGCCGAAGCCAGCCAGTGCCGACCTCCCGACAAAGCGGCAGGAGGCTACTGGATGCCGTCGTAAATAGCACGTCTACATCTGTGAGAAAGAGAGAAATAAACTTTCTCTTCTTTTACCGCAGTGGTGGCCTAGTCGTTTGAGCATCCGCCTCCCATGTGGGAGGTCCAGGGTTCGATCCCCAGTGCCTCCGGGTACTCACCGGTGATACAGTAGTACAAGCTTTCCCCTGCCTTGTACTCGGGTTCTTTACGGTGAAATGCTTGAAAAATAGGTCTTCGACCCCACCTTGAGTAGAAGAAACAATCAGGTGCCATGGCTAGCTTTGGCCACAGATTCACGGACAGAAATAAACTTTTATTTAGAAGATGCAACCAGCCCCCGTCTCATGCCCCCTTGGCCTGGTTGAAGTTCGTAGTACATTCGTACACTACTGGTGATGATAATTGTCTACGCCGTAACTTCACCTTAAGATGTATTTTTAAACCATGCACAATATATCACGCAGTAGCATCATGCGGACCGCGCGTGCAGTGCAGTACGGGGGCAAACATTCCGCTACTCCGGCTCTGGCTAGCGTTGCTGCGGTCTTTACCGAGTGGCATTACTGCTCATGCGAGGGGCGGAAAAGGGGGGGGGGGGGGGAGAGGGGGAGGCAGTAAGGACGGAAACGGAGAGGCGCGGCAACTCTCACTGCGGATGGGCTCCGCAGCCGAAACCACTTCTGCAAGCGCGTTGACAACCGCTGGACGAGCCACGGGTAAATGAGAGAAAAACAACCAGTCTTGTCTGCACTTTCTTGTCCATGTGCGCTTGCACTGCAGCAACAGATAAAGAAAGAAATGTGCAAACTCATGCCAGGCCACAAGGACCACTTCCCTCGAGTTGACCGACGTATTAGTGCGAGATCGCTATTCGGATGTGCAAACCCCGAGCACGATCTTGAGATGTTTGTGGGTTTGCGAAGAATTGGCAATGTTTGTGAGCGCGTGCTTAGTGAAATAAATAAATGAAAAAGAAATCAAATATGTATCCGCGACTGGAATGCGAACCCGCGGAAGCGCGAAAAGATCAGCTTCGCTGGCCATTGCGCGAGACCGCTAGGCTATCTCCGCTTTTTTTTTTCTAACGGGGCTATCGCCGCTTTTTTTTTTAACTGGGCTATCGCCGCTTTTTTTTTTAACTGGGCTATCGCCGCAGCCGAACACGCCTTGCGTTAAACTACGACACATCATCGCGCTGTGCATTGCTCTTTTTCTTCTTCATCAACTAATACTACTGTCAAACTAATATTCCCTCTTTGAGCTATGTGGCGGTAGTCACAGAGATATGTGGTCTGCATGCGTTGGCGTGGACAGCGTTGTGGAAGAAACTCGGCACTAGAGCAATCCGCGTTGGCGTTGACAACATTGCTAGACAAACTCGGCACTGAAGCATACATAGGTCACCGGCTTGCCTTGGTTAAATTGGCATTGGCCATGTAAAAACTGAGGACGCGCATAACTGGCTCTTTGTCGGTGGGCACTCAATCGCGCTTTCTGGTACGTGGCAGTGGCGTCCAGCTGCAAAAAACTGTGCTTTCGCACAAAATTTCTTGCTTAGCAACGCTAAAGCGCCAGCAATTTTTATTCTCGGCGTTGTAAACATTCTGCAAAGACCTCTGCTATGCTTTAGTGCCTGATGCTCCCCTTAGTAAGGAAATATATTCATCTATATTGCAAGGGGGCTCTACCATTTACGCCACTGGGACTTAACGGCTCCAACCTGCCTTGCTGCGAGCTCATTTTCAGCGGCAAGTTGGATTTGATAATTTACCCACAACACTTGGAAAGCAACCAATAAATGGATAGAGCTGGTTGCGCAATCCAGATAAAATATTGACGCTGATGAGCTCTGTGTTCTTATGTGTTGAATTTGAAACAAGCGAGTCAATGCGACGACGAATTTTAAATGGCGCATATAACCTCCGTATAAGCATTACAGCGCGGGATGGGTTTTGAAGTTCAAGTCCGTGCATCTTACCCCAATCCAAAATGAATGTTTGGAATAAGGAAACGACCTGTCGTGAAGTAAATAACAGCAGTCGCATGCAAAGCATTGCGAGTAGCTTGCTTGGATAACGCTCGCTGCAGCCGATTACGGACCAGCGAAAGTAGCAGCACCTCTTTGCTTTATGTGCTCCGCCCGGGAACTGTGGCTACTAAAACGCATTTTGTGCTTGATGCATAGGGTCTCTAAAAAACTGGATCTCGCAAAATTTACGGGTTCCCGTGCAGAAGCTGCTTTCGAATTTCATGCCTCTTTTCCCATGTGCATCGAACTGCATGAAGAGTTCAGACTTCCCGCTGTAAATGAAGTATAATAGTACATTTTTTTTTAATTGCAGGAAGCTAATCATGTGGTTGCGCTGTAATTCAACACTTTTACTTCCACATCTTGCTAGCAGAAGGTGTGCAGCGAGCAGTGCTCTCGACAACATATTTCCGCAGAACATAGATCCAAGCGTCTTTACGCAATGTTTAAACACGGGTTCCTACTGAGTTGCGCAAATGTCACCATTAAGCCCCACTAGATGTCCAGTAACAATGGGGTCGCGAAGAAGGAAGGGCGTGGTAACGAAGTTAGCAAGGGATAAAGAGTGTGAAAAACACGCCGACAAAAAGGAGCGCAGGTACCTGCCACTGTGTATGAGGTTACTGATGTTCATAACCAACTGTCTTGTTTAAAAAATTCAAATAGCAGATTGACCGTCCGTGTGCTCTCACAAATACAGCTCCAGCCATCGTGACCATACGTTCGATTTGATGACTGCTGACCAGTCATATTTATAGCCACAACGTGACAAAGCTAATCTATATGAGCAGTTGACAGGGCCTCAAGTCAACGCCGGTCATTGAATGCTGATGCAAGCTTGTGAAGTTTTCTAAATACGGCATTATTCGTGGAAGTAACGGGACGCATCCCTTCTGAGGCGCCGCTCGAAGGGCAGAATGAGCTCATCGCACGTCCTATCTTGCGCAGCCAGCCAGCCGATGTTCAAGCGGCACCGGAACACAACACGGAACGCCGACAGAGATAATGAGAGACGAGGTTTCTCCTTCGTTGCGAAAACGTCGCGACTCTTTTCCTTCTTTCTGCCACCGAGAGGAGAGCAGGACTCACTTTGCACAAGGCAATGAAAACCATTTGCTCTGAGACGGCCAGGCAATGGTGTCAAAGTGTAGTTGGGAGACTGCGAATGATCATAAACCTTAAAACAAGCTTGGGCTTGCGGCTAACGACAGCGCAGCCATAAATGGCGTCGAGTTCTTTGCCAACGAGGCGCAAGAAGTGCCTGTAATATGGTTCTGACCGGATAAAGTTATTCGCTACTGATAGATACATCACAAGTCGAAATTTTAATACCAGTCTATGCCAAAAGGTTACTAAACGCAAAGTAATGTACTGAAGTGAGCACACTTGTCTACAGCACTCAAGCCGCGCCCTGCTTAGAAAATGAAGCGAAATTTAACCCACGTGCTGAGTTTCAGACTAAATACTTGCACTCGAGAGCAATCCAACAGACATGCAATCCATGCACGTCCAAGCACCTTGCACCTAGAAAAACAGCTGCGTTAAAATTTCGCTTCCTCTACTCAGCGGGGCACTTCTCGAGTGCTCTATAGACAATCGTGTTTTCCTCTGTACGCTACAGGTGAGAATTCCAGCCGTTTGTCCGGCCATATTGTTGGGACTACTGCTCTCTAAAGAAGAAATCGACGACTTCCGGTTCTTTTTTTACGTTGCCATGACAGTTTAACGACGTGGGCTTCGAAGTCGTGCGTAGTAATTAAAAACTCCCGTATGTGTCCGGCAAGCCAACGCAGATGCTATCTAATTAGAACCCGGCCAAATACAGCCCGTGCGAGCTCCGCAGTGTGCATATTTCAGACATGCGCCTCCCTTCGGCTTCTGTGTGATCCAGACGTGGTCCGGAGTGAATGCGCCACAGAGCTCCGTTTCCCTCGTTGTGAAGTTTCGTATCGAACGAAGTGCTTGAGCACTGCTCAACGCACGAAGATACTGTGGAAGCAAAAGAGGCGACGCCAACAGCTGTATGCTCAGCCAGGGGTAGGAAAGGCCAGTCAGTTTCGGTTTGAAATAATTCAGCTCATCCTGGTGGCTGACGGGGAACCAATGGCTAAAAATGAATAATCCCTGTGTATTCAAGCAGCCCCAGTACCAGCAGAGGTGGCCGAAATGTCTGAGGCGTCGCAAAAAAGAGCTGCTCTGTTTTCGCAGGCTGTGGCTCTAATCCCACTCGGACATGAGTTCTTTTCTGATGGGTGCCGTTGCACTGAACGATACGACGCCCAAGTTCTCTTTTCTTCGGTCGCTATTGAAAGAATTGACACTGACGTCCTTGTTACCTGGACAGTGGTGTCTATTGAAGTTTCCTAACCCTGGCCCGGTCAGTCCAGAGGCGCCGCCAGTGTCTCACAATCTCCTTGAAGTGGCCAGAGGAAAATTATGGGATTCGAAGGGAAACCTGGCAACCGGTATCATCCCAGAGCTCTGGTTGTGCTCTGAGGGTAAATTCGGCGCAGTTCTCGCTGTTACCTCGCTGTGGATCACGGCGGAAAGTACAGAATCTTTTTCCAGAATTCTTGCTAGACTGGCGTAAGAATTTGCCGTATCCTTGCGTTTACTAACTAGAAGTTTTAGTCTCGGAAAGGTTGTTAAACATCCTACAGCGCTGTCACGCTACGTGGATGAGTGATGCGGATGCACGCACGACTATTAACTCCTCCAATGACTTGATCATAAAATAATTTCATAACAAACGCGTTCCGATAGCAGTTCGTGAACGATGAAGGACGCCGCCGCGGTGGCTCAGTGGTTATGGCGCTCGGCTGCTGACCCGAAAGACGCGGGTTCGATCCCGGTCGCAGCGGTTGGATTTCGATGGAGGCGAAATGCTATAGGCCCGTGCGCTGTGAACTGTCACTGCACGTTAAAGAACCCCAGGTGGTTGAAAAATATCCGGAGCATTCCACTACGGCGTCCCTCATAGCCTGAGTTGCTTTGGAACGTTAAATCCACATAAGTCAAAACCGAAACCAAACGCTGAATGAATGGGGTGCCGTAAATCGTGATCGGCACAAGCTAGAGCCGCTGTTCTGTTTTAGGATGGAACTGAAGTTCTGTAAAATTTGTATTATGGGTCATCTGTGTTGTTCAAATGGCATGGCCAAAAGCGTTAGTACCTTTCGGGATGAAGCCAACACATCCGTGGTCTGCAACAAGTGATAAGGAAATGAAAGGCGAGTCGAGGTCGTTCAGGCGGGGGCAGTTGGGGGCCTCTCGCCCAGTGCAGCGTAGATGTCATGGCATTTCTGTACGACATTCCTCTTCTCGAACTACATCTCCCAGTGAGAATTTTTAAGCCCTGTTGTGGAACGCGTTGTCCACACGTTGATCAAGCCATGGGTCTAGGAAATGAAAATTTTCGAGAACGAAACAAAGGCGCAATTTATCGTCCCTATAAGACTACCCGCGACGATAAGACTGCACACGACAGCGTTGACGAAGCAAAACACTAAATCAGTAAGACATTGCTGATTAAAACGACGACGTGTGTCGCGGTAGAAAAGCGACATGCTTTAGACGCCCTGTGATGAACTACGGCGAATGATGTCGCTTCATGAGCGCACCTTTTTAAACGTTCTGCAATCGTTTACACGCTTTAGTCGAGGGGAGCATCATGGTATCGCTTGTTCGAAACTGCTGAATATAAATAAACGGGAGTGCATACTATCTGCATTACTGCTCACATTTTTCCCGTTTTCAATAATGCTACTTTCGTAATCGAGAAAGCTTGGTCTCAGCAAACTACTATCATCAAGAATTTACTTTACACAGAACATAGCGCACACCTAATGACGGTGTATTGTCTACACTGATTGCCAGGCCGATCGTAACCGCGGGACGAAACTCGCAATGGTGTGTCATTGCCCGGATAGTCGAGAATTGTTCTTTTGACGCATATTCGCGGAAGTAATTCACGGGTTGCTGACACTGGATATTGTAGCTGACCTTTACCTGCTCTAACACCAATCGTCCTTTACGTCTAGTGCTCAAAACCAATGGCTTTTAATAGGAAAAAGAAGAAACAGCTTGCCACGTACTGACGCTGTGTCGTTATGAACGAAAGAACAAAGCGCAGGCCCGCCGTACATTCCACAATATTGCGTTTGCCTACAAAATGAGCGTAGAGGATAATTCGTGGCCAGATTTCCGCAACTTGGTGGCATGTGAAATGGATATTCCTTTCGAGGAGATTGCCAGCGACATAAACGCATCATTTGCGCATCGTTTGTCACGACACAGTTTTCGAAACTGTACTTAGTTTTCCAGTCCCCGTCATGTGCAGACCCTCCTCCTCCATTCGTCCAGTCCAAAAAGCGTGAATTAAAGACCGGTTAACCTCTTTACTAACTACGAAACCGTACACGCCTCTCCATCGACTGCGCCTAAAGCATTTCGCCGCTTGTCGCTGTTGTTCGTATCAAACGATCGGTTAATGATCTTCCGTGAGCGGATGCAGTTTAAATGGCGGCTTCCAGATACATTGCCGCAGCCACAAAAAGTCGGCTTGAATCGCGGACATCGCAAGCTTGTAAGACCACATAAAGCAGTAAAGGCTTTCCAGACTTGTCGCTCACTGTCTTCGTTGTCAAAATCACAACAGAACGGAAAAATGCACCTGTCGAGCCACAGGTGTACCGTGACTCACGCTGACGTGTGTTAAGTTCTGCAACCGGTGATAATGATCCCCCGAGCACTGGGGAGCCAGCCTCTCCTGCATGCACCACTGACTTTCTTGCTCATTTGCACATCTCGATAGGGACGCTGCTAACCAGATGTCTTGGCAATAATTAGTGCCTCAGACGTGTTGATGAAGGAACGGTGAAGGAATTCATCTTCTTTAAATGTGCACCTCGAGCAACAAAGGCGCCTTTTGCGCGCTCTTGCCTGTACTGCCCACGCGGCAAGCTCGCATCCTTGGGGTTATTCGGGACAAAACACTGCCGTATGAACATCGCTTCATCAAAGTGCGATCGCAAACCCAACCATTCTGGACAAAAGCATTTTTGAACGGTAACCAGTGCATGAACGCACTTTCTTCATTTATTCTAAGATTTCACGATAAGAATCCACATGCTAACAATTTCCCGTCGGCAGACTTGCATTTTTTTTTTTTGCTATTAACGTTCTTGATGTCGTCAGAGTTTTCCCCATTGGTTTTCTCTGGCAGTCTTAACTCTAATGGAAAGACTTTGCTACCTTACAATTACTTAAAATATTTCAATATTCAAAAAAATTTGTCCAAGATTGTTGGTCATGAGGAAATTGGAATTGAGCGAAGAGGTCTGTGCAACGTAGCCTGAAGTAAGTAAAATTAAGGATTAGTTTGTAAAATGATTGTTGCTTTTCAACTAGCATGCCATGTAAAATTGTTGAACATGTCATCTACTCACAACTAGCTAGTTTTCTTGACTCGAACCTTTTCTTTAATTCAGAACAACACAGATTCGGGAAGTCGTACTCTTGCGAGAGGCAGTTACTATGTTTCACTTATTCCATGCTAACCCTTATTAACAATCACTTGGCGGATCACGTGGTTCGTCACGTGGTTGGTCACGTAACCAAGTTCCACTCGGCCAGCTGCAGCTATCGCGTCACTCCAGGTTGAACCAAAGCTAAACCACCGCCAATTTTTTGTCTTATAATGCCCAATTATCTTGTTCGCAGTTCACTGTTTGCTACGTGTATGCTTGCTCCGCTTGTGGCTGCTCCACCTACTGTCTGTTTAATCCAACCGTCTATTCTTGCATTCAGCTGGTTCTGTTCTCAGATGTATTTGTTTATTTATCGCTTGTATTTCGTGTTCTGCACAGGATTTTGTTTTTGTTAGGTTTCATTGTGCTTTGTTTCTTCTTCATATATATTATATTATGTACCACTCCCCTCTGTAATTCCTCTGCGCTGGTGGGTAATAAAATGAAATGAGGCACATTTCGAATTTTCCATGCCTACATCATACTCATGTCAAAAACAAGCCCTTGGAAAATGGATTTCAGATTGACCCTTAATTCTGTTTAATTCTGTTCATTTATCTTCCCTTCGCTATTCAACCATATCAATATATATATATATATATATATATATATATATATATATATATATATATATATCACAATTCAGCATGTTCCCTAATGTGGGAGCAACAAGGCACTTACGGACTCGTCTAAAGCCGTTCTCTAAAGCAGTAATGGTGTATTATGCATAATTGTAGGCGCAACCTATTCAGAAATGAAACATCGCAAATTTTACACGTTAGCAATAAAAGCCCACGCTGGAAAACTAGCTCTTCCAATGAAGGTTACTTTTCTTTACAAGTCTCTTTGTCATAATTGTTCGAACAGCTTTTACGGTTTCGATAAAAGCAAATATAAAAACGCACTTGATTATAGAAAAGAAAAAATTGCTGGTGGTTTAGCTCTGGTTAAACCTGGAGTGACGCGATAGCTACAGCTGGCCGAGTGGAACTTGGTCACGTTACCAACCACGTGATGAACCACGTGATCAGCCACGGCGCCGCGGCGCCAGCAGCTGCTCCGCATCACGTGACCAACCACGTGACAGCGTGGCGGCGCCGCCACGCTGAAGGCTCGAAATGCTCGCGTAATGTAGCTATCGCTACAAAATCCCAAACTTCAAAGAAACAAGGCTACAGCCACTTCAAGCATTACTACCGAATGGCAAGGTACAGTCTTCAGTCGGATTGTCAGCGAGCGCGGAGCCATCGCTCCCATAAGCCCGCTGTCCTTCAAAAGGGGCGAGGCTTTCTCCCAGACAGAAGCATTAGCACAGGACTTTCCAGTGCCGTTCTCCGCAATGTTTTCGCCTCCTTGAAAAGCAGCTTCTTCTGCACGTGATCGCCAAACGCCCGAAAGGCCCGCCTGGCTGCTCATTGTGGGACTCGAACCATAACGCGGGAGATCAGCGCCAACATCGTAACGAGAAATAAATCGAACGATCCGCGCGTCGCGTGAGCACTGTTTACGGATGCAGCGACGTCAGATAAATCTACGCCGTACTTACGATCGCAAACTGCCTGGCTTCTGTGCGTAGAGTGCATTTTGTTTATCTTTTCACTGATGTTGATTGTGATGACGACGACGCTTTCTTATTTTTCGGAGCTCTAATTGCTGCCACGCCCCTACGCCTTTGTCTTTTCTTGGTTTAATTCGGTCCATGCGTGCGTTCTCCCCGTGCAGTTTGCCCGATGTCGATTCTGCCAAGCGTCGGGTCGTTAGGCTACCGTGTGCGCTGTCGAGGAAAAAGCGCCGTGCGGTCCCTCTCGAAAGAGTCAACACGTCGAAGCTCGGGAGGAGACGGTACGCTCTCGCTGTCGGCAAATGAAGCGACGCTGCCCTTTCCGCTTCGTCATTCCATGCTGTGTCGTTGCGTTCTGTAGCGGCGTGTTCGCGTCACCCGCGTTGGATCCCTGCAGTTCTAAGAATAGTACTAACCCCTGAGCTACTTAGTGGCACACGGAGCTCTTGATGCACGCACACTCCCGATCACTGATGGAATCCGACTTCCCTCTGTTTTAGTTTTCAGGAAGTATTGTTACAACAGTTACTCTACGCAGCGATTCTAACGACGCACTTTATTTCGCAATAAGGCGAGGTAAAATTAACTTGATTTCTTTTAACCCTGCAATGCCCGGCGCACCACGAATTCCTCAGCATGGATGATGCTATCCTCCTTCTCACGAGAAAGGAACACCTCCGGCGCCGCACACGGGCTCTCGTCCCTCCGTGGGCGATAACCTGCCCCCGCGGTCTTATCCGTGCAAAGGAGGTTGTGCTCCGGAGGACCCGGGTCGGGGGTTGCCTACACTACGTGGCCTCAATTTCGCCACTTATACCCCCCCCCCCCCCCCCCCCCCCCCCCCCCTGGGGAAGTGTCCTGTCTGCACCCCGCAAGACACTGAGGCTGATGTTCACCATTTGTTGTCGGTTTGCCCGGCGCTGAAGCCAACTAGAATTCGCCACCTGGCAGCAGCGGTTCCCCCGCCGGACAATCCGTCCTCGTATATTCCCTGGACGCAGGGGCCATCATCATCGCTCCCTGCTCGCCTTCGTTAGATCGGCCCACTTTTTCTCCTTCATTTAATGCCCACCCACTCTCCTTCTTTTTGTGCCTTGCCAACTCCCGTTATCTCCTGAGGCAATAAATAACGTTATTTAAAAAAGGCAGAGAGTTTTAATTGGTGTTCACAGAATTAGCATGCTTTGCTAAAGTACTTGCAGAAACGATCGTTTCCAGCATATTCATCAAACCAAATTCAAGGTGTCAGCGGTGAAGGGTGCAGGATTCCTGATGAATGATTATTTTACGCCAAATCAACCATAAAGGCAAAAGAGCAAGGAGTTTCTGTCTTCGCAATGCATAACTGGCAGGGGATGAAGCGTTATTTAACTTTGCTCCTGATTTACTGTATGTGTCCGCGTGTTTACGCGCTGTATTCTCGGGTATGAGGAATTGTCTGAACTAGCAAAGTTTCGTTACACGCTAATCATGTTTTTCTTACTAAATCTACCAGTGTTTGACATATTCTTCTTTGAAGGGGCCGTTAGCAGTTAAATCCCTGAAGTTTTTAACGTTATGCTATGCGATGTAGTCAATGCCTGTGCATTACATAGTTAAAACGTCAGCTAAACATTATTCGTATAGTAAATGAGTGTTTCCAGATTTCTATACCAAGCGGGTGTTCGGAAAAGGGAAGACGTTTTGAAGTGGAGCACAAAGGCTTGCGCGACATTGGCCGCGGAAGGCCCAAAAGGACCTGACACTCGCATCGGCAGGGATGTGCGACTCATCGGTGGCGTGCTGTGCACAAGCGGGCACGCACTCATAGACACTTCCTCCCAGCGACCGGAGGCGCCAAGAGAAAGAAACCCGCGGCTATCTCGGACAGATGCGACGGAAGGAAGCGAGTGTAGGCAGCCCTGCTCTGAGAACAAGTGTGCCCCCCCCCCCCCTTTTCCGTTTATTGCAGCAACAGCTAGATTCGTGAAGACACAAATAAAATGGGCTATCTCTGGCATTGGCCCCACTTCCAACGCTATCAGCAGGAAAGCCGCCCCCGACAAGGGCTTTGCCTCAGGGGATTCCCCGGTTTCGGCTCACTGTGTTCAACTGCAACACGAAGGCCGAGCTGTGCTGGGGACGCAGTCATCGATTGAGCACAATGGCGTCGGTGCAACTGAAGCTGCATCCACGGCACTGCTGAATTGACGAAGTACAAACAGCGATGCTTGCCCTGGTCGCCACATTTCAAGGTTTTTCTCCGTCAAGGGATGGGAAGGGATGCAAACACCCGCACGCAGTCTTTCTGCGATTCGCTCTTTCTGAGGACAGCGATAGTGCTTCTTGGTAAAGCCTTCTTCTCCGGAGATATGCCACCTTCTCTACTGCGGACACAAGCAACATAATGGGGCAGATTTAAGAGGGAGGGGGTGGGGGTGGCCGCTCACTCTCTCAAGCGGGAATTCTGCGTGAGAAATTTGCACAGCATCCCACTTTTCTGCACGAAAAACCTAATAAATGCATGGTGAAGACCGACACTCTACACCCCGTGGCCCCTACCAACCGCCCCTTGCAAGAGCTGCCCATGAATCCTCACCCGTGAACAACAGCGGCTACTAACACTGCTCACTAGCGCTGACTTCTCGCAGGTAGGAAACACACCAGCGTGGAGCTACTTACAATCGGCGATTTCCGTGGTCGCTGTTACGGAAGATGTCCGCGAAGATTGAACGCGAGCCAGCCAGCGCAGTATATCTGTTCGCTGGTTTTAAAACGCGAGGTCGATGATATATGTATGGGCAGGTTTGTAGGGGGAGCACGCAATGCTTAATCGCTGCCAATATGCCCTGCAGTGCCACTATTTATTATTAGTGTCACTTCATAGAGCGAACGTTTCCAGATATTACAATTAGCAGCGTCAAAAAACGTGAACAAAGAATTAAGGAAGCATGTGTTGAGCAGTGCAGCGGAGACACTGCAGCGTGGGCGTGTCAGGGAAGACTTCTGCCAAGCTAAAGGAGCGCCATACTCTGGAGGCGACCCCCCTCCCCCCCATCCCCCCCGTTGTTTAAGGGCGGATGGAACATTGCTGCCCTCCTCTTCCTGCGATGACTAGAGTTAGAGCTGGCTGCAATTGCGAAGACATCAGTCTGCGTTAAGAGGTGCACCATAATGAAGACTCGGACAGCCCCCTCCCCTTTTAAACCTCGGAAATTTTTTTTAAAAAATACATAGACACATAATCATGCATACACCATAAATTCCGGTATAAAGGCCGTGCGCTATTCCTGCTTAACACTGAAAATTTCACGTTTTTCTACTATCTGTTGGTGTGGACTATATGGCCTTTCTTTTTTACAATACCGCTTATATATTAGAGAATACCCTGTTCGATTCTATGTAACAGATGAGGATCATGCAGTGAAAAAAAAAACTTCATTACGCCAAAATTGAGGCTTGCGGACCGTACACCATGCGCACACTGCATACCGGAATTTACGGTAGGCAGAACTAGCTGTGCACTACCATCTGAAATTTTATTAAGCACGACCAGCTTAGTGTGTGGCAGACAAATGCATACGGTCGACAGTGCTCCATCCTTCACAGCGAATCTGTACAAGCCGCAGTTTGCAGCATGAGAAGCCCATTCGCTAAAGCAACAAAACGCGAACAGCCATAACTGCATCCGAAAAACGCAGTGAATCGATAGACGCAAGGTTTATGCTCCTCGTGCCTGTGGCTCCACCCCGCTTTCTTTTTTTCACCCATTTTTAACGTTGTCGAAGCTTGAGCTGCTGAAGTCTGCAGAACGGTGACCGAATGCCGCGTACTTGGCGCCCGGCTCCGATAGCGACACACCCGTACGCCTTTCATCGGCCGCGGCTGCTGTGTCGTCAACCGTCGTTGTCGCTTTGGAGACCGCGGTTGTGGCGGCGCGTGTTTCTTTACAGCGAGAGGTGTTTATTGCACACCTTAGCACCGGAACACACATCGCGCCATCCGATTTTGTTTGTGCAATCGGTTGCCGAAGGAAGCGTAGAAAGGAAGGGAGAAAGAGTCGCCGCAGGTTACCTGCTCCAGACTGAATTTGACCAGCTGAGGTTATTTCATCATCATCATCACCAGCCTGGCTACGCCCACTGCAGGGCAAAGGCCTCTCCCATGTCTGTCCGGTTAACCCCGTCCTTTGCCAGTTGAGCCAACCCTATGCCTGGAAACTTCTTAATCTCACCCGCCAACCTAACCTTCTGCCGCCCCCTGCTACGCTTACTTTCTCTTAGAATCCACTCCGTTACGCTTAAGAACCAGCGGTTGTCTAGCCTTCGCATTACATGCCCTGCCCAAGCCCATTTTTTCCTCTTCATTTCGACTAGAATGTCATTAACCCACATTTGTCCCCTCACCCACTCTGCCCCACTCTGCGCTAAAATATCGCAGAGCAGGGGCATCTTTCGCGTTTCGTCTCCATGGAAACGCGGCTGCCGGGGCCGAAACTGATCCCGCGTTCTCGGTCTCACCAGCCTAACGACTTCACCACATGGAGCCACCGCAGCGGGGCAGCTGTGTGTAGCCGCGCGCCAAGGTAAGAAGGGCGCCTAGGTGGCATAACTCATCTCTCCTTGTGCCGGAACAAGGGGTGCTACTGTCTGGAGAAACGTAATACATACCGTGACATACCATCGACTACACTACATCGTAACTCTCCGTCGCGGTTGCGCGTGGCCTCCAGAAAGCAGGCGGGAATAGAGACTTTTTATCTGCAGGTTTGTCGGCTACGTCGTTTCCATTCATCGCGCCCCTGCTTACCGAAAACGTCGAAAATTTATCGGTGTGTGTGTGTGTGGGGGGGGGGGGGGGGGGGGGGGGGGGGGGGGAGTGCATCCCGACAGTGCAGCTCAGTGCTGGGAAGAACAAACTTATATAATAGAACATCAAGTACGGCACTAAGGATCGAGCAGAGATCTTTGGCAGGTAGAGAGCGGGGAAGAGAGGTTTCTTGGCAGCACAAAATGAAGCACAGACCGCCAGGCAATGTTTCGACGAGAGGACATGTCTTCACTTGGGCAAGCGACCAAAACAGGTCGCGGATGACACGGTCAAACAAAGAAAATTCTTGTTCAAACTTTGGCTAGCGATCTGCGGCTTTCACCGCTCATTTTGTTCGTAAGGAGAGCTCTATGTTGTGAGGGAAGGTAGCGCTTTAGTATCCCGCCCGCTGTATTTGTAAAGCAGAGGGAGGACGGTGCCTGCTCCACACATAAGTATCGAGGAAATACACACGGTCCGTGAGTGTGCACGCGTTAGCGAGCCAAAAATGCACGCCATCGGTAGCCATGCGCTGCAGGTGTCGAACGCCCCTCAGTTCGCAACGCACGAGTGTACTTAGCGCGCCACAGGGCGGCGTCTAATTTCTTCTTCTGCGCCGTGCAGGACGGCGCAGCACTAACGTGCTTAATCAGGCCTCCTGCTATTTAGTTATTTATTTTTTATTTATTGATTTATTTATTTCAATACCCTTAAGGCCAAATGCGGGCATTACATAGGAGAGGGGGGGGGGGGAATTCAACAAAGAAAACTTGAATGTACAACACAGAATGGCTAGGAACTGGTACATGAAAAAATGCACATGTAGCAAATCCCACAGAACAAAACAACAAAAATTCCTCTTTCAGAAGTTACAAAACATGGCATCTGACATTTCACGGAACGTTCCGGTCGACACGCACACACTGAAGCAAACGAAAAAAAAAAGAACCACGATTAAAAAAAACGCGCATAATTCTACACTGCAATTTTCTAAGTATGACCAAAGAGCTGTTTGAAATGATGTTCCAGCGATAGCCGCAATGCTAGAAGGAAGCGAATGCCACTCTTGGAGAAGCCGGGTGGTTAAGTTGGCCACTTCGTCCGGAAGCCAAAGTTTCGTTTATGTTGCTGTCAAATAGAAGTGCGAAATATACCCGTAATTTTGAGTTCATTATTTAGAAAGGTGTAGTATTTCTTTTTCCCACTTCATTCTGTCCATTAATACCCAGCGCATTTATAGTAAGTTCGACGAAAATCGACTGTTTTTTATTCACATGGAAATAAAAGGAGACGTCTTCGCTGCAAGACGAGGTTTGCTGCGGCCTTATATAGGCCTCCTCTCGCGCCACGCACTGAGATAGCCTAAATTCGCGGGCTGCGTCCGTTCAACGCAAAGGCATAATCGAGGTGTGCCTTTATTCCCTCCCCTTGAGTGCGCTGTCTCGTACCCAGGTCAGCACAAGGTTATCCTTTATCTCTTAGGTTCGAGACATGGTCTGCCGATAACACTCTGTTATGGAACGGTGAATCATATAGCACAAGTCATCACAGCCCGCTTATCGGTATCTCTTCTTCCGCGCTGCAGCGAACCGCGATAAAGGTGTTTGAGTGCCGTTTACAAGTGAGTTATTGCATACAAACAGAGCAATATATAACTGGAGCCAGGCCAACCCTTTTTCACCGGCGCCCGTCTTCCTCTTTCTTTATCAGTGCTGTCGTTAAAGCAATTCGGCCAAAGTTTCGATGTAGCCTGCAGGTCGCCTTTAATCCCACTGTAACAAAAAAAAAAAGATAAGAGAACTATTTCGATTATTTAAGCTAAATCTCCACACGGTGAATGGGCCTGGATGCGTATAGCGCGCTGCATTTTGTTCGCAAAGCATAGAAACGGGCTCGCCAGTATGAGCAGGTGCGCGTTAAAAGTTTTGATCTTGACTAATGCGCTAACTCCTTCTGAAGTCACTTGTCGTAACACATCCTCATGAAGCACTTTTATCTTACATGGCCGCTACGTGACATTTTTATACGTGGATGAGAGGGACATCACAACCATGACGGTAGCATGAAAATTTCCAGTTTACCTCGTCGTCCACAATAGATGGAAGTATGAAATAAACTGCAGGAATGGCTAATCTAGGACCATTGATTGATATGGGTGGCTACGCGCCGGTATAGGTGCCAGGACCTTGGTCTGCTGAATGCGCTCCTTTCTTCTCTTTTTTGAGCTAAGGAGTCGCTTGAGAGGGCAGAGGCGTTTTTTTTTAATGCTGAGCTGATATGTTTGTTTTTCTGTCTACCTCTATTAATAGCAGTGTGGTAGGGAACGTCAGTTGTTTTTTCGCGCTGCAAGCCCGCAACAAGTGGCACCATTTGTTTATCTTTCAGTTTGTTCATTTGCGATTAAGCCTAAATCTCCACGTAGATGGCACCGTGCGCTGTTTGGTGGCATAATTTAGCAGCTAATGCTATAGAAACTCCGATTACAGCATGCCTGCATATAGCTTCGACAATGGCAAGTGTGGAATACAAATTTTCGCGAACATTTTATCACATCTCCAACAACACGTCATGCAAGACCTCGTTGGCCCTCACAAGACATTCGGTTTGAGAGGCCAGCCCATGCAAACTGATATTAGCATTGCAAGTAGACTACTCCGACCTTCATCCTACTCTCACGAACAGCTTGCCGTGCTTCAGACCGACATTGCGAAAGTACTTGATCGTGTCCGCTATTCGTTTCTGTTTTCTCTCATGGAGCGCGCCAATTTTGTGCCTACTGCATTAAATGTGTGCAGTTTTTCTGTAGCGATTGTTCCGCTCGCTTCATAATAACTGGTTGTTCCTCAGTGCGTGCGCAAATCCGATCTTCTCTCCGGCAAGGTTGTCCTATGTCCCTTCTTCTCTTTGCCCTTTACCTGGAGCCGTTCTGTTTGAGTTTTTACATAGCAGTGATAGCCACGGTTTTACTTTTTTTTGGTAACGAAGTCGAAGCCGTTCCGTATGCTGACATTTCTTTTTTTTACATTGATAAATCCAGCATTGACAAAACTGTATCCACGATAGTTCAGTTTGGGATTGTCTCTGGCACTGAGATTAATTTCTCTAATTTTGCGCGTCTGGGGTTTAGTTAATGGCGCTTAATACCACCCCGTCATGTTGGAATACGACGGTCTTTGTGTCCCCAGAATATCTTGGTATTCCATTTCAGGCGACGAAGCCACGTGCACATGACTGCAGGGAGCGGGTCCGAATCTTTCAGCCTGATGCTCAAACTTTTATTCCGCATCGGCTTTCAATTTTCGGTCCAGCCCAGGCCTGAGCGTGTTATTGGCAGAAAAAAAAAATATCATGTTGTGCCGGTACGCCACTGGGCTAGACACTGCATCCAAAGCTCTCACCGAACATTACCGATGTTTACGTGGTCATCCAGTTGCAGATGCGGCGCGATAACCTTTTCACGCCTGTTCGGCTGGCGAAGTGGGTTTGGTGCACCTCTGCGGTAGACAGCTTCTCGTTCCCTCTTTTTTCGTGATACCTTCCTTGCCATTAATACAGATTTCTTGCCGGTTAACTTTACGAATCTGCTTCCGAACATAGTAGTGTCTTCAACTTTCACCGAACACCCCTCTTTACTAGGATTTGTGCAAGAGGTTTATGCTTGGGTGCCTTTTTGACATATTTTCTCTCTAATCAGTACTTACCTTTTGTTTCGCGCAGGAATCCAGGCTGAGGGTTAATACCAATGCTTTTTCCTCCTCCACTGTATCGGCCTTTCTACTTAGCTCTTAAAGGGCACGATGTTTTAACGCGAGTCGTAAAATGCCGATTCCCCATAGCACTAAAACGTTTTCATTTCATCCACAAACCGAATCTCTACCTTGAAAAATATGGCTCCAAAGAAAATGTATGTCTGTCCCATCTGTTAGGTCTAGTGAGTGTGCGTGTGCGATGTACCGCAGCTATCGAACGCTGCTTTATTAGCTGCAAAAGTGCAATTTTTGCTTTGAGACGTACCACAAAGGACACTGAAGAAAAACGTTTTGTTTTAAAATCCACCTGCGTGCGATACCTTGTGACCACTCAACATGATCACGAACACTATATGGCGATTTTCTCCTTGCACTGCAAAGCCTGTGGAAAACGCACATGTTTGATTAAAATGATAAACCTCTCGTTTCCGCTAAAGCACATTTCACTCGGATGATGCCCCAGCTCGAGGACATTTATGATGAAAGAGATTTTCCACAGGATTGGCTTCCATTGTTCATGAGCTGCCTTTCCTTCTCATGCTTCCCATCGATGGGAAGCATGTATAGCAGCGTGGGCGCGAATCTGCCTTAGCTGAGGTTGCCTTTACGCTCAGAGATGTCCTCACCCGTATAACTAACTCCCAGTGCAAATTCTGCGTACAGAAGGCCGACCTATACCATGTGGTATGAACCTGCCAACGAAATCAAGCTCTCAGTACAGATAACCAGTCAACGCAGGAGGGGTGGGAGGCAGCTCTGACCAGCTCGTACAAAATGAGCCAAGAAGAGCCCATTGAAAGAGCCCGGGAAGCAGCCTACGCCAATGGGATTCCGGAATGAGAACACCAACGAGCGCCGCGACCTCCTAAAAAGTTTCAATACAATATTTTGGGGTAAGTTTGCATCGCCAGCAGAGAAATTTGGAAGCTTTCACAAGAAGCCGTGCATTCTCACGTGACTTGTTGTTAACTGATCATAGTCGGAATTGCCTAATCTTTTCCTTCTCAGCCCTTTGTCCTTGCGATCGCA
This sequence comes from Amblyomma americanum, assembly GCF_052857255.1. NCBI lineage: Eukaryota > Metazoa > Arthropoda > Arachnida > Ixodida > Ixodidae > Amblyomma > Amblyomma americanum. The sequence goes on along the minus strand of NC_135500.1, from coordinate 77,230,757 downwards.
CACCATTTATTCAATGCCCGGTAATGCGGCCTGCAAGGTGTACACTTGAATATATTACCCGCTAACAAGTGCAGCTGTACAGCAGAATTGATCCCGTTTGAGGTGCTGCCGTGGGGTCTCGACCGCATGCCATTCGCGCAAGACAGTTCGAATACCACTCGGTGAAAAGGCGCCGTCTTTCTCTTTGCACGCCACTTGGAGCGGTTGTCGAAAAGTGCGTAACGCATACGCCGGTCTTATCGCAGTGACCCCAACCGGGAACACAACCCCCAAAGCCGCTCCCTCGCGCTTGCATGGGTGACAAGGAAGTGCGCGTCTTCCCCGGCCACTTACTCTCGGTGTCCTTCAGTAGACACTGACGAAGACACGATAACCGCCTCCTGCGATAGGGAGCCTTCCAGCGGCACACCCCGTATACGGTAACGCATACCAGCACGCTGTTTCCTAACCGAGAACACGGGCAGCCGAGATATCTGAACTCGTCTCGCACTATCGTGGCCGAAGCGCGGCGAGTACCCCGGAGGGTCCGAAGAGTTGGCGCTGGCGTTCTTGTGAGGCAATGTGTAACATTTTCGTATCTGGCGCATGGTGCCAAGTAGAAGGAAGAACGGTTTCTGAATACACCAGGAGCGTAAGGTCGGTGCGCAGAAAGCGCATGCGCAGGCCTGAAGTTTTGTTCTCGTGACTGAAGCGTTGGCATCTGCATTTCAGCAACAGCGCAGAAAGGCAGACGCGACACAAAGGAAGAGAGACGGTACAAGCGTTCCTCCCGTCTTACTACGTTTGTGTCTCGTTTTACCTTTTTGCACTCTTGTTTACAAGGAACATTTACCAAACTTCTCAGCTATCATCACTAATGCAGGCATATGCGTACTGCGGACCAGAGAGATACCTTGGCTCGTTGTTAGCAACGAGCTTGTTCCCACTCTTTTATATACAACCGCAATTAGCGCAGCGCACAAACCGTGGCAGTGTCGGGTGACCGACGGGCTGGTGTGTACTATGGTGAGAAAAAGTAAAATAGCACCACGAGCAAAGAGGCATAGCGTATACAGATGTCGTCAAGCTTATACATCTGGCTATATACTCGTTGTTTCATTCTATGACAGCTATAGGACTTGTTGAAGGAAAATAAGAAGTCATTTGATTTGCCATTTTGCACCTACCGCAGAGCCGCTTTAACTCCACTAGCTTCCCTGTGCAGTTACTTCATGGGTCATGTCGCTCGATTTTCCCGTAACATTGCGTTGCGAAGTGTCAGAAGCAGCTCCGACATCAAGTGCGCGCTGCTTTTAGTTGGATGCCGTAAATAGGCCGCACCACATCTTAACTCGACCATTGTACGTAGGATCACTATAGGGCCCGCTTCGGCGGTGGCTTTTCGAGCGCAATCACAGGCAGAGCCACCTCTGAGAGTACGGATTGTGCTACGCCGACAGCAAAGACAACCGACCAGCAACTGCGAAAGTCTCTCCTGCGCACTGACACTCCTATACTCAGTGTTCCAAGAGGCCTGCACGTATTAGTATGTAAGATTAGCACAAAAAATAGCCCTTGGTTTGCTTCATTGCAACTTTATTAGAATAGAATAGGAATGGACTTTAACTTATTGGAATATTATTCCAGACTGGCGCACTTCATGGAATTTACAAAGTGCCAGGAGGCACGTGTGATCAACTGGCTCTTCAAGCTGCCTTGTTCAGGTTACCAACGTTATCAGCGAGGCAATTACAGTGCTCGCAGTTATTCATCCTCGAGGCTCTTCTCTTGAGCCAAACATCCGCGACCAGTGCAGTAAATATTTGCATGCTCAAGTGCCCATCTGACACTTTTATTGCGCTATGAAATCTTTCCCAAACCTGCACGTGGGCTACGATGAACGCGGCAGCGGCGAGCTCTGAATTAATTTCGGCCACCGGCATGGGTTTGTTTTTTGTAAGCTGGAAGGCAACATCCTCTAACGTCGCAGGACCTCTTGAAATGTGTGATTTTTTTCTCTCTTTTTGATTTTTATCGAGACCTCGCCGAAGCATCAGGCGGCTTGGCTAAAGACGAACAGCATGCCGGAGGGAGGCACTAACAATTAACCGGGCCGTAAGCTCGTGAATCGCGACCAGGAAGGAGCAGGCACTACCGCTGGAACAGCGTGGACAGCTCGGCCATAAAGCACAAGGCATCGCCAGCAGGGAGCACGAAACAGGCGCTGCGCAAGCCGAGAAGCTTTTCTATCCTCGGGCGATCGCCGCCGACCTTGTTGGCAGCCCGGCGGACATTTCGCGGACGGGCGCTCGATGCCGGCTGGGCGGGCCTCATCTGACTGCGCGTCTGCCGACGCCGCCGCGTGAGCCTCTCCCCGCCGAGCATTTGTTTTTCGCGGCAGCACGCGACACGATGGCGACCCACGTCGACAATTAAGGCGGCGGTCGTCGGCGCTGTCGTCTTAATGCCGCGTCGGCTCCTGATACGCGGCAGAGAGAGAGCCAAGCTGCCCCCTTGAGTCCTGCCCAAGCCGGGCGGGCTCATAACGCGCGCTAAACGGTCTTCCCAAATCAGAGAGGAGGAAACAAGACAAAGCGACAAAGTAAAGCGAGCGCTGCAGCCGAGGCAGAGCAGTGATGCACGCTGTTCGAAGCGGAGATAACTTTGATACATCGCTGCTTGTGCATTTTTGCTTCCCGCAATCGGACTCGACGCACTGGTAATCGAAATCGTTTATTCGCCTGTTTGTTTTTGCGCTTGCTTCCATCTCTCCCTCTCGAGAAAGAGAGCTTAGGCTTGGCGCCTTCCTTGGCCCCTTCGTACGGTTCCAACGCGGATATGCATGGGCGCAATAATCGCGCCCCGTCACTGTCTTCTCGCATGCACCCCCATGGCAGGCGGTCGTTTGTGCGCTTGCTCCTTTCGCGTTTCTGCCGCTGTGCCTGGTTGGCCGTGTTTGTGCTCTATGGCAACAGCCGCCATCGTGGCGCCCCCAGGCGGAGTCTGCCCTTTTCCTCGTGGCTGTCACGCGTTTCCGTGCTTTACGAGCGCAATCGGCGAGCGATTGACGCCAGCCGCGTGGTTCGCGGAATTGGCCTCCTGGTGGACTCTGGACAGGGCCACGAGAGGCACGCCCCGGTTGGAGAAAGTGCAGCCGCCCTTGGTGCGGCTATTAGAAATTTGTAAGTGTAAGTGTGAGATGAAAACAATTAAGCTTCCTCGTACAAGGAAAACAATGCGCGCAAACAGGTCCTCAGCAAAACACAGCGCTGAATTAGCGACGGAAGTATTTTGTGCAAAAAGGGCTAATCCTCGTACATAGAAGGAACGAGCACTCGATCCGTACTTAGGCAGTGGTAATCACTGGAAGCTCACGTGAGAAGTGAGCTTCGTTTGCGCAAACTGTTTCGTACACATAGTGCTTGGTACGAGAGCGTTTTTTTTTTTATGAATTCGCAGCCGAAAAGAGTAACGATAGAGGACAAAAACTAATTCGCAGTAACTTAGTTGTAGATTGACTCTCTGTTCGTGTTCTTTGTTGTCCTTCCAGATTCTCAGAAGAAATTCAAGGAAGTAGGAGTGAAACATAAGCCAAACAAATTAGCGTGGCCAGAGAAAGAACACTGAAAGAATGCGCAGAGGTCTCAGATAAAATTCTTCATTTTCCTCCATCTAACCGAAGTGGGATTTACAGAGCACTGTGTAAAAACATCGAAATCGAGCTTACGAGTTTTTACAAGGATCTGTGCTGACGTATGTAGCGGAGCCATTTGGTCATGCATTTGGACGCGAAACACAGCACAATAATGGCTGGAAAGAGCGAGGCACGATTGCTGTTCCCTTTTAGGCACTAAGACGACGCAGTGTCAGGCGGCGAGCTGAAAGCTGTGTGCAAGACAAGAATGTCTGTGGCAGCCATTTCTCACAGTTGGGTTTTGCATACGCTGTTGATTTCTCTGGCAGAGTATTTCGTGGACGAGTTCAAAAATGGCTCAATGGCCTCAATGTGCGACCGACCCTACACACTGCCGAGGGCAGAATAATTGTAGTAAATAGCTTTCGTAATCAGTGAAATCCCTACTGAAAAGAATGAAAAAGTTGTTGTAGAGAGTTATGAACTGATTTCAATCAAATAGGTTTTTTTACGTGCGCCAAAATCTAAGGGCAAGAGCATTTTCGCGTCTCTTCTCCGTCAAAGGTGGATCCATGTGGCCAAGCTCGAACTCGGCATGCAAGAACTGCTAAAAAAACAAACTAAATTTTGTGCCTTCAAGGTCACTATCGAGGTTTCGTTCAGTGAGCTAAAAGCGACGTTAACTGCACATGCGAGCAAAACCACCATGCTTATGTGCCTGCACGGTGTAGAAATTTGTCATTCGCTAGTGGTGTGTGTCGTAAATTTTTTCAGGCAATTCTGCATTGACGTTTCTTTAGCTAGCATATGCTGGAATAGTACATAAGCAGCTGACTATGGGCAGGGAAGTGGAAATTTTCTCGAGTGACAGTTACTGCTGTTAGAACCTGCCACGTTGCAGTAATTTCAATGTCAGGTCTTGCGTTGTCATGGCTCAGACAGCACTCCAACCTTCTGCTGGCGTGTCTGGTGTCCTGTCAGTGCTGTTGTAGACGTCCTCGCCTCAAGTGGGCAGCCATCGAACCAAGCACAACAGAGAGTCCACTGCCTGCGGAGCAGCCCTCGGAGGAAAGCGCTCGCAGCGAGAGGGCGACCGATAAGCGACGACGGCGGCGCGCGGCTGGCGGAGCAGCGTCTTCCTGCAGAAAGGGCAGCGTCTGCAATTTCGCATCGTCGGCTGCGCTGGGCGCCGGCGGCGGGGTCCGTGCCCCGATTGAAATGGAACGACCTACCGCCAAATGTGTCGCCTCGGGTGGTGTCGCGACATTCTAGGGCCCGTCGCCAACAGTCCAGGAAGGGCACCGTGCCTGGATCGGCTAGACGCCCGGCCGAGACACATTCTGCGTGCCGAGGTCGCCGCAAGCAGGATGCGGATGGCCGTGCAGGAGATGCGGCAGGGAAGAAGGGAACGGTGAGGGAGCTTAGGTTTGGAAGCAAGAAGTGAAAGTGAGAACTTTCCTTATTGTCGTGGTGAGCGTAAACACCCTTGACAAATGGACAAATGGGGGCAAGGAAACCCGTGTCGTGACCGACGTGCTTTCTTTGGTGTCTGGCAGACGAGTGTTTCTTTTTCTCGTCTGGCCGCGGTGCCTTATCGAATTACGGTCTCCAACTGGTAGGCCTGGAAGGAGGCTTAAGCGGGGAGGTCATTTGCTGATAACGAATTCCGCTCATGAACGGCGTTAAGGGGCACAGGGAGGACCAAGAGCACGAGATGGTCTTATTTCGGGAGTCGCATCCCGATTAATCGAAACGCAGATGCAGCTGTAAGAAAATCACTGGCGCGATGCAGTCTTTTGGAAGACAACGCCCACATATGATAAACAACGTTTATGACGGCCACGATACCTTGTGCTAGTGGAACTTGCGGTCCTGAGAAGACTGGAGCCGTGAACGCCTCGTGTACCGGAAGTCGCATCGAACCATTTACCGTCTCCTGTTTTTGCAGCGAGGTGAGCCGTGCATCGTGTAGGGTTCTTTTTTTTACCCCTTGCGCAACAACTGGCACCACGCCGCTGCTCTCGAGTGCGCCTAAATAATGAGCCGCAGAAAGCTTCGTTTTTGCTCCTGAAGGTCAAGGCGAATAAGTTTGTTTCCACAAATCCGATGCTTTCGCAATCAGCCACTTGGCTGTGATCACATGTGTTTGGGATCACGTTTCCGTGTTGCCGCGATATCGACGGTGAGTGGAAGGCTTCCACATATCGCGCGCAATTTCGATTTCTGTTAATGTAGCGATTAATGTTTTATTGATGCGGTGATATGAGCAGCCATGACCGTGGCATTGGCCCACCGCACTATAGAAAGCACGTTCGACGATACAAGGTACCTTGGACAGAGCTGTCATGGTTCTTGATATTCACTTAGAGGTCACGCTCATGGAACCTCAACCGAGTGGAATGGCTCTTGGCCAGAATGGGTGTTGTTAATTGGTAAGAACGTTTCAAGGTTCAGGATACACGGCATTCATAAGAAAATAGGTTTGCAAATTGATATTGATTACACTTTGACGGGTGTCCTGATAGGGCTGGCATTCTAAGTTTTCCAAGTGTTGATTCTATGCAGCTGGCTCCGCTATCTGCAGGTCAAAGCATGACTTTCTATTTCTATATCACTGTATATCTCAAATGTGATGTGTTTCAATCTGATCTGGTTGCTGCCTATGGACAGTACTGGCGCCATCTTAAGCAAAAAATGTGTTAAGGTTTTTACGCAGTCAAACCGAGTATACGTGCGAAAGCATGTGTTAAGCATAGTTGCCTCATAGTTTTGCTTTGCTGGGTTGTCTGCAAGTCTTGCGATGGTATTAGACTCAGGTTAAGCTCAGATGGAAGTTGATCAAGACGACGATGTGCAAAGCACAGCGCGAGAGTGCGTTGCTGTTTTACACAAGGCATGATCATCTTCTGCGATAGCCTAGCGCTCTCGTGCAGTGGCCAGCGAAGCTGATCTGTTCACACCGCCGCAGGCTCGAATCCCAGTCGTGGCGAAATTATCAATTTATTTATTTATCGTTTGGCCAAGGTCATCCTCAAGGTGAACCTTCGAAAAAACTCTGTGAGCTGGTTTAAATTCGAGAAGTAGTGCTTTCGCAATAAAAGACGTTGCAATGTTGCATGAGCGCCACTTTGCGCACATAAGCCTAAAGTGTAACGTCCTTGTGCAGAAATGACGTCACAAGCCGCCTAATTAAAATGCGTTTCGCGACAGTTAAAGTAAGTCACTGGCATAATTTGGCCCACCATCTCTGCCAAGGACCACAGCATTACTGAGATTTGTCTGATAAGTATTATTTACATAGTGAAGACCAGCTTGGCAAGAAACTGATGGCTCATGAACAGACTCCCGAAGGTGGAGGCGCATAAGCTTCACATGTACGCGTACTGACCCGCGGATACCTTGGACACCGCGGGCACACTGCAATCACCGACTGCTCCTTCAAGGTGGGCGTATACTACGTGTTTACTTGAGCTTGATATGTGTCTCGAAATGCGATTCAGTGTTGTGCATTTTGCTGTCTACTTGCCGAGCAGAGGAGTTACTCAAGTGTCTGTACGGGTTTATGCGAGGCGCACTTGGCGGCTCACCACTCACGCTTGCCGCCACGGCATTAAAAGGCGGGCTCATCGCATGCGACATATGCGTTTATTGCGTGAAAATACACATGCCTTGAGGAATTTTTAATAAAATCGACATCAGCAGTGAATTTTAGGAGCTCTGTGGGACGGAACCTAATATTCCGGAATCACATTACGGAGAAGCTCCTGCGAAGGTTGTATAAGTCCGTAACAAACCTGCTCAGGAGCGCTGAGTAGTGAGCAGTGGCATGTCTGATAAAGATACAGAAATGTTTTAATAGGTCAGTGTAAAAAGCTTTTGTGAGTAGCCTATTCTGAAGGGATCTCTTCCGACGCATGTAATCGAATTGTTGCGATTAGTATTCTGTGCCGACACCAAATCTTAGACACGACAAGGGCCACAAATGCAGTGTGCATGCTCTTGAGACATTGGCACAATTCTCGAACGTGCGTATTTTTCTGAATATTAGCTTGAAGCCCCTTCTAATGGGCCGTTGCGATGGCTCAGTGAGCGTGGTGCTCGGCTGCTAACCCGAAAGACACGGGTTAGATTCCGGCTGAAATGGTAGAGGCCCGTGTACTGCGCTATGTCAGTGCACGTTGAAGAACCCCAGGTGGTCGAAATTATACGACACCCTCCACTACGGCGTACGTCATAGTCTGAGTCGCTTTGGAACGTTAAACCCCGCGAAACCTAACAACTTACTAAAGGCCGACCCACATTGAGCGTTTCTCTCGCGGAAAACTGGCGTCCAGCCGCCGCCGGCCTCCAATCACGCCAGGCTAGATATGTCCGCCCGACGGTCAGCCGCTGGTCGGAAGCGGCCAACGTGGGCTGTCAGCGCGGACCAATCAGGGCGCGACCGCGTCCGACTTCCGCCGGCTTCTACAACATGGCCGCGCCTGCCGGAGCGGCCTCTGGCTTCAGCACAAACCCGTCGTTGCCGCTACACTGTGCCTCGCGTTCACGGCAAACAAAAGTCGCACGAAGCCCTCGCTTTGTCCGAAGATGCCTGCACCACAAAATTTTAGCCATGAAACGCGCCAGATTTTCAGATTGCTTGTGGACCTTCAAAGCTGCACGCTTAGCCACTACGCGTCGGTTGACGTCAGGAAGCGCGCAGGAGGTTCGAACAGGTTAACTATTTTGGTTCAGAGCGGGGCCATAAAGAATAAATTCGTCCTCTTTGTCGTCATGGAATCAATAATAGCTTAATTGCAAATGCAAATCTGTTTCTTTCATCATTTTACTCAGCATATAGAATCACGCAATTTCTATAGCAATACTAAAATCCTGGAGGCAGGGGGCTGGCGGCAGCCGTCCGTTTTCCGCCGCTTAATGTGCCGCACGGCGGCAGAGCGTCGTCGCTCCGCCGCGCCGCTCAATATACGCAGCGCAAGTTCGCTCCATGTGGATCGCCCTTTATGGTTTTCGGAGTTCAATATTACTTAGCTTTATCCTTCTCCTCTTGGTGCATGTGCCTTGTCTTAGGATGGTCACTGCTTAGAAATTTCTGGCCGTCACGCGCCAGTGCAGTCTTCAAGATACATGATTTTCGTTTCGTTATCTCACAACTGACTGCCATGCAAGCAACGACTACAGGCTTTAACAGAAGTCGCCAGCGCCAATAAAAAGAGTTATCCAGTAAGCACTGTGTTTGCTGGCGCACGAACGACACATTATGTTCCCTCCAAGGCTATAGTGGACTCACCGCCTCGAGATGTTTTCGGCAGTCAGGATGCATGAGCTTAAATTCTGCCAGCTTCATTTTATGCTGCCTCATTCATTGTTCTATACCAGTCTGTATGGTGTTATAAATGGAATGTAGCCTCTTGATTCAAAATATGTTCAAAATATTAAAAAAATGACAAAACATGTGCAGTAAGCTATTTTGCATGGGGTGCATTAAGGTAACTCACTGCTTCCTTTTTGGTAGCTATGCCTACGTTAGTCACTGGAACATATGTGCGCGCTCTGCGCGTTCCTGACAGTGCGTGGCTGCCTTTCTCGGCGCACTGCCTTGGATTTTCGCTTCAAATTATGTTAACTTAAACCGCCGACCTGTGTTGCGATTGTCTCGAAAATGTTGCTGGGAACACTTCGCAGTTCGAGACAAAAGATAGACCTGTTCTTCAAGCGTGGCCATTCAGAGACTGATCAAAGAGGAGGAGGAGGACAAAACATTTATTGCTGCACTGTACTAAATTGGGAATGGGACTACCGAAGATGCACAAAATCCAGGCTTCCGGCTTTCGTTTGTTGCGAAAAACGTGCTCAGGACTAACCGTGTAAAGGAGAGCCTCCCTTAGTCTCGTAACCTTGTGTTTTTGCGCGCCTGCGGGGCAACAAGAGATGTGCCGAAGTCGCGCAACAGCGCGGGCGCACCCTCCTATTTTCGCCGCTACTTCGCCACTTGACGAACCATTCCGACTGTGACGAGTCATCGCCGTCGAAGTCACGGAACTAAGCATGGGCCAAGATTAGTCGAAGCAACCCGGCGTGAAAGAACCCTTTTAGGAGCCTTTCTCGCTCCGACGGGCGCCTCTCACGCCGCCCTTTTTGCAGCCTTTGTTCGAGCGAATTCGTCCCTTACTTTCCCAGTCTCCGATCACGGCCACTTCGACTGGAAGGTCCGCGTCGCTCGTTTGACGTCGTTTGGAAGCGACAGTTCCACAATCGACAAAACGAACATGCCGGGCTCCGCGTTGCGTGCGATTGAAATCACGAGCACGGGGCAGGAGGAGGGTTTCCTTCTGCACATACAGTTCCTCTCTCTCCCGTCGTGGACGCGTCGCCTTCGATATTGTTGCGTTCGAAGAGCGACTTCGCGTGCGCCTTGTCCTCAACTGCTGGTGGACGCCGGTGGAATCATGCAAGGAGAGGTCTTCAAGGACGCCTGCTCAGCGATCCGTCGCGGACTTGAGGCCACGCGTGCTTGCATCAGCACGCCAGATTGGGAAAGATGTCCAGAGCGAAAGAGTTAAAAGAGCCCCGAGAGAGTGCGCGGGGTGAGTAAAGCACCGTACAGTTAATTATGGCGCACATGCACAGCAGCTTTGCTGGTTGCGGGCCGGGCCCTTGAGAATTTTTTGTTTTCTTTTCTTTTTTCCCAGAGGCACGATTGAAGCGTGCAGAAACCCCTAAGCCACGAGCGCGGAATGATAAAAACCGTGTCAATGCCAGAAACGGCGGCACCGGAGTGCGTCGCGGCTGACCGGTGGCAGCTCCGCCGATGTAACGCGGGTCACGTCGTACGCTTCGTCGACATGAGCTTGTCGTCGTCCGCGATGGTACGCAGTCTGCTCGGCGCATTGTTTGCGCAGTGGTCGGCTTGCGTCGACTTCGCTTGGAAAACAAAAAAAACTTCGGGTGGAGGCGCCTCGGAGGCGGGGCTGGAAGTGTCTCGGGCGCGGAAAAGTGGCGCCGAGGCTTTGCGGCACGTTAGTGGCTATCGTGGGAAACAAAAGAATTGGAGCCTTTTACTCTTCTATGCGTACCGTTATAAAGCACCGCGCCAACGGTACGGGCCTAGTTTTGCATGCGCAGTCGCATGTTTTCAAAGATTTGCACTGCAAACCTGCGCTCTCAGTGCAGCCCGCAGGCACAGTCTTTCGTACTGTCTTTCTAAATCCTGTTTTCCTTTAGAATTCCAAACGCAATCTTTCGCCTTTGCGTTCAGCCTGCAAGGTCGAGGCGAGTTCTCATTGTAAGATGGAATCCACGTTGGCTTTCTACCACATTCGTCGACGTGGTGGTGGTTTTATTAATAGGAACAATAAAATACATAAATAAAATACAAGTAAAACATTGAATCAATGAACCTTTTATGCTTCTCGGGGTAATTTTCCACATGTTCAAACGAAAACAACCGCTATACTAATTCGCTGTCCCGGATTTTTCCTTCAGCCCGTCTTACAAAACAGCATTAGTAGATTCATTTACAGATTTGTTGATCGTTGTGATTTTTGTGTAAAATTTATATGAGGTTTACCTGCATAGACGTGGGATAATATCGTGTGTGCTTTGTTTGTAAAAATTTCCAGTGCTTTCTTTCTTATTTCGCAATGGGTGCTGCGATTTCTGCGGAGTTCATCAAGTGAGTCCTGAACAGTTTCCTGAGAGCATTCGCGTCTGAAGAAGGCCGCCTGAACCTGCTACTGCTCAGCTTGGCCTTCCTTCTCGTCAGGAAAGACAGGGACCAAGCCAGCGACTCCTGCACAGTGAATGCAGCGAACTACCAGACAAAGGTATTATGAAAATATTCGCTCGCACCAAAGTCGGCTCATTCGTAGCTCTGGAAGTGAGCCACCTTACCTCCCAGAGCCCCTTGTTCGATGGCATCACGGCCCCTCGCGCTTTACGCTTTCAAGGCAGGCATTTAAAAACTTTGGCTTCTTTCGCTCGTATATATAGAAGGGCTGCGCTGAACCTTCAGAGAATGACGTGCAAGAGGGTTCGCAGATATTGACTCGGTCACGTTGAAGTACAGAGCCCCTGCTTTGAGAAGAATGTTCCTCTGATATCCTGCGCCCGAAGGCAGGTGTACGTCTGCCGAAGCTCTATTTCTTCAGGAGCCCGACCTCATCGAATGCCGCGAAATACTGTATAATGCGACTTTATTTACGTCATTTTACACGATCCTGGAGGCCTGCAGAAAAAGCTGCCAAAAGCCACCTTCACAGGGCTCCGGTCGTGCTCTGAAAAGAACCGACTTACAGTCCCGCAACTGATCCCATGGTGAGGTATCGCGAATCTGGGCCAAATAAGGAAAATGCACGCAAAGAAGAGGAACACTTCACGGCTGTGAGAATGATGAATGCAGGGAAACTACGGCAGCTGAGGGCACGAGCCCGTCGACAGCGTAGCAATAATAATCCGTCAGGGGACGTGTAGTGCACACCACGAACTACTGCCAGCGCTTAAAGCGGCGCAGCCGACCGCTTAGGGTGAACGGGCAGGTTGAGCTGCAGCGACGTGCGGTGATTCCCAACAAGTTCCAGTTCGCTCCACAACTCAATCCGGAGCAACCGCCATGCGGACCAAGCTTGATTGTTTCGCATGCCCCTGAACGTACCCTTACGAAATGGGAGCTGCACAAAAAGCATATGCATTATTACCTCGGCCATGTGCTCTGGCTGCTACCGAGTGCTTGCGAGGGGAGAGGGAAATGGAGATGTTCCCACGCGTTGAAGCAAGCTTTTTCACATCGTCCTCGTTCTTCGGCGACTACGAATAGGGTTTAGGTAACAGGTTGACACATCTCGTTAGTCGTTGATACGAGAATGCTGACGACGCCTCGGTCAACAAGAAAACGCACCATCCGGACGTGGCAGCTATCCAATGTGTACGTGCGTACGAAGCCGTTATCACCGGCATTTCGTGTGACGTGAATCTCCGGCAAGTCGTTGCCTGCATGCGAATACCGTGTTTCGCTCTCTCCTCGAACCTCGGAGACCACTGCTCAGCAGTTAAATACCCGCAGAGGACTTGGTTGTGCAGAAGCAGGTGGCTGCCGCCGTAAGGTATTCTTAGGAAGATGCGCCCTGTGCGTCTGTATGCGGCGCTTGAAGGCGCACACTTTTGCCACCGGCGAACGTGCCGAGCGACGCGGTGGGCCTCTGCTGCGCGCTTTAATTGCCGCTGCTGCGCGGCTGGCGGCCGGCTGAGACGTGCACCGAACGCCAAAACCCGTCTCTCCCAAACTGGGTCGACCGAGGTGCTGGTCCATGCCGCTGGATGCGGTCATTGGTGCGTTTACCTGCTGGGAAATACCGGTGGAGCATGCGGTCCAGAAAGAGGAAGAAGCGCAAAAAGTGACCGGAGGGGAAAAATATTGAACCAACCCGAATGAAAAGCTCACACGAGAAAGTGCAAGCACAAGGTGAACGTAGGGATGCAGGGAGACCTCCGGTCGCTTGACAACGTTTAAACGAGAGCAGTTGTTCAGCCAGACGGGGACAAGTCCATTTGCGCGATCGTTAGCTATAGTGTACCAGGCAATTCCGTCCAGATCCTTGTTCGTCTTGCGCTGTCTAGTATTAAATCTTTCCCCCGCCCTCCTTCCAAGACCAACCAAAAAAAAAAAAAACGCCAGTGAGCTTCTGCAAGCTTTCATTGGCAGATTAATGCGGCGGCCTATCCTTCAAAGGTACACTGCCGCTCAAAGAGACACTGAGGATAAACTGAAATTTGTCAGGATATCGGTTTCAACTTCTAGTACGATGTAGCCTAATTTATCGAAAAAGAAACTCAACGGGTATAACCTCGGCAGACCTCGAGTATGGAATACTTATAGCGCATCACTCCTGGAAATTAACTGCTAATTATTTTGACAGTTTGTAAGAAACTTTGCATTATGCTTGTAGAAACTTACACGGTGCCGTTTTTCGTCGGAAAACTAACCAAATAGCTTTCATGCGGCTTTGATCAGTAATTTAGGCCACAAAATATTTATTTTGACTGGGATGATATATCGCGCCTAAAAGGATTAAAGATGGCTATTGCCCTCAACGGCTGTTTCCACGATTAAACTTTGGTGGCGCGAACGGAGATTTGCCGTTGCACAGAAGCGACAACCAAAGACTGGCGCAGTTTAATATTAAGCGAACTTTTATATCACGACGGCTATAGTGCTTTTATCGAACAAAGAAGACTCAAAGAAATATAGCACGGGGGAAATGAAACAAAGCAAAAACACCAGACTCGACTTCATAATGAACGCTACTAACGTGAATCAGAGGGCCGGGAAACAATATGCAAGATTTAAATCCAAATTTCATAGCAATTAAAGCGTCTTTCTCTGGTGATAGAACGTCAACACTGACAAGTACATTCAAGTGGTCGAACTTCACTGAAAACAAGGCCCCGGCATAGAGTTTTCCGCATAAAACCCGGTAGCAAGAAATTCTTTTTCAATTAATGCCAGCTCCCCGCTTTATTGTTTGGTCAAAGCATGCAGTTGTGCCTGCAGTGTTTTTTTTAGTAGGTTTTAGACGCCTTAATGCGCAGTATTCAATGACAATTGAAAGGAGCAAATGCTTTGATGGACAGCAGAATTTTCAAAGTGGTGCATGGAATCAGAGAGGAAAATCTACGTCCACATTCGCTCAATGAATTGCCGCGAAGCGTCTTACATTTACCGCGATTTGCAGTATGCAGTGCGGACTTGGCGTGCAGTCTCGAGGATTCAATTCAGGCTGAAAAAAAAAGAAATAATTTACTGCATTGTCGTTCGCGCTTTTTATGCCGCACGTAGTGCATAGATTTGCGTTCGATCAATCAATCATTCATCCAATCAAAAAAATTATTGCGCATTTCTTTAACATCAGAAGCAAATGCAGAGATAAGAACAAAAAGCTGTTTCGTGAGCAGCTTGACAGCGGTCCTTCCCCGTTTGTTTGACAACGGGTACTGTAAAACGCAGAGTACAGAATATGCCGTAGAAATTGTGTCATACAACAAAAAAAATTTACGACGGCAGTACATATACTATGAATGGAAAGAACACATGGTTTATAGAATAGAAGACCGTTAACATAAGGTCCCCACGCTAAAGTGGGCGACTCTGAAAAAGAAAACGTTGAATAGACCGCACATAGAACTAACCCGTAAAGCGAGAGAAGTTGAAGTCGCTGGCCAGCAGAAGAAAGAGTAGCGGCCGAAAGCGGCGGCACGCAAAGCAGCGAAAACGGCGCCACGCAAAGCACCGAAAGGAGCAGGGCACGCAGAGCGCGCTGTTCAGCCGGAACAGAAGCAGGCGGACAGAACATAACTGCTCTAAAAAGACTAAGACAACCACCTAAAAGACAGGAAATCCGCATGTCCTGCGTTTTACGTGGTTGCCGTTGTCTGTTTGGCGCAGTTGCGTGCTGTCCGTCATGAGCCAACGCCAACTATCCCAACTTGTTGCTCTAGTTTAGAACAGAAGCCGGTGAAAGCGGCGACATTTCCTGCAACTGAAGGTCGTGGCGGATATCCGAACGTGATTACCACCAGCCATGACCCGTCATGTGGTACGCCTTGCATGCGGGGCATTTGCTAGTCATCGATGAGATAGACTTCAAATTTGTTTCTTCCATCTTGACAAACTGTTGGCTGCTGTATCATTGTCATCGCTGCGGGCCGGCATGCGTTCTTTGTCGCACCCTATGCCCTCTACCCGCATGCTTGACTGGGATATATTTAGGCTACGACGGCTTCTACTGAATTCCCTTTATTGGGCTGCTTCTACTCCACAAAAAAAAAATTGCAGATACCATCGCGAAATGCTGAGCGAAACCGCTGCGAATATGGATTCCCACCGCTTATGCTAGCGACTGGTCTTTAATTCGCTCTCCTTCTCACTAGAGCTTCCATGGAAACCCATTTGTTCTATAGGTTGTTCTTGTTGTTGTTGTGCCTCTATAGGTTACGGTCTTCTCATTCGTATACTACTACTTCCTCTTCCTTCAAATTCACATGCTGGATAGCATAAACAACCTATCCTCCTGTCTGCATGGCTGTGCATGCAGGGTATGCACCGTAAAAGCTATACCAGATGTTTCAGGGAAGCCAACCAGAAATTTAAAAAATAGTTTTTTTTAGGCATAACGAAAGCTTCAGGGGCATATTAATAACAAGATTGTCGGATATCATAAAACGGGTGACACGAACTAATTTCTGATAATTAACTTTTCAACCATTACAGTTAGGCGCCTGAGTAGCAATTAGTGGTTTGCAGACTGCCGATACTGACACCCATAGGAGTTTTTTTTTCTTAGTTTTAAAACACGATTGGCCTCGGAGCTTTTGAAAAGACCGCGGCTTTGGCGAGCCCAAAGCAACGCCCCCCGTGCACACGTCACTCCATGGTATCCGTGGCGCGTATGTCGCGTGACCTTCTCGTTCCGCCGTGGCCTGGAGCAGTACGCTGCTGCGAATGTTTGCACCGCAGCTCGGGCGGGTTCGAGAAGGTCACGTTGCAAGTGCGCCTCGGAATAACGATCACTGGGCTCAGTTGCTTCGCGCTCGCCAAAGCCGCGCACTTTCCGAAAGCGCGTCTTTTGGCCAAAAATTTGTTGACCCTCGGCGCCGAGGGTAATGGTGTTTTAAAAATTCAAAAAACTAATATGGCTATCACTAACGGTCAGCTACAGATATTCAATTGCAACCAGGCGATTGACTGCAATAGTTGAAAAGCTGACTATCACAAATTAGTTAACGAACTTACGGTTAACACAATTCACCCGTTTTCTGATATCCGCCAGCCCTGTTATTACTATGGCTCTGATGACATCGTTATACCTAAAAAAAAGCCTATTTCTAAAAAAATTGTGACGGGCTTCGCTGAAAAACCAGGTTCAAGCTCCACTATTTTTCAGCCGAGCTCTGGCAGTGTAGTCGGAAAAGCAGCGCCGCGAAAATCTGTCGTCGAACTCCTCGGGTGCATTTCTGCATTGAAGAGAAAAAACAACACTGCGGGTCCATTTGAATGAAATGCTCTTCACCCGGGTAAGGGGCAGCAGTCACGCAACGCCCACTGCGTCTCAGTGCCGGTCCACGGGGAGAGGAGGAGACGTGCAGGGGGCGCTTCTCTGGTCGCTCGACTGCGCGCGCGCAACGCACGAGTGGGCCCGCCGCGGCCGACGCGGTGGGCCGTGGTGCCCGCACCGTCGATCGCTGCTGGCTCGGCCCCCCTTGCGACCCGGCCCGCGCTGCGTGGGAGGTTTGTGGCTTTCTTCCCCGCGTCTCTTCGGCATTTCGTCCTCGCTCTAACCCTTTCACCGGTCGCGTGGCCCTCGGCTTCTTTCGTAGCCTGCACGTGGAAACAGGCAGACCGAAGACAAAGCCACGCTGGCGTCGGTGAAATGCGCTGTTGAGGGATCGCTGTGCCATTCAGCGACACGATGCGGACTTGGCTGCTCATGCCGTTGGACTTCGTTTCCGTTCATTGAAACAACCTACATCGCTTCACGTGCAGCGGGGTAACGGCCAGTTCAAAAGCTCCTGAATATACCCGATCGATGCGTGCCCAGCATTTTGTTCATAACCTCCCCGGATTGAAATTTTAGTCCTCACAGCACTTTGGCTGCCACTAGGAACTTCTCTAATCAAATTTTATGTTGCCCGGCATCAAGAGCGAGCTGTGCCCCCTTCACCCAGCCTGAACAATACACGCTGGGCGTCACGACTGAGACCATGCGTCATCTGTGCCCAGTGCACGTCTTTTTTTCTCTCTTTTTCTCCTCTTTAGCGGGTGTTCCACCAATAGTGAGACAGCTGACCTGTACGTCTTACCTTTCTTCGCAGACTCCTCTTTCCTTCCTCATATATCTTGTCTATTAGTACAGGCCGTATACAGTTCTTGCGAATTTAGGTTTAGATAGGGGTGAAAGAATACGATGTTCCACGCCAGATATTTAAAAAGTAAATGCTAACCACTCATAATAACGTTTATGTACTTTGTGTCGTCGTGACGCACCCTCTGTTCTGCTTATTTCATTTCTTGTTCTTGGTCGCCAGAGGCGGAGAAGATAACTCAGTTCATTCATTCATTCATTCATTCATTCATTCATTCATTCATTCATTCATTCATTCATTCATTCATTCATTCTGGTTCTGATTCACTGCGGCTCTGAGGATTCCTCTCGCCTCTGTTGCCCTTAGCTGCCTCGCCTCGCGTTCTGCGCTGTTTGTCCCTCTAAACGAGAATGTAACCCATTCATTCAACCTATACCGGCTGCGTGCACATGTTTTCTTCTCAGCGGACCGTTCGCTTTGCGTCAGTCGTTCCACCCACCGCGGCAAGCGTATACAATTATCGTACTCGCCTGTCCTCGCTGCTGCAACGAGAATACACCCCGACCAACGACATCGATCAACACAGCGTACCGACACAGTAGAGAGTGTCGTCCCTCCCCCTCACCCCCTCGCCTCAACCTCCTTCGACAAGCGCCACCCACGATCTCTACACGAGAGCAGAGCGATGCGCGCCGCGTCTGCTTCCCCCGAAGAGGCCAGCCGCCCGAACCCCGCCGTCTCCGGCAGTGCGGGTGTGTAATCGCATCTCGGGGGGCACCCGCTGATCGCTCGGTGCAGGCGCGGATTAAGGGCGTGGACACCTCCGCCCGCGACACACGGAGTCGTGATCGACCGATTAGGCCGCCGCGTACGCGGAGAGAGCGCAGGGCCGCTTACGCTTCCCAGACCAGCTCCGCGCATGGAGGAACCGCGGCACTGCTCAGACACCGGCGTGACCTTTCGGGTGCAGGCTCGGCTGTCTCACTTTACTGCGCGACGAGGAGCTTTGGCGCCGGTTGGCCGCTGTGGGCACCTGGACTCGGCGTCTTCTCTCTCTTTCTACACTCCCGGACAAGAGGCACTGGCAACAGAGGCTTTTAAGCCACCAACAACTCTTTCTGCATGGGGTTAATACGACGTGTGCATTACGAAGTGTGCATGCTTGCAACATGCGCAGTGGTCTGTGGATAAATTGTCTCCGCGAATTCATCTCAATAAGCATGAGCAGCTCGCAACGTTAGTGCAAGCGATAGGCTAAGCCAACATCGTACGCTATGATGAATGCCTGATCGTTACCAGGTTACTGAGTGAAGGCCTCTCCCAGTACTGTGTTGATTACGCTTTTTTCCAGGCTCTCACGTTCTCCAACTAACGATAATTAGTCGCCAAAGAATTTACAGTTAGATAGAAAACAGCTTTGGAGCCGCCATTTCCTTTTTGGAAGGAAGTTTCGCTATGCGATACTTGCGAATATAAGAATGTGAAAACTTATGGTTGGTTCCCAGTCGTATGCAATAGGACAAACGTTTCATGTAATGTGAACCATAAAATAGATAGGGCGCTTGAATTACTGTAGACTACAGTTCTCCGCACCTTGAGCACGGCATTTTGAAGTGTTGCGTCTGCTCTCAAAACAACGAGTCATTTTGCTCTCAAAGCAACACAACATCGAAGGCACACGCATCTCAAATCCACATCAACCGCACCACCATTCTCGCAGATTTTTTCCTTCGTTCGCATGTTGTTCCGCACGTCGGAACCAGGACGAAGAGGTTTACTTGCTTGTGTCCCTAAAAAGAACACAGTTTATTCATCGGCTGCCAAAGAAACCCCCACGTCCCGGGTATTTTGCTTCTGCGATTCCGCTGTTGTGAATAAACGAGCATCATGGCTCGTCTGCAGTATTACAGTACTTGGCTTCATTTTGACCTCCAACAAGGAGCCAATCTTAAAAATAAATCAGTAGTAGATTAGCGCGTACGTAAATTAGGCTATGTTGATATTCAGTCTCACAAGTCACTCTTTGTTCCTGAATGTACGCAGAGCAACGTTATTCTCTCAAAACAGGGATGTAGTTGGGCGCCACAACTGCCGGCAGCCAACCAGCTGCAGGCAGCGAGAGTTAAAAGAAATACGGGAGCACACATGCGTGGGATGCGAATGAAACACTTGTTTGCGCTGCGGTTCAGTGCGCGCGTGCATATACCCACTCGGCTCCTTACGGACCTTCGTGTCTCCATCGATGGCGACGGGACCTCCAAGTGAACGCTGCAGCGAGCCTGCATGCGGCGAACACTATCCGTATACTGACCCTATTCACACCGTATTTCGAAAAGCGCCATCCATCGCGTTCTCCAGAAAAGGCGGCAGAGGCGCCCTCTCACGGATTCCATTGTTGCCGCGGGAGAATCCCACGTATATTTATGTCCCCTTCGAGGCGGTGATACGTGGAAGATCTCAGTCGCGTGAAAGCAGACGTCGTCATCTTTTGTCGTCGGTTTCAGCGGTGCATGGACTAACAGTAGCGCGACCGGTGTCCAGAGGGCTCTTGAGACCCGAAGACAGTACTTGGACCGCGCGAATATTGTACCTTGCATGCGCAACGCGACGTCTTGTTCTGTGGTTCACACTTCGCTGTCTGCGCGCTCTGCAGCTTGCGGGTCTACATACCGCGAACGAGGAAGTCACACCGCTGAAAGTCGGCACACTAATCGCACGAATTGCAGCCCGCGATTGAAGGCTGCGTGTCTCTGGGTCTAGAGCGAAGTTTGGATGCGACGAGCTCTAGAGTGGACGCTGTCACGGCCAGGCGGTGAAGGCTTTGCCAAAGACACGTGTATCAAGTTGCTTTGTGCGGGAGAGAATTTTTTCTGCTACACGCCTTGCACGCAAAGTTCTGCAAATTAGCACGCTGAAGATTTTAAGTCATCGTATCTGGCTAAAATCCTGAATATCAGACGTTTGAAATACCTTTGAAATGCAAGCCTTAAAAGTGACTGATTTCGCTCGTTCCCAAATAACATACGTACCTGAGATCGGCTTACAACATATTGGTAGGCATGCGACTGGCCTACGCGCTCTGAATGGCTAGTCATATTTGTATAACCAAAAAAAAAAGACAAAAAGAGAAGCTTCTCGTTAAAAAGATGTTCTTATTCACAATCCTGCAACTGTAGAAGTGGAGACAAAACGCATAGACTTACAAAATGTCCAAGCAAACAGCGTCCATGCAGCGTCTCTGCTACTTGTCTTAATTCTCGTGAAGTGTACGGAGACAATGCTTAATATGGGTCGCAAACAGTTATTCAAGGATTTGTCTACACGTGCATCGCTGTGTCTGATGGGTGCCTTGTATGCTTTTCCTGCATTTGACAAAGTTAGGGTTTGGTGATGATGGTGATAACGATGCTTCTTACAGTGCTATCTGGATAAGAGACATTGAGCCGCTTTTCCGACGTCTGGCATCCGTTGGCCCTACCAGCTAGGCTAACCAGGGCGGTTAACAGACGGCAAGGCGAGGTGGAACTGACCACTGGAGTAGTTTTCACCCTAGTGCGTGCTTCCGCTCCACGGCACTGCATTCGGAAAGGATATGCCTGCTCCTGCTTAGCGTAAACCGCAGAACAATCACCTCTGTGGTGCCCTGACTGCGCATCATCTGCCTTCGCAACGTCGTAGTGGCAACTTACGACCCCGCGTAGTTCGCACAGCCGACTTCGTTGGTATACCCTGAACACACACTCACACAACACTGATAAGCTGACAACTTCAGTCATGGTGATGGAGGCACAATAGTTCTCAGTCACGAACGAGGATGGATGGGGTGCTTACGCACGTGTCGCGGTTTTTGTGGATATGAAATGCTTCGCTTATTTCTCTAATTAGTTTATCTTTGTGATTGTACAAAATCTTAGTAACGTTAAAAAGGGGAGTACATGGTTCATCAGTAGGCCGTGAGGTGTTACGTCGACATTCTTTGTAGTGCAGGGCTAGACTTGAGGAAGGAGCCGCCTCCAAAGAAGTGCTGTGCTCGCGTAGGCGGGTATTAAGGTATCTTCCAGTCTGCCCTATATAGCTCTTCCCACACGTGAAGAGAAAGAACACTGTACACCCCACCCTTGGAACAAGGGGCGAACTCCAAGTGATGCTAATCAAGTGGAAGCTAATCAGTAATCAGTCCTTTATTTCGAGTCTCTTCTACCTTGAAGGGTTAATTCTCCTCAAATCATTGGACTACCTCACCCTACCTACGCTTTTATTTGGACATTCTGAACATTGTTCTGCGAGAGTATGAAGGCGTAATGATATGTTTTTCCTGCTCTGTCACCGCAGCTTATCTGTTCCATTTAAAGGTAGAGAATTTCCTTCATATTTGTCGATTGGTAGTTGATCCTAACGAAGGCATTTATATCACAATTAGCGAACTTCCGTAACCGAGGAAAAAAATGTGGTAACGCTTGAACGTAGCTAAACCGAGTATACGTGCGAAAGCATCTGTTAAGCATAGTTGCCTCATGGTTTTGCTTTGCTGGATCGTCGGAACGTCTGGAGAAAGTATTAGACTCGGGTTAAGCATCTCATCTGATCTCTTAGCTCCGCAGATGGAAGTAAGGTCACCTTCGAGGTCAAGCTTCAAGCAGAATAGGTGAGCCGGTTAGACCTCGGGAACTACGTACGCTAAACCTCCCAGTCAACTGAGTACATAAGAAAAGCAGCCAAGCACTAGCTGCCCTTCTCTACAATGTTGCACACGTATCTAAGCGAGAGACGAACCTAACCAACCTCCGCGTAGAAACGTAGTCTCACTGAGGCGAAACGAGCATTCAGAACCAGGCAGACACAAGGCAGGCGCTCACGTCTTGTAGGGCTAAACTTTACACTTCCTCACGCCGAATACATCCCGCATCAGCCCAGCCTTCTATGTTGTCTCAAAGCGCTCGATGTGCTTACCCTGTAAAACATTCCCAGCAGAGCATTTCAACTTAACTGTAGCTCACCACGGTGCGCCGGCGAGCACTGACCACATAATAAACGAAGATAAATTTTCATGACTTTCACGGATCCTTGAGCCTCCATCCCGGATGCAGCCAAGCGCGAGTCACGCTTGGATGCTTCGAGCTTGGATGCGCCGTGCAGCACTTTTTAGTGGTAAAATATTTTTTCTAGGCAACTTTGCCTGGCCTTCTTCTTAGATTAAATGGATACTGAGGACGGATCCACCCAGTTATTGTTTCCAGCAGAAATTCATTCTCTGGCTCTATCTCGCTTGGTAACGTTTGTACGGCAGCAAGATACGCATTTATCCTCGAGAAAATTTGATTTAAAAACCTTCCCGCAAGTCATTTCAAGGTCATGACATCCATATACCAAAATGGGCGAGTTGCCGCTTTTTTGACGGAATTGGGGTATAGCGTAGCCTCTGTGATCCCTGCCAAAGAATTTCACTCGACGCATTCATTCCACTTGCGACCGGTGATGGCGCTGGATTGAGTAGTCAATTCTGTAAAGGGCTTCACCCTACAGTGGAAAGCAGCGGGGCTGGCTTACCCAAGGCATTGGGGTTTAGGGATAGTGAATGGAAAGTGGATTTTAAGGGGTTAGAAGTAACCAAGCGAAAGTTATACGATTGGTGGCTAAAAGCAAGACAGGAGTAAAATTTCACAAGACATGGCTAGGTGGCTTGAGCCACCGCCCGATGTAAAGGGTTCAGCCGTATCCATCCATCCATCCATCCATCCATCCATCCATCCATCCATCCATCCATCCATCCATCCATCCATCCATCCATCCATCCATCCATCCATCCATCCATCCATCCATCCATCCATCCATCCAATTGCCTGCTGATGGCGAAACATGCATTTCGTTTTACTGCGAAAGCACTACTTCACTTGCAACCCTGAAAAAGCCGATGTTTGTCTGAAGCCTCTCAGACACACGCGGAAATGAAATATTATTACCGTTACTGGGTTCCGAACCCGCGGCGATGCGCGCAGATCTGCTTCGCTGTCCACTGCTCGAGAGCACTATTCTATCGCCGCAACCTATCACGCCTAGTGCTAAACTGCCATGCTCTCGAGCTGTGCACTGCACGTCATAGTCTGCAAATTCCATCTGTACGGGAAGTCACGAAAGGAAAGGAAACACGCGTAATTGGCTTCCTGGGTGATTGGACACCTCAATCGCGGTTTGAGCTACGTGGCAGTTGGTGACACAAGTGTGCGCTGCTTGCGTTTGCGTTGACAACGTTTTGGGAGAAATGCGGCACTGCAGCAAAAGGCCGCCGCCGTTCATTGGCGTTGGCAACGTTGTTGTCTCTTGATTTTGAGGAAAGAAAAGGCGCAAAACTCGCTTCCTGGGTCAGTGGACACTTCAATCGCGCTTTCCGGTCGGCGACGATAGTGTCCACCTGAAAAAAACGAAACTGCTTTCGCACAATAGTTCGCCCCGCCGCGGTGGCTCTGTGGTTAGGACGCACGGCTTCTGGTCCGGAGTACCCGGGTTCGAACCCAACCACGGCGGCCGCGTTTCGACGGAGGCGAAACACAAAGGCGCCCGTGTGTTGTGCGATGTCAATGCACGTTTAAGCTTCACACGTGGTCGAAATTATTCCGAAGCCCTCCACTATGGCCACTATTCCTTCCTTTCTTCTCTCAGTACCCCCTTTATCCCTTCCCTCGCGGAGCGGTTCAGGTGTCCGCAGAGATGTGAGACAGATACTGCGCCTTTTCCTTTCCTCAACAGCCAATTTATTTTACTTTACGATATTTCGTGCTTAGCAATGCTAAACGGCGAGCATTTTTTTCCTGTCTACTTCATTAACAGCTGTGTTTTCAACGATAGTTGGTCTCTTTGTGATTAGAGCGCGGTTCCCTGTCGATACGGGGGACTTTTATTTATCGTCATAGTCCCCTTAAAGGGCGACATCAAAGCTTGTGTGCATCGCAAAGAAACAAGCTTCGTCAAATGGCGTACAAATGACCCCTAGATCAACCTCTCGGCAGCGCCCGCTTGAAGAACTTCAGGACCTGCTGCGGAATTTTGATCTTTTGCATTACGTTCTCACCAACTTCTTAGCTCTGGCGAATGTGGACCGTTTTTTTCCGGGCTATTAATACCATAAACAGCACGGGCAAAAACAACAACAGGCGCAACAGGAGCGGCGATTAATTCAACCTTAGCCTGCCCAGTGACAGACCATGCGGAGCCTAGCAGCGCGCTCATCCTAGCGGCAATGGCGGCGAACCGAGCTTTCTCTCCATCTCACACGCTGTCAGCAATTCCGTGCAGTTTCGGTAACGCCCCGACCACGGCTAGCCGAGTAGGGAAGAACACAGTCAGGTTTACTCAGCACCAACAAGCTCAATTTTCCTCTTTAATTGCACAGCCACGCTTAGGCCGCTTCGATACTTCTTTTTTTGTCCTATTTTGTCAGTCTTCTGCACCTTTACACATCCATAATTCGCTTGATGCTTATACAAAACAAGCGTAACGTTGAAGAGTTCGTCGGGCACTATTTCGTGGCGCGCAAGAAACGGCTCTCCTCCGAACGCCGGCAGCCTTCGTGGCACTGCACGGTATTGGCTGGGCGGAGCAGAGTCGGCGCATGCGCCGCTGTGCGTGGCGGCGGGCGGCAGCGCGCGCGCAAAGCACGCGTGACCGCGTCTCGGTCACGCCGCGCTAGCGCGCGTCGCGCGTCACGGTCACGTGCGTGAAGGCGCAAATAAACGGCCGCCGAAAATCGATTCGCCGCTCCGCTCGGACTCGGTACGAGCCGGGCTTGCGAGGACGCTCGAGCGCCGTGGGGGGACCCTTGTGGAGACGTTTCCCTCTGTGCTTGCCTTGTGTTCATTGTGTTGTTCTTGTCGTACATGCTGTGGCCGTAGTTTTGTGCCGTTAGTGGTTGAGATGGCCTATGGCGATGCTGCCGCCGCCGCGACGGCGTCTACGCATCCTTGGCTTCCGCGCGCGGCAGTTGGCGGAAGCGACGACTGACCGACAGAGGTCACGCAGCTCGCCATTTAAAGGTTTGCATGCGTTTCAGTGCTGAGAGCGATTTTAACAAGGTAGCGAGAGGCTGCCTTCTTATGCTGCTTCGGGCTTTTCTGATATGTGTTCGGTGATTATCAATGCAACAAGAACGAAAACACTAATCTTCAGTGTTGCTTTTCACGTGGAAAAATTTAAATTTTCAACGCATCGGAACATTAAATGTCGTCACGGGTGTTCAATAACTGCTTGTCTATATGATCCCAACGAAAACGAAGCACCGAGTTGAATTGAGCTGTTGAATGCTACAGGTGGGATTAGCCTTGCTTATTCTGCCGGCAATTGCTCCCCTGTGGCGTCTTTTCTATGTTATTAATGTCCTAAAACCGGTCGCATCTACCCCGCCATGCGCACAGTCCGATATAATAGCACACATTCCTCTCCCGCAGCCCCTTCTATGTACACAACCACTCCACACAGTTCACATCACAGTCCCCTCCAGAAGTGACCATCTATGCACATGTTCAGTCACAGTAAGACATAGTCCATTGCCGTGCCACAATCCATACACACATTCACGCACGGTATAACATAGTCCACTTCAGAAGACACCATCTACGCACGCATTCAATCACAGTAGGCCATAGTCCGTTCCTGCTGTCACCATTTAGAAACAAGATCCGTGTCCTGCAGAAATGTTAAAAGAAGGCGTGCAGCCTCCCTTCTGCATGTCTGGTTTCCACTCAGGTAGACAATGACCTGAACTGTAGTGTGAAGGGCCTTCACAGTACACTCCAGTCATCACATTCAATCTTCTCATTCGCCTAACTTTAACCAGCATCAAAAGGACCCGTTCTTACCTCCCATCAGCTCTCAACATCTGAATTATTTCTCGATGCATAGGTGAGCAGCATAAATCACTTGTCAGATGCCCCATCATTTAACGCACTAAAACACTTCAGACGATGTCCCATGTTCTTAAGCTGTGAATGCCAGTCCTAGAAAAACACTGAGAGCACTAATATTCTTCCCAATACTCTTCCCTATTCTCTAAAGAGACACTGAGGGCCAGTTGAAGTTGGCCTGTATCCATAAACTGAGGCATTACAATTGTAAGCATGCCAGACCACCCGCGCCCTAAAAGTGAGCTTTCATAAGCTGAAAAAAGACACAAAAATACAGGTGTGCCCATCACCGGTCGATATCGCACGTAAACTTCGTGCGGGCACACCGAATTTTCGGCGCGGATACAACAATGGGATTGAGCTGTGCTTAGTGTTCCCGGAAGTAATAGCCTTCAATTGATCAGTATATTCGCGCACGACTTCGCTGAAATGTTCTTGCTATAATCGCAGCCACAGTCGGTAAACTTTTGCGAGTGACTGCCTCAAACCATCAAGAATGCCAGTCGGAAATATATAGGGCACGAGGGAAAGGTGAAACATAAACTGTGAAAATATCTACATCGTTAAATTGGTTAGACTACACGGGTACGATGGAGGGCGATTAACTGGTATTTCGAGGTATCCCCGGTACGTTCTGTTCATTATGACGCAAGTAATCTCTGACACAAATCAGTCAGCCCCGCGGTTTGGCCGACACGCCTAAACCGTCAAAGAAGTGATCGGCCTCATAACCTTACTACATGGGCCTTAGTTCACGCGTTAGAGAAGCTTGGCCGCTACCGTGAACAGGTGCACCGACTAATGTCATAACGGGAGGAGACCACCGCCACTACCTGATCGATGACAGTCTTATCAAACCGCCCACTTCTGGAGAGAAGAGCCAATGGCCAGAAGCTAAGCAACTATGTGGGAGAACAAAGCGGACGGTTTCTATTGGACACTCTTTGGAGGGGCGTTGGGTGGCACCTCTCGAAACCAGGGGTCTGATCGCGGTCGATACCTCTCTCCTGTTCCACGCATGGCGCTTATTGGCTGAGCCGCAAAGCCGATTTTTCGGCTCGGAGGAGCGAGGCTGTGACGTCACCCTTCGGCGAACCACGCCTGAACCGCCCCCTCACAAAGCGATGGGCAATCCTCAGCCCGCCTACAGCAGCAGGGCGTCCCCGACGCGCTGGAAGAGACAGATTGACAAACGCGACACGCTTGTCAGCCCCGCGCGAGAACCGACCAATGCTGGGGCGGCCGAAAGACAGCAGCAAGAGCAGGCCAGCGAGACGGATATAAACGCATCGGCGCGAGAAATGGTCCCCGATCGCTGCTTGTGGCGTTGCCCTCCCGGCTGACGGATGAGCCAAGCAGCCGCGCAGGGGGCGCTGGAGGTGATGAATGGAGCGGCGCCAGCGGGCGGCCGCTGTTCCCCCGGAGCGCAGCCACTGCTGCATCGCACTCGGCTGGGGGTATTGAATGCTGGATGGTCCACGTGATGTGAGCCAGCCTCGCGGAATTGGGGGTGCTGTTTCTATCTTTATGGTACTTTTGCCATCTCATCAAGGTCCACCACGGTAGCTTTAATAAATCGCAGTTCTTACTGCGTTGCCTACAAGCTTTCTTTAGGCGTGAGCATTTCCAAATGACACATAAAAAATGGAAGGCCTTCCACAAGTCATGGACACTACGAAGTTGACCACAGCACGAGAACGTCTACCGAATGGCAGTCCAGCTCCCTGAAGTGATCTGGAACAATTATGTTTAGGTCGAGCCTGCAGGCTCCATTTCCTGCTCGAGATAAGGCAACTGTTAGCTCGCAATGTTTCTGTGCTTTCTGAGACCAGTGCGAATAGTTTCGTTCAGGCAACACGTCCTCGATTTCAGTGTGAACCAGATCAGCCGGTTTCAGTAATCCAAGCACTCTCCGGCTACGCTTTTACGCCCTCTACCCAGTCGCTAGCATTCCTACCTGTGGAGACGGTGACAGCACTCTTTCACAAGCGATGTACCGCGGGAAATGGTCGCTCGCATTTTTCTCCTCACTTGTTCGCGAGGCTGCGCATATAGAGGAGCATTCGGGAGGCATGCCTCCGGCTCGCGTTGTGACGTAAACCACCGCTCCACGTTAGTGGCGCCACATCTCGACGAGAAAACCAACCGAGGCGTGCAAATAAATCCCGTCACGAAGCGGCCACTGTAGCTGGCATTCTGAAGAGAGGGACTAGTTCCAAAAAAGAGAAATAAAAACAACGCCCTGAGCTGATCGCGGACTCAAGCGTAAAGCCTTATCAGAAGAGTGGCCTGCGTCGAGAGGCACGCGAGCTACTCAGCTCGCTGTGAGTGGCCGTGAGTGTTAAAGCAAGCATTGCGTGCCTCCTGTGTAACAAATGTCGTGCTTGCGATAAGGTTACAAACGCTGGCTTGCGGGCTCGCCTGAACAAAGCTTTTCTTTTATGCCCGGCTTATTTGCAAGCACTCCTTTCTCCGGCCATAGGTAATCATCTCGCCGCGTAGCTTTATGCAACCTATAATGCATCAACGGCTTCTCACGGCTCCATGGCATGGGCATTATTTATTGATTTATTTTATTTATTTAGTCCTCAAATGCCCCTCGGACAGGGGTGGGCGGCTTCACAAAAGAAAATTTGCAATGGCTGTCCTGAGATTTGTCGCACTGGAGTGGTGAACCGCTTCTCTTCAGGCAGATCATTCCAGTCTTTCCCTGTTTGAGGAAAAAACGGGTGAAGGTGCGATGATTTGCACGCATGCGGCGAGTATACAGACTTGGAATGACTGGTCCGGGATGAATGGCGGTGAGCGGGAGATATAACGCTGTTATCAATTGGAAAATGATAGAACTTGTGGTAGAGAACGAGCCTGGCTATTTTACGTCGAGCTGCTAGATTGCGAAGGTGTGCAGTAGATTTTAGAGCTGTGACACTAGTATACGAAGAATAGTCATGAAAAATAAATCGAGCTGCGCGGCTTTCGATAGATTCAATGGAGTTAAAAAGATTAGTCTGATGAGCGATCCCAAGCTGAGCATGCATATTCTAGCTTGGGCCTTATAAGCGTTTTGTAAGCAAGAAGTTTTACGGAAGGGGAGCAGAATTAAAGATTTCGCCTGAAAACCCGAGAGTGCGGTTAGCCTCGTTAGATATTTTCGCTGTGTGAGGACCACGAAAGATTCTGTGTTAAAGTAAGTCCTAGATATTTATAAGAGGTCAGAGAGGATATTACTGTGCTAGCAAAAAAAAAAATACGTGGGCGCTACGTGAGAATGGCGGCGGTGGAAAGTAATTAATGGCGTTTCGCCGACATTTAAAGACATTAACCACGTTTTACACCACTTCTCTACTGTATGTAAGTCGCGTTGAAGAATGGGAGCATCTGAACAATCGTTAATCGGTCGGTATATAACACAATCATCAGCAAACAAACGGGTGTTAGAAGATATAACGTTAGGGAGGTCATGTAGATTAAGAAGAGCAGTGGGCCCAGAACGGGATCCTGAGGCACACCAGAAATCACAGGAGACAGCGGCGAGGAATGGTTATTTGCGAAAACTAACTGATGACAGTGATGAACCGACCAAACGAACTGATGAACTGATAGTTATACACTAGGGGATGAAGATTTAAGTAACACTTGTTGCGGGGCTAGTTGGTGCATAGTTCTATGTACAAATGTTAGCGCAAAAAAATAAGAGACAATCACAAGAAAGGTGGACAAGACAACGCATTACTGACAACTGATTTTTTTATTAAAGAAACACATAATATATAGGTTCACCGTCACACCACCTATCAGCTGCAGCAAACGTCAGAAAGATGAGTAGGGTCATGAAAGCGATAAAAGAAAAACTCTAAAAACATGACTTAGTTAAAAACGATAAGATCGGAGAAAGAACAATAACAAGCATGACACGTGGTGTAAAGGGCCAAAGAAACATGACTGATTTCGATCTGAAAGAATGACGACCAACCAAAAGAGCATTAAAACCGTAAAAATCAGAAAAAGCACGTGAGACAAGGAAACCATCTCAAAGGCTTTGTGCATTCAACCTTTCAGATTACATTGGAAAAACCACAGCACCTGTACACGTGTTCCTATCAGGAAAACTTTCCTAAAAAGGCTTCATCGCTTTTATACAAGAATATAGAAGCATCGCTAACGGCACTCAGGCGTGTTTTCCTAACTAAAAAGGCTTCTTTTAATTCGTGGGACACTCGATCCCGCCCTCTACCTAAAACTACAGTTCTTTCAAGAATGGGCCCTCAGGTGCTTTGTTGACAGTCCTTACAGTGAAGAGGCAGATTAGAACCTGTTCCCGTCCCCATCGAACGCTCATGCTTCCTTAACCTTTCATTTAGGCAACGCCCCGTCTGTCCAATATACACTTTCCCACACGTGAATGGGATCCCACTCACGTGTTGGAAAGTGTATATTGACGTTTGCTGCAGCTGATAGGTGGTGTGACGGTGAACCTATATATTATGTGTTTCAATAAAAAATCAGTTTTCAGTAGCGCCTTGTCTTGTCCACCTTCCTTGTGATTGTCTCTTATTTTTTGCGCTAACATTTGTACATAGATGAAGATTTAAGCGTGAAAGTTTCAAGAAACGTCGATTGAGGGGAAGCTTGTCAAATGCTTTCTCGAAGTCTAAAAACAGCCAATCTACAGGAATGTTAAATTCTATATGTGGGAGTTAATGTCGTTTGTGAAAAGTGCAAGTTGTGCATCGCAAGATAAATTCTTAAGGAATCCACGCTGACTAGAATGAAAAAAAAAAGTGGTTACAGATAAGAAAATTTATGATTTGGCTAAAAATGATATGCTCCATGAACTTGGAACAAACTCTAGTAGCGGTAATCGGCCTGTAGTCAAGACATGATGATGACGATCCTTCTTTAGAAACTGGAATGACCTTACCTGTTTTCCAATCCAGTGGCACCACTCCAGGCGAAAGTGACTGTTGAAAAATGTACAAGATGGCACTGGTAATTCCTTTGGTGTTTTTGAGTGCTTTGGCGTTGATGTCGTCAATTCCAGCAGATGAGGTTAGCTTCAGTGATTCGATTAATTTGCAAATGCCGCGAGGTTCAAAAGTGATGTCTGGCACGTCAGGATGTTGAAGGTCAGGAAAACAAGGAAGATTGCCTTCGGGTTCTTTGGTCTAAATTGAACAAAACACTTTGTCCCGTTCCCTTCCTTGTGTTCTGTGTGTGTTCGCGCCTAGTACCAAAGATGAAAACGCAGAGTTTTGAGTTGTTGCAGCTTCAGTATCAGGAATAGGAATGTCGTTTTGGTCAAGTATTGTTATGGATTTGTTCGGGCATGGATTTATAACCTTCCAGAATTGACGGGGGTTAGTACGCAACATATCAGGAAGTGAGGTAGAAAAGAACGATCGCTTGGTTTTTGCAGCTAGAGACTGAAACATTTTATTAGCGCCGCGGTACTTTTCCCATGCGCGTGAAGTGTTACTTTGTTTGGAGATGCGACAGAGTCGTTCCTTTTTGTTGTTAAGGCGCTTTAAGGCGTTATTGAACCAGGGGGAAGACGGCCGTCCGGTTACGGTAATTGTGGGAATATGGGCTTTGATTAATTCCTGCATTTTTATTTAAAAATTCGGCAGTTATCTTCGACTGAACGACCAAAGAACGTATCAATAAAAGAGAAGCTGGTAGAATGACCTCTCGCGGCATCCCTTTATACAGTGGAAGGTCACAGGAAAGTTGCGAAATAAAGGCGGCAGGTTTTTTTTTTTTTCTAAAAGTCGTTTTCAAAAGTAAAAACCAAACGGGCACAGCCGTTCGCCTTATAGAACTTAAAGCCGCCCTAAAACCGCGCGTCATAACTGCGGTTTTCGAATAACATATGCACGCTCACATACGCTAAACGCAAGCTCTTTGCGGGACGTTACGCTGTCTGTCACATCCGCCCGTTCAGATCAGCGCATGCATAGTGGCGACGTCTGGTTTTTTGAATGGAGCCGTTTTTTTTTTTTCGAAGGTCCAAAGCACCTCTTTAAGCCTGGGAGCGGCATAATCGTCACGGTAAATAGAAAAGAAAGCAAAGTTATGCTTTTTGCTGTAGGCGTTACGAGACGAAGCGAAAGCCTGGTGGACGATTTAAGGTCACTAAACGTACTCAAAAGCGCAGTAACAACGAAGAATTTGCTACGAAGCGAGGGGTTCTACTTCCAGGAGCACCGCCACGTTAGAAAGGTCATTTTGGCGCGTGCAAAATTCACGCACGCTAAACACTTGAAATGGCGATGTAACGCTAGCGTACGCTAGCTAAATGTCGATTTGAATTTGCGTTTGGCGCATGCGCGCCACCAATCACTCTGTTTTTTTAGCGTACACTATCCTTTCGCGTATGTCTGCGTATAGGCTACGCTAAGACTTCCTAGTGGCTGTTGCGACATCGGTAGACTCGCACCAAGCTCTACGTCTGTGAATTTAATGAACAACCAAGCCATAGATTCAGCCTCCCGGGAAACATGCTTCAGCTATAAGGGTCTGGACTGCGCTGCGTAAAAGGAATATAATTACTTACTCATTTCATCTAGCTCCGAGTAGTTGGTAATAGTTGGAAGGCTAAGGTATCGAGGATAAGAAAACAACACCACGGCGCTACATTTTTTTTTTACGATTAGATGAAGCATCCTTGCCACGTCATCCACACCTGTCTTTTTCCGAGCTTTCCAGGGATCAGTTCGTGTGGAAAAAACGTAGCGAAATCGAATATTTTTTTCTGATTTTTCCGGTATTTTGTAAAAGCTGTATATTCTACGAGTAAAACAAACTGAACCGGATGTAATGCTCTTAGCATATCCATCAATCATAAGACCTAGGCTTGAATATGCTTCCACCGCTTGGGACCCGTACACAAAACTTAACATTAACGCACTCGAAAGCATCCAATGCAAAGCTGTTCGTTTTATTTGTTCAAAATATCGAAGAGCGGATTCGCCAACTGAAATTATGAAGAAGCATATTATTCCAACACCTCAACAGTAACCTAAGAATCAAAGATTAAATTTCTATTCTTGCTAAAACATTCCACTTGATGCCGTCTGTCGAGGCGTCGGCACGAACAAGTAACTCCACATCATTCTCGAATTAATGCTTTTCCATATCTTTTTTTTTTAAATATGATAGAAGGGTGGAACCGACTGCCACCTCAGCTAACAAGTTGCCTCGACTTGGCTGAACTAATTGAATCTTGACGAACTGCTTAATACCCCTGCTACTTTGAGCGATATTTCCGTGTATTTGGAATTAAAATTTTTCCTTTTTCTGGAGTTCAGTTAAGGCTGATGCATTCCATCTTACAATATTTAAAGGTGTGTTCATTGTTCTATTCTGTGTACTAATTTTGTTACTCTTGTCCCTCCTGCCCGGGCCCGCCGAAGGGCCTGCGGCATTCTGTAAATAAATGAGTAAAGAAACGGTCAGTTTCAACCCTAAAAGGCCGACATAGTCGGTGAGTTTCGCTCTGTCTGCATGGTAGCATAGCGAAAAGGCAAAAAAAAAAATCCTCCACGCTATGTGGACGCCATCTTCAAAGCCTCTTTCATCCTCGGGCTCAGTTATCTGTACCACACTCGATGCTTCAGTCCGTAGCCTGCAGCTGAGCGCCTACCTATGAAGAGCGAACAGCGCTCCAGATCTGGGAGTGTCTGTTGTTCCGCGAGGTTGGTCGAGCGCTTCCAGCATTTTGGGCTGCGTAATTGCAGCTTGGGCGCCCCGAATTAAGCCGACGGGCGCGGAGGCGAAAAGGCGAATTCAGAAAAAATAAATATAAACTAAAACGCGTAAAAAAAAAAGTAGCCGGCCGCGAGCGGCGCCCCCCTTCTTTTTTCGCAGCCTTAATCATCGCACGGAGCATATAACGAACGAAGTTCAAGGGCCTCTCGGACTTCTCACGCTTTTCTAATCCATCGTCGTTTAGCGCCGAAAAGGAAGCAAAAAAAAAAAAGAAAATGTGCGGAAAAAAGAATATACTGCAATTGCGCGTCGTCTATTTTGGCGCGCTCGTTTTTAAGGGCAACTAGGCACTTGTGTGTCCGAGTGCGCAAACCCGTTAAACGATGCACAATAAAAAAAAAAGATTGAATGAGCAAAGCAAAAAGGAGAGAATGGCCCGAAATGTGAAGGAAACAACGAAAAGGCGAAAACAGCTTGGCGGCCATTTTTCGCCTCTTCGCCGTTATTCCTCGTAGATTTGTGTATTTTATTCTATTGGCCGTTTTTAGATTCCTTTTTGTTGCTTCTTAAATGCTTACATTGATTATTTTTACTTGAATGCGCATATGTTTTTAGTTGTGCCCTCGATGTCACCGAGCCAAATCTTTTTTTCTATTTTTTTTACTGGATTCGCCAAGCGTTTGTCCGAAAGTCTGGGCACTAAAAGACTCCCACCTGAATGGCGATGAAGCATTGCCGACCGCCGACGCGTTTTCGATGTCCTCGGTTCTTTCGCTGGCACGTTGGGGCGCTTAGGCGTCAGGCGTTTTTATTTGCGGTGCCAAAGTCAGCGCTTTCCGCGACACACACCCGCGGCTTCTTGGCCTGCTTTGATATTTTGTTATGTTCCTTTTACGGCTTTTCGCGAGCCGACAAGACCGGCCGGATTTTTTCTCTGCGTCCTGCAGGTTGGCTTCTCCCGGGCGCGCTTCGAGCACTTGGCGGTCTCCGTCATCGCCGCTGATCTCGTCCATGGCGTCTGATAATTATATCGGTTTTGATAGGCTTCTTTCTATGTTTCGTTTATATTTATGTCTTTGTTTATTTCCGTCCTGCAACACGCTTCCGAGCAATGACTTTGTACGCATTGTAACTTTTCTCGCAGTATAGCCGATACTGGTCCACCTTAGTTGCTTTGCATCCAGTTACTTTATTCTATCGGCGTACACAAATGCGGGATTGTACTTAAGAACCGTTGTCGAAAATACAGAATCCGTCTCGCTTGCTTTTGTGCCGTGTGGCTTGCTTTGAATAGTTAGCGGTCGGAATCTTATCGAGGATTACGGCAACTATATTGTCCTGAGTGCCAGAGTTGTACGCAACGCCTTGCAGGCAATTCATTACTCCCAATAAATTACTTTTTCAACGAATTCTGTAATGCATTGATTACTTTCTTACAAGCTTTAACGTTCTCGGTAATCTATTTTTTTTCATCAGCAATTGGTTACTAGTAATCGGTGCGATTCTATTCGAAAAACAAGTTGTAACCGCCGCTATGTCTTTGAGAACCTTAACTTGATGGCAAACACCAGTGCCAGTGTGGAATATTCCTTCGAGCTACACCGCTGCTCAGCTGGCCCCACGTGCAAGCGAGTACTTACGGCAAACCGCACTCACAGCGTGCGGCGGCAACCACTTCAGTGCGGTTGAAGTGCTGAAACTCGCTGTTGATGTTTACATTTGGCGGCCACTTAGTCCGGCGCCGCTGTAGAGCTTTGCACCTGTACAACAGGCGCTCGCGATGAACGGGGAGTTACAGCACTAACTGACCTGTCTTCAATCATGAAGCAAAATTTGCTCTATGATTCATGATTGCTTCAATGTGCCTGCGGTTTGGCTAGTTGCAACGCGCTAGCTTTTAGTATCGCCCTGGCTATAACTGAGGAAAAAAAGACGCACTCAGGTTAAAGGACGCGATACAGTTATGCAATTAACCACACCTGTCAGTCTCCGATTACCTGTATCCGCCCTTACTCTTATTTACGAGCCGCACACCATTAGGAGCATAAATAAACATGAAAGGCACATTCTTTTTCCTGTATATGTTTATCAAACGCTTCAGGGTTATATTAGCAAATTTTTGTGAATTTTCCTGGTGAATATAATGTGAAATTCTAGCTTTCAACACAACTAGGGGGAAACAAAATTATTGGAACAAAATATCATTATCTTAGAAAAATAGTGTGCACAGTGTGATAAGCCGAAAGTATTGAGAGAAACGACGCCGCTTTTCGGAGTCCTGAAAATCTCTGCCATACAATTATATGTTCATTACGCTCATCAACGCCAGCACGACTACAGTAAAGTGAGCATGCCTCGTGTCAACTTTGAAAAGTGATTGAAATAGGCGCCTGAAGTATACTTGAGCTTATCCATGACGTTTTTTTATATATTGCTTATGTAATGTTTTATTGTAATTAAATGCAAATGTGTCCAAAAATGTTGCCAAACGCTTTATCTTGAATATTAATTACTAGGCATGTCATGACAGTTCTTTGATATTAACTTAAGTTGAACAAAAATTAACGGCTGAGGAAGCTTTGGTTGAGATTCAGTTGACGTGTAGGCGATTTATTTCCTATTCGCTTATTATAAGACTATGCTTCTAGATTTGAATGACTGACGTTGGGTTAATTTGCTACTGACACCACAAGGGCTCATTACTGGTCTATTAGGAGTCAACATGCATTACATTTTAGTAAAGACCAGCTTTAGGGAATAGAAAGGGAGTGAGCGCAGCAACCTGCGTCATTTCTTTGGTCATTGCTGTATGACTTGAATGGAGGGAGGAACTTGGAAGAGCACACAAGTAGTCAACCACTCATTCTCCTGGCATTGCCTGTGTGCGCCCCGAAAGCACGGCCATGCTTAAAAAAAGATCAAGGAGGAACAAATCTAATCGCTTTCCGCTGGCTGGTCATTTGGATGTCTACAAGTTTAGGCCATACGGCATCTGGTCATGAAGGTCTGTGTAGGCTTATGTCCTCTATACGGCATGTTGTCGTATGTGGTCTCTATGCCGTATGGTCATAAATGGGCATATTGCCACCTGGGTGCTTGTGTGGACATCCAAATAAGTGACTGAATGCTCTGATACATATAACAGAGCGGTTACTCCACCATTCATTCTGTCCACATTTTACGACACCGTGGAGGGTGAAGTGTGCGCCTCGAGAAACGCGTAGCGAAGACACGAGAGTGGAGAGACGCAAGCGCCCCCTATGTGTCACGAAGTTGACGACCATGCTACTGCTCTCCGGGTACCCCTCACGGTTTGGGGTGCTAATTCTAGGTATGTAAACCACCGTCACTACTTCCTAATCGCCATGGAAGGAACAGCAAGCAGCCGTCGGACTTCCGGTACGGGTGTGCCCCCTGTGGACGCCACTGGTCGTCACGTAGCAGCGCACACCCTCTGCTTCTAGTCTCCTGTGAACAACTAATTTCCTTCATGGCTAAAATCGTTCACGTTTGTAGAGCAGCAGCAACTGATGTCTTTAGCATAGCGGTATCGTATACTGTTTCCGCCAGGCACCAGCAGCGCATGCGCAGATACGTTCATGGGCGCGGCGCGGGTCAGATGAGTCCACAACTGTTGCGTCGAGGCCATCTGAGAATGCGATGTTGGCGCCTGGCAGCACGAACGCTAAGAGTCGCTGTCGTACTGATACGTCATCTGCCTGGCAAGAACTTTCTTTTTCCTGTTCAGCTGGCTTTGCCTGCAATGGCCGCGCATTGCAGTAAAGCACACTGTTGCAACGTTTGCATTGCGGCAGCGTGTTTTCGTGCCACCTGAACTCCTGCCAAATTTGTGGATAAAAATGATTCTGTACAACACTAAGATGCCATGATAGAGATGCGCTGCAGGCGCCGCCCCTCCTGCAAGGAAATAATATAAACAAAGCCGAAACTCGAAAGAGAAGTGCGAAAAGCACATTTTGCCGCCTTGCTGCATCAGCCCGCACACGTAAAGACATTAAAAACTTTTATGACTGGCTTCATGACGCATTGCGTGTTTGTTATCAGAAGGCGGCCGGTAAAGCAACTGCCATAGCATCGCTTTATGCAGAGTGTCTAAAGACGCGCATCGGGCACACGAATGAAGTCTTAGAGGCCGTGTCTCTATAATGCGTTAGACTATCAGCATTCAAGCTCTCTCTATAAAAGCTGCCGGACCTTCTACGCTCTCGAGATAATAGATGCAAGAGTAACTGCACTTACAACCCCCACTTGGATCATGTGGCCACGAAGCGTGCATTGTCGAACTATCCTTCCTCACCACTCCTATTTCACATGCTCACCGAAAAAGACCTCAGCTAAAAAATATTTTATTATGAGACAAGAAGCGACGCTGTTTCTCCTTGAGAGATCTCCCCATTCAAGCGCTCCTGTGAAATGTCGCACAGGGCTGGCACGAGCGACAAGACAAGAGAAGTCGCGCAGTGCGCTGACCATAGCTCCGCTCCGTTCATACCGTATCCTCTCAAACCGCAAAGCCTGCACGCTCTGCGTCTCCCTTTTTCTTTTCTTCGCCAGAATGGCAAACGGCCAGCCGACCGTCCCCTCCACTGGGCTCATCCTGTAATCTGAATAAGTCATACACCACGTACGCCCGTTGTTACTGAGGCCTCCTCGATAATTCCCGCAGTTCACACAAGCGCCGCCAGATGCGCACCTCGGCCCTGCCCCCGCGCTCC
Source organism: Amblyomma americanum (assembly GCF_052857255.1). NCBI lineage: Eukaryota > Metazoa > Arthropoda > Arachnida > Ixodida > Ixodidae > Amblyomma > Amblyomma americanum. Next base: position 77,191,950 of record NC_135500.1, on the reverse strand, counting down.
CAGCGCCAAGCATCCAACGATCCGTCTCGATCAGTGCAACGCCGCCGCGCCTAGGTCGAGGTCGAATTCGATTCCAGAGCCCATTCATTTGCCGGATCGGCCCGTGAAATTCCTTCCTGCTCGTTTCATCTCTGCCGAAGGTTCCCCTCTTATGCAGTCCGTTTTTCGTCTCCCCGGACCGCTTGCAACTCACCCCCCACGTTCACCTTCCAATTCCGTCTCTAATTTCTCCTTGGAGGAAATTCCTCTTTTCCTCTGGCGAACCCGCAAGGACTTTCTCTTTCGCTGACCCCCATTCGTGTCTGTTTGTTTAGCCTTTCTCGCCTCGCTTTATTTCTTCGAGTCTGCCTCTCCTCCGCTTACATTACCCTCTCCTTGACTGACTCGGCTTCTACACTCCCCCCCCCCCCCCCCCCCTCTCACCGCAGGTCAGGTGCAGTGCCGCCCAGTGTCAGGGCTGCCGCTTGATTAAGAGCTGACGCCGGAAGCCACGAGCGCGTAGCGCGATTTCCACGGTATGCGTTTTAGGAGGAATAGATCAAAGGGATTGCCGCGTTGTACGCTCATGGCCACAGCCACGGCATCGATGACGAGCGGACGTGACGACGCCGACGTCGTCATTTACGCTGATCTCACCCCCTCCCTCCCTTTCCCTTTCCTCAGAGATTTCTAAAAGCGATACTCTCAGTTGTATATGCGCAGCGCAGCAATATACGGGCTTAATAAAGCAAAGGCATTGTGCGAAGGCAACTAAGGCCACCGTGCGCCAAGCTTAAGGTATAGGAAAAGTTTTCTGTAGATTGTATCAAAATGTGAAAAATCATCTCTGGCCAAAACATTAGTTTGTACCCCATAGTGATAAAAAAGCAAAAGCAGATAAAGCAAAAGCATAAGCAGCGATATTAACGAATGATGCGTTCTTACATCATGGCTCACCAAATACGAAGCAAGTGTGGAAACAATATACTTAGCAATTGACAACATAACGTCCTCAAAGCTCTATCTCTCAGTTTCAAGTTAGCTCTTGGTTTCCATAAATTGTCTTGTAAGCTGATTCCAGCGCTCCAGCAGAGCGCTCGTTATATCGAGTGGAGACAAGAAACCGACCCGCCGCGCTCTCTCAGTGGTTAGAGCACTTGGTTACTGAGCCGGAGTTCCCGGGTTAGATCCCGCCGGGACGGCCGCGTTTCTCCGGAGGCGAAACGCAGAAAAAGGCGCCCGTGTACTGTGGGCTGCCAGAACGCGCTAAAGATCCCCAGGTGTTAGAAATTACCAGGGCCCTCCACTAAGGCATCTCTTCGTTCCTTTCTTTTTCCACTACCTCCTTTATCCCATCCCTTACGGCGCGGTTCAGGTGTCCGCCGAGATGTGAGAGAGATCCTGCTCCATTTCCTTTCCTCAAAAAATTAATTAAAAAAAACGCTGTTCGCTGTACTGCACAATATATATATATATATATATATATATATATATATATATATATATATATATATATATATATATATATATATATATATATATATATATATATATATATATATATATATATATATATATATATATATATATATATATATCGATAAGCTAGCGATGTATCTGGTCCCTGCACTGCATAGCAAGTTACCGCTTTCTCCTCTTTGAAATGTTTTTTTTTTGTGGGCATTATGATACATGACGAAGAGAAAATTAGAGGGGACATTTAAGCTCGCCTTAAGGGTACGACGCGATGCGTAATGAGTTAATTTCCATGCATACAGGACATCTGCCACTTTGCATTCATAGATCCCTGGCAGTCCTCACACCCCTCCTGGCGCAGTGGTTGAGCGATGCGCCACTGGCCGGTGGTGGCAGGTGCTCCCAGCGGTGTGCCTGGTGCAACCTATCACGGTGGGAAGTTTGCTCACAATCCAGGGAGCAGGTTGCGATGACGCCGCAAGACAGTGTGACCTATAGGTGGCCTACCTGCCTCGTAGGTTGCTCCCTGGGGACCACCTGCAAGAGCGGTGCGCGGGATTTTTTCGCTCACCATGCCGACAGCGCATTTCATGCAGAACGGGGTCTTTAACACAACCGCGTTAAAAAAGCAGTACACAGGGTACAGGAAAACTTTGTGGACGATCGTTGAAATTTCTCTGAGTGCGCGTCGTTCATGTGGGCTACATCAGGTTGTAAGGACCGCTTTGGGATGTGGAATGGCACCTCCCGCCCTCTCGCTTAACCGATGGTCGTTGAGGGCAACTGACTGCATACCAAGATAAGGGAAGCGTATACCAGGGGGCGGCAGAAAGTTAGATGGGCGGGTGAGATTAAGAAGCAGCTGGAACATGGACAGGGTTAATTGGAGAGATAAGGGAGAGGCCTTTGCCCTGCAGTGGGCGCAGTCCAGCTGATGATGATGTTTACTCTGACAAGAGACGGCACCGGACTCATTTCTGACTTTCCTGCCTCTCCTTTTCACCGACGTGCTCAAGCTGCCAATCTGATCTTCTGTTTTTCGTACGGTCGGCTACTAAGTCGGAGGACCCGGATATAATAGCGGCCGTGGCAGAAACGTTTCGAAGGAGGGGAAACGGAAAAGGAGCCGTGTGTTGTGGATGTCAGTGCACGTTACAGATCCCCAAATAGTCAGAAAACGTGTGCAAAAGGAGAGTGCTTGGCGGCTTCAAACAGTCCGCGCCGTAGATTCACCGCCGTGCGTGTTCGAACAAAATCTACCGCAGCATTCTGGAGTAAAGAATTCTTAGCGACTTGTTAGCGTGCGAGCTAGATCGTTCACCACCTCAATGCCTTCAATCCCTGCATAGTCCAGGGTCCGCGTAATGCTTTGGGAGCGGTGTGGAGTGGGCGAAAGGCCCAACTGTATGAGCAGGGCCACCGTCGTCTTTGGAA